>NC_081560.1:153255577-153274098 GCF_022355385.1 Mustela nigripes
AATCCATCGGCAGATGGATTTTCAGGTGTTTGCAATCTTTAGATAAGCTATCTAGCTGATCTCCGGCTAGCTGGAGTAGTCTCAGCCTGCTACTTCTCCGCCATCTTGACTCCTCCCCCTCATCTCATTTCTATCTCTCCTTCTATTTTCAATGATAGCCTAGCTGGATATAGTATTCTTGGCTGCATGTTTTTCTTGTTTAGTGCTCTGAATATGTCATGCCAGTTCTTTCCGGCCTGCCAGGTCTCTGTGGATAAGTGTGCTGCCCATCTAATATTTTTTACCATAGTATGTTACAGATTTCTTGTCCCAGTCTTCTTTCAGGATTTTCTCTTTGTCGCTAAGACTTGTAAACTTTAATATTAGATGACAGGGTGTGGACCTATTCTTACTGATTTTGAGAGGGGTTCTTTGTACCTCCTGGATTTTCTTGCTTGTTCCCTTTGCCATATTAGGAAAATTCTCTACAATAATTCGCTCCAATATACGTTCTTCTCCCCTCTCTCACTTATTCTTCTGGAATTCCAATTATTCTAATGTTGTTTCATCTTATGGTATCACTTATCTCTCAAATTCTCCCCCTTGTGGTCCACTAGTTGTTTGTCTCTCTTTTTCTCAGCTTCTTTATTCTCTATCATTTGGTCTTCTATATCACTAACTCTATCTTCTGCCTCATATATCCTAGCAGTCAGAGCCTCCATTTTTTATTGCACCTCATTAATAGCTTTTTTTTTTATTTCAACTTGGTTAGATTTTAGTTCTTTTATTTCTCCAGGAAAGGCTTTTATTTCTCCATACAGTGTTTCTCTAATATCTTCCATGCCTTTTTGAGCCCAGCTAGCACCTTGAGAATCGTCATTCTGGACTCTAGATCTGACATAATACCAATGTCTGTATTGATTAAGTCTCTAGCCTTCAGTACTGCTTCTTGTTCCTTTTTTTTTTTTTTTTGGTGAGTTTTTCTGCCTTGTTATTTTATCCAGATAAGAATATATAAAGGAGCAAATAAAATACTAAAATTGTGGCAAAGACCCCAGGAAAATGTGCTTTAACCAAATCAGAAGGGACCCCAAATTGTGGGGGAAAGAAAGGGAGTAAAAAGAAGCTCAGGAAAAAAAATTTAAAGAGAAAATATAAAAAGAAAATATATATATTAGATGGTGAAAAGAACAGAGTTGCCCACTTAATTTTGGGAGTATTTTAGTCTCTTAGGATAAACTACTCCCCAAATTTTAAAGAATGAAAAAAAAATTAAAAAAAAATACATATATATATATATATATATGTATATATATATATATACATATATATATATAATGAAGGAATGGAATATGACTATAAAGATGAAAAAAAATTTATTTTCTAAAAAAGGAGTTGATACGTTGATTGGGAGAATAAAGAAAAAGAAAGTGGAGGGAATTTGCTCAGGCTGGAGACTAGAACAAAGCCCTGTGCTAGATTTAGGGTGTATTTTGATCCATTAAAAGAAGTTGTAACCCAAGTTTTTTAAGAATAAAAACCCTATGTGTATACAAAATGTAAAATTAGATAATCATAAAGATTCAAAAAAGATTTTTTATAATGGTATTGTTAAGATAAACTAGTTAAAAGAGGAATGAGTAAATGTTAAAAAATTTTAGCATAAGAAAAAATAAAATAATTTTGCAAAACTAAAGAATCATTTGGAGAAAGCCATGAATTCCATGCTTTGCTTTCTTTTTCTCTGGAATTCATCTGTCCTCCTTGGTAAGTGAACTTGGTCTTGGCTGGATTTCTTGCTGATTATTTGGGGGAGGGGCCTGTTGTAGTGACTCAAGTGTCTTTGCCCAAGGCGGAATTGCACCACCCTTACCATGGGCCAGGCTAAGTAATCCATTCGGGTTCACTTTCAGAAGCTTTTGTTTCCTGAATGTTTTCCGTAGAGCCCTGGAGGACATGAATGAAAATGGCGGCCTCCCAGTCTCTGGCCCGGAGGAGCTGAGAGCTTGGGGCCCCACTCCTCAGTGCACCCTTGGAGAAAAATGCTCAATCACTCCCATCTCCCTGGCCTCCAGCCGCACTCCGAGCTCATCCAGCCTGTGACCAGGCATCTCTGTCTCTGGCACACAGCCCTGCCTGGAGCCTCCAAACCCAGCAGATCCCTGCACTCTTCGGGGGGTGGGCGGAGGTTTCCCCGAATCTTGTGGTCTCTGCTCACAGAGCAGTGGTCTGACAGTGCCACAGATCATAGTTTAAGTTAATCCCGAGTTGAGAGCTCACTCCTCGGCCCCATCTTGGCTTCCCTGCTCTAATTAATGCCTGTGAGCTCTGTGACACTCAGACACCCCCAATCCTTCTGTGACCCCATGGGACGTGAAACCACATTGTCCCCAGCTTAGCCTCTGGAGAGATGTCCCTCAGTGGAGGAGACTTTTAAAAGTTTCGATCTTGTGCTCCATTGCTCTGCCACTTTCCAGGAGCCATCCCCTCCCCCTCCCCCCACAGTTTATCTTCCTGTCACTTTGGATCCACTTCTCCACAGGTCCTACCTTCCAGAGAGTGGTCGATTTTCTATTTCTAGAATTGCTGCTCTTCTTCTCTTTGATCACCTGTAGGAATTGTAGGCTTTCTGAATGGTTTGATAAACTATTTAGCTGATCTCCTGCTACGTGATGTCATCTCAGCCTGCTACTTCTCTGCCATCTTGACTCCTCCACCCATTTAACATGTTTTGAGATTTATTTTACAACCCAGCATAAAACATATCTTGAAATTCCTTTTTGTAGTTTCAACTTTTTATTTAAAGTCCAGTTAGTTAACATATAGTGTAATACTAGTTTTAGGAGAATGGTGATTCATCACTTACATCTAACACCCAGTGCTTATCAAAAGTGCCTTCCTTAATATCCATCACCCATTTACTCCATCCTCCATCCACCTACCCTCCAGTAACCCTCATTTTGTTCTCTATAGTGAAGTCTCTCTTATGTTTTGCCTCTCTTTTTTTCCTTTCCCTCTTGTTCATTTGCTCTCTTTCTTAAATTCCACATACAAGTGAAAGCATATAGCATTTTTCTTTCTCTGATTGACTTATTTTGCTTAGCATCGCATATTCTAGCTCCATCCATGTCATTGCAAATGACATTCCAAGTCTAAAATGACATGACATTGCAAATTCAAAAAAAAAAAAAGAATATTTCTTCTTTATGGCTGAGTAATATTCCTGTGTGTGTGTGTGTGTGTATGCCACATATTCTGTATCTATTTGTTCAGCTGATGGACATTTGGCTATCTCCATTATTTGACTATTGCTGATAATGCTGCCATAATCATCCGGGTGAATGTATCCCTTCAGATCACTATTCTTGTATCCTTTGGGTAAATACCTAGTAGTGCAACTTTCATGTGCACATGAAAATAATGTGTATTCTTCAGGTACAAAATGTAACAATGTACAATTATATGTACAATTAATGTATAATAATCCACAATTATGAATTAAGTCCACTTAGTTGATATTCATGCAAATCCTCCACACTTACTAATTTTTTTTGTCTTTTTGCTGTATTAATTATTTAAATCATGGTGTTTAAACCTCTATGATTGTGGATTTCTTTTTACTTCTCCTTATACTTCTTCCAAGTTTTCTTTTATGAACTTTAAGCTCTAATATTGTGTGCATATCCATACAGAATTATGTCTCCCTGATTATTTCATTCCTTTATCATTATAAATTTACCTCTCTATCTCTGAAATACACTTCACTTGTGAAGTCTATTTTTTAAATGTGTATTACTATAGTCACACAAGCTTTCTTTGGCTTTATGTTTGCTTAGAATTTCTTTTTTTTTTAAGATTTTATTTATTTATTTGACAGAGAGAAATCACAAGTAGGCAGAGAGGCAGTCAGAGAGAGAGGGGGAAGCAGGCCCCCTGCTGAGCAGAGAGCCCGATGCAGGACTCAATCTCAGGACCCTGAGATCATGACCTGAGCCAAAGGCAGCGGCTTAACCCACTGAGCCACCCAGGCGCCCTGCTTAGAATTTCTTACTCTATGTATTTAAATGTTATTCTTATGACCAGCATGTAGTAACACTTTCCTTTTGACCTAATATGGTAATCTCTATCTGTCTCTGTCACTATGTATATGTGTGTGTGTGTGTCTCTCTCTCTCTTTTAATTAGAATACTTATTCCATTTATATGAATGTCATTATTGTAAGGTTAAATTTAACTTTACCATCTTGATAGTTCCTTTTATTTGTCCCCTCTCTTAGGCATTTCTTATTCTCCTTTCCTGTCTTCTTTTGAATTAACCGAGCATTTTTAGTATTCTATTACAATCAGCTCTACAGATTTCTTGAGTTATCCCTGATATACAATGGCTATATCTAAGGTATATAATTTGATATGTTTTAACATTTAAATACTTGTGAAATCACCACTGTAATGAATATAATAAAAACCCAGTTTCCTACTGCCTGATTGTGACGATTCCATTTTATCTCTTTTTGTTGGCTTCTTAAATACAACTTTTGATTTTTATTTTAGTAGTTGCTTTAGTATTATAGTATACATCTTTGACTTGTCACTCTCTATCTCCTAGTGATAGTTTACCACTTCACATATAAGAAACTTAAAATAACATACTTCTATTTCTACCCCCTCAGCTTTTATATTGTCATACATTTTCCTTATACATGTGTTATAAATACAACAGTGCATTGTTACTATTTATGTTGCAAGAGTCAATTACCTTTCAACAACATTTAAATAATTAAAACAAAGCATCTTATATCACCATATAGTTACTATTTCTGGTGCTTTTCCTTCCTTTCCATAGATTCATATTTCCATCTGGTTTAATTTTCTTTTCCTTGGAAGGACTGACTACCTGTTATTATTCTGTAGGCTTTCTGGTGATTAATTTTTTTATCTTTTGTATGTCTCCATTTTTGAAAGACATTTTCACAGGTATAGAATTCCAGGTTGGCAGATTTTTATTCATGGTTCTTTCAAAGTCCTTGTATCATTGTATTCTCATTGTTTTTTAATTTTTTTTCAACTAACATCTTCTTTTCTTACATCTTATTTTATTTAATTCAATTAGTTAACATAGTGTAACATTAGTTTCAGATGTAGATTTCAGTTATTCATCAGTTGAATATAACACCCAGTGCTCATTACATCATGTGCCCTCCTTAATGCCCATCACCCACTTAACCCACCCCCCAACACGCCTCCCCTCCAGCAACCCTCAGTTTGTTCCCTACAGTTAAGAGTCCCTTAGAGTTTGTCTCCCTCTCTGATTTCATCTTATTTTTCCCTCCTTTCCCCTATGATCCTCTGTTTTGTTTCTTAAATTCCACACATGAGTGAAACCATATGATCATTGTCTTTCTCTGGTTGACTTATTTCACTTACCATAATACCCTCCAATTCCATCCATGTCCTCATAAATGATAAGATTTCGTTTTTTTTGATGACTAATAATCCACTGCATGTATGTATGTACATGTACATACATACATACATGCAGTGGAATATATATACAAACGTGTATATATATATACACCCATACATACATGTGATATATATATCACATCTTCTTTATCCATTCATCTGTCAATGGACATCTTTCCAAAGAAGATTCTATGTTATCTTGATCTTTGTTCCTCAGCATGAAACATGTAATTTTTCCTTCTGGCTGCTTTTAAGATGTTCTGTTTATCACTGGTTTGGGGCAATTTATGTCCCTTAGAGTAGATTTTTTCATTTTCTTAATGTTTGGGTTTTACTGAGATTTTTTACTCTGTTTTCATAAAATTTAGAAAATTTTGGCCATCGTTTCCTTGAATCTTTTTTTGTCATCTCCCTTCACACATAAACTTCTCCTCCAGAAATTTAATTATATACATGTTGGATTACCTAAAGTCGTCCCATACTTCACTGATGCTCTTTTCAATTGTAGGTGGATTACTTTGTGTTTAAGTTTCTATATCTTCAAGTTTGCTAATCTTTCATATGTAGTGTCTAATATTCTATTCATCCCATCTATTAAAATTGTTCAGTAAAATTCTGACACAAATAAGTGCAATTTTCTTTTTTAAAACCACTTTATTCAGTTATGATTGACATACAGAAAGCTGCGCATATTTGATGTACACAACTTGATGATATTAAAGACAAGTATACGCTCATTAAGCCATCCTCATAATTGAAGCCGTAAACATATACAACACCTCCAAAACCCCTTTTCTTCAACTCCTTTATTTTTCTTTTCTTTTGTGGTAAGAGCATTTAACATGAGTATGGTCTACCCTCATAACAAATTTCTAACTATACAGTCCTATAACAACAGACCCTATCTTGTACCATGGATAGGTAGAACTTATTTACCTTGCAGTACTGAAATTTGGTATATGTTGACACCTTCCCCTCTCTGTCTCACCTCAGCCCCTAGTAGCCACAACTATACTCTCTAGTCCTATGAGTTTGAATATTTTGGATTCCTCAAAAAAGTAAGGAAGATGTGGTCCATATACACTAGGGAGTATTATGCCTCCATCAGAAAGGAAAAATACCCAACTTTTGTAGCAACATGGATGGGACTGGAAGAGATTATGCTGAGTGAAATAAGTCAAGCAGAGAGAGTCAATTATCATATGGTTTCACTTATTTGTGGAGCATAACAAATAGCATGGAAGACAAGGGGGGATGGAGAGGAGAAGGGAGTTGAGGGAAATGGGAAGGGGAGGTGAACCATGTGAGACTGGGTGTGGTAAAAAATAATGAATACTGTTTTTCTGAAAATAAATAAATTAATAAAAAAAAAAATCTTGAAACCAAAAAAAAAGAAAGGTTGAACACCGAACTTTTGTAGCAACATGGACGGGACTGGAAGAGATTATGCTGAGTGAAATAAGTCAAGCAGAGAGATTCAATTATCATATGGTTTCACTTATTTGTGGAGCATAATAAATAGCATGGAGGACATGGGGAGTTAGAGAGGAGAAGGGATTTGGGGGAAATTGGAAGGGGAGGTGAACCATGAGAGACTATGGACTCTGAAAAACAATCTGATGGTTTTGAAAGGATGGGGAGTGGGAGGGTGGGGGAACCAGGTGGTGGGTATTGGAGAGGGCACGGGTTGCATGGAGCACTGGGTGTGGTACAAAAATAATGAATACTGTTACACTGAAAAAAAAAGGCCTAAAAAAAAAAAGAGAGAGAGCATGTAGTATTTATCTTTCTGTGTCTGACTTAGTACAAGGTCTACCAGGTTCATCCATGTTGTCACAGATTTTATGGCTTCTTTATTTAAAGGGTCAGTAATAGTCCATTTTGTATATACCACATTTCTTTATCCATTCATCCATCAATGAACACTTGTGTTGTTTCTGTATCTTGGCTATAGTGAATAATGCTTCAGTGAACAAGAAAATAGCTGTTCCCAGGAAAATAAAGACAAAGACTTGTGTGAAGCAGGCAGCAAAGGAAATTGATTGCTTCCCTGACAGAAAGATGGGCAGAAAATTTGAAATAACAGTTGTTATAAAACAGCATTCAAAAAAGGGGAAACTGCTAAGGAAGAAGTACATGGGTGTCTGGAGATGATGGTCAACCCAGTGATGGTGATTATGAGTATGTTTCCCATGATGGAGCTCAGGTATGCCAACAGATGCACCATGAAGAGAACCATCCCAGGTGCTGGATGTTAGGAAACCCCTCCAGGGTGAATTCCTGAACTTCTGTCTGGATTCTTGCATCCTCCATCACTGACTTTCCATTTCTTCAATTCTATGAGCTATGTTGTAGAGTATCATGACTAAATAATGAAGAAGTTTGTTTTATTAAACACATAAAACAGTGTAGGCAAATGGTGAAGTAAAAGGTACAGACTTCCAGTTATGGAATGAGTAAGTCACAGGAATGAAAGGTATAGCATAGGAAATAAAATCAATGGTATTGTAATAGTTTGGTATGGTGACAGAGAGTCGCTGTACTTGGGGGAGTATAACATAAAGAGTTGTTGAATCACTAGATTGTATACCTGAAACTAATGTAACATTGTGTGTCAATGATACTTTAATCAAAAAACTTTTTTTCTAAGTGACTCTTAATCTCACAAAACAAACTGAGGGTTGCTGGGGGGAGGGGGTTGGGAGAAGGGGGTGGGATTATGGACATTGGGGAGGGTGTGTGCTTTGGTGAGTGCTTTGGTGTGAAGTGTGTAAATGTGGTGATTCACAGACCTGTACCCCTGGGGATAAAAATATGTTTATAAAAAATAAAAAATTAAAATAAATAAATAAATAGAAGATTAAAAAAACTTTTTTTTTCAGAATGTAAAAAATAAAAATAAAATAAAATAGTGTGATCATGGTAACTGGATTTTTTTACTATTTTAAGCATTATATTTTATGTCTAATTGTTGCACTTAAGTAAAAATAAATTTTTATCTCTGAATATATTTATGTTAAATTACAAAAAAAGAACTGTGCATGTGGCTGTAAGTTTTCATAAAGAATAATGTAATTTTAACAGTGTTAGTCATTCTTCTATATTCTATTGAGAAACAGGAAAAAATCCTTCTGATAGTTATATATCTGATCATTAGAGATAGGTACCACTCATATCATGCATTCACTTGGTAAATATTGTAAAAGGAAAAAATTTGTAGCCTTAAAAAAAAAAAACTTTGTCATGAGTAGGTCATTCCACAAAAAAATATTCCCCAATGATATCCTTAGGATTTGTCATCCATATTTGAAGTCATAACATGACCTGTAGGAAAATTTCCTTTGGTTCCAGGTGCTGCCCTCTAAAGTGAGAGAGCACTACAGTAGCAGACGGACACTAATTATATTGTTGGAGACACACATCAGGCCATTTTCCTATGGAGCTTGAGACTACTCAGTAAGAGAGAAGAGTTTTTCCTTTCTCCTGTGTTAAGTTGTCCATCTAAGGGAGAATCTCTATCATCTGACTCTTTCAGTCCATATATTTAGGGGATACTAATGTGATGAAAGAAAGAGAAATTGTATGCCTTGACTCTGGCAATTCTTTTTTTTTTTTTAAGATTTTGTTTATTTATTTGACAGAGAGAGAGACACAGTGAGAGAGGGAACACAAGCAGAGGGAGTGGGAGAGGGAGAAGCAGGCTACCCATGGAACAGGGAGCCCAATGAAGGGCTCTATCCCAGGACCCTGGAATCATGATCTGAACTGAAGGTAGACACTTAACAACTGAGCCACCCAGGTGCCTAAGCAATTATTTTCTGATTCTTTCTCTCTTCTATTGTCCACTGAAATAAAATATTCTCTTTTACCATTTAAATCCATAAACTTCTCTATATAAGCCTTGTCACTCTGGTCAGCTACTGTTCATCTCAGATCTCTAAACTGGCTGGGTGACTTAGTCAAGCCCCACTCTTTTAATGTGGTAAATCAGCTTGAAGAGGAACAGACCTTGCTTCAATTCACAATAAACAAACAGCAAAATAAGCCAATCACACTATAGCCATGTACTCACCCAAATGTACCTCAGCATAAGCAGAAATCAGTCTCCCTCTCTTTCACTCTTTCAACAAACCAAAATGCTGATCTAGGCACTTAAAAATGTGTGTGTATGTGTGTGTGTGTGTGTGTGTGTGTGTGTGTGTGTGAGAGAGAGAGAGAGAGAGAGAGCACGCACTTGCATTTGAAATGACCCTAATTTGTCCTAGAGAAATGCTCAAAATGTGCATCATGTGTCCTAAGCATGCTTCTTCATACAAAATCAGAACGTACCAAAGTTAGGGTAAATGAAAGTGAAAGTTCCATGGCAATCTGGCCTGATGAAATCCTGGAAAAGAAAGAAGAGCACATACATACAGTCCCTAGTGCTCCACTGGAATCTGAGAATAAGTTAACCTGGAATTCCAAAAACCTTTTATGCCCTCCTTGCAGGCTCTAGGTTCTCCAAACTCCCATCTGCTCCTGCATTAGCCACCACCAACAAGAGACCCTGCTTGTTGGCAAATGCTACAGGGCATAATGGAAGGCATTAAACTCCTCATTCCAACTCCTACCTCCTAATAGTATTCTTCTTAAATGCATTCCAGGGCAGGTAAAATGCATTTCTACCTCTTGACTTCTCTAGGTTGAGTAGAATACACATGGCATTGGAAGCTGAGATAAAAGTGAAATTAATTTTCCCCATCATATTCTTAGCATTGGACTCTCTTGACACCACTCAGAATCCACCAGGAGCACTGGGCAAACCCCAGACACACCAGACCTCATTAGAATATAGAACAAAACTACTTAGAGATCAATGTCCCTCTAGGATCCCTGGTGACAACTAATTGGGCATTGTTGGAAACAGAAAATTATAATAAAAAAATCAAATCTACCCTTTCATTACATATGCAAATACAATAATATGGACTCCCAAATGTCTATTGTCTTCCATGAAAATCTTCAAAGATAGACTGCATATAATCCTCCCAGAATTTATGAAGTCCCAACTTCATAGTGCTACTAAGGTGGAGTTGAAAGCTCAAGTGGGGGAATTAGAGCCCCACCTGTGGTAATAAAGTAAAGCTCCCCTTAATCTCCCAGAGAAGTGTCAAAGAACACCAGACAAAACACCAAGTTTACACAAGAGCTAAATGCCCAGGTTTCAGTTGATAAGAACTTGTCACACCAAGAACAAGGAAGAGTTCAACTTGAATGAAAAAAGACAATCAATGGACACCAACATCAAGATGTGAGAGATATTAGAATTATTTGATAAAGTTTGAAGTAGCCATCACAAAACACTTACAATTACAATTACAATTACAAGCATGCTTGAAACAAATTTAAAAACAGAAATTTTCAGCTAAGAAATAAAAGGCATAAAGAGGAACCAAATGGGGGGCGCCTGGGTGGCTCAGTGGGTTAGGCCTCTATCTTTGGCTCAGGTCGTGATCTCAGGGTCCTGGGATCAAGCCCCGCATCAGGCTCTCTACTCAGCAGGGAGCTTGCTTCCCCCTCTCTCTGCCTACCTCTCTGACTACTTGTGATCTCTGTCTTTCAAATAAATAAATAAAATCTTCAAAAAATGTATTTACAAAAAAAAAAAAAGAGGAACCAAATGGAAATTTTGGAACTGAAAAATATCATCATTAATTTTGTTTTAATTCAGTGGATGGTGTCAACAACAGAATGCAGGAGATAAAAGAAAAAAATCAATGAACTGAAGAAAGAATAACAGAAATTACCCAAATGAAAAACAAAAAGAAAACAAACTGAAAAAAAAAAAAAAAACACAGATACAGCCTCATGGATCTGTAGAACTATAGCAAAAGATCTAACATTTGTGTCACTAGAGTCTGCAAAAGAAAAGAAAAAGAGTGGGGCTGAAAATGGACTTGGAAAAAAACAAAGGTTGAAAACTTCTCAAATTTGGCAAGCAATATAACTTACAAATCCAAAGAGCTGAATAAATTCTAAATAGTATAAATCCAAAGATATCCACATCAAGACACATCATATTCAAACTTCTGGTAATTGAAGAGAAAGAAAAAGTTTAAAAACAGCAAGACAGAAACAACACATTACCCACGGGAAAAAACAATTTAAATGACAGTAAATTTCTTAACAGAAACCATGGGGGCCAGAAAGAAGTAGCACAATATTTTTTCAAGTGCTGAAAGAAAAGTATTGCCAATATATAGAATCCTACATCCAGTAAAAATATCCTTCAGGAATGAATGGGAAATAAAGACACTCTCAGATGAAGGAAAACTTTAAGAATTTCTCACCAGCATACCTATCCTAAAAGAATGGACAGAAGTTCTCTGACCATAAAGGAAATGATATCCAGAGCAACCACTAAAACTGTTGTGCAAATACAGACACTAAAAAGCATTATGGATAAATCAAAATTTATTATTATAAAATGTTCGAGTAACCCATATGAAGGCAGGAAAAAGAAAATATGGAAATGAAAAACAAACTGTAAAATGGTGGACTAAGACATCAAAATGGTGGACATAAGACATCAAATGTGAATGGTCTAGCTACACCAATTAAAAGAAATATTGATAAAATAGATGAAAATCATAACCCAACTATATGATGCCTATAAACACTCACTTTGAATATAATAATAGAGGCTGTTTGAAAGTAAGTGGATGGGAAAAGATTTTCACGTAAATATTTATCAAATGAAGGCAGGAGTGACTATATTAATATCAAACTAAGTAGACTTCAGAGCAGTAAAATTTTCCAAAATAAGAAAGGGATATTATACAATGATAAGACCATCAATCCACCAAGAAGATACAGCAACCCTAGATATGTGCACCAAACAAGAGACCTGCAAAATATGTAAAGTAAAAACTGATAGAACTGAAAGGCCAAAAAAAGACAGTCAACAATTATATTTGGATAGTTCACCATCCCTCTCCCAACAATTAATAAAACAAGTAGCCAAAAAATCATTAAGATGTAGAAGAACTCAACACCATCAACTATCAGGTTCTAACCAACAATTATAGAACATTCCAAAGAATAAAATAAAAGAACAAAGAATAAAATAAAAGCTCTGAAACTATGAATGAAGTCAGGAGAAAGTCCTCTAGAATATTCAAAGGGATTTTTCTCCAGCCCAGTTGTGCAATGAGGAACATGTTGATACTGTTTTTAAAAAGATACTGGGTGTGGTGCAAAATAATGAATACTGTTATGCTGAAAATAAAAAATAAATTAAAAAAATAAATAAATAAAAAGATCCTGAAATCTGTAAGAGGAAGCCTGAAAAAAATTCTTAGCTCTTATAATAAATATCACTTAAGGTCATCAGAAATGTCAAAAAAATTCAGAATTATGGTCTCCTGGCTCCTTGGGCAGGGTAGGCTCTGGCCCTTTATCATCTGTCAAATGTCTGAGACAGAAATTGATGGAGTATGGCTTAGATCTATCAGAGCCTGAAGCACTCCTCCTGGAGACAATAGGAGCAGAAGCAGCAACAACATTAAAGCAAACATCCACTGAATGGAAGCCTCCATCAAAGTCCAAGTTGGGAAACAGAAACAGTATCACACAACTTTACAGAGAAGATTTAATGTAGGAACTGGTTAGACAAGTTTTGGTGGGCCATAGGGCATGAAGCAAACACTGAGGTGATACAGAGACAGCAAGTGCAGAAGAAAGCTTCATCTCCTAGGACTGGAGGAACCAAGACAAAGATTAAGGCTGTTGTAATTGAGAAGCCCAGAGAAGGAACTCCACTGAGCTACAGAGCTACAAGCAACAGAGACCTCTGTTGAAGGTGTGTTTCCTGGGTAGCCCTGGTCTTCATGTGGTGTGAAGAGATTCTATGGAACTAGGACTCAGGCCCCTGAGGCATAGGCAGTCCTCAGAGAGTTAAGTTTCCTCAGGATCTTGAAGGAGAGATCTTCTGCTGAGCTGGGATTCAAACTTCTAAGTAGGCAAAACTTGTGACCACAGGACACTGTTTTTGTGGGGCTAATAACGGTACTCCTTTAAGTGTGAAAACTGCAGCCAACTGCTGCCCCTGGGCACAATCACTGCTGCAGAGTTAAAGAAAGAGTATTAACAGCAATGCTGACAAAAACAGGAAGCAATTGGAACAGAAAAAGTCCTTTCTGAGCCTCTAGTAGCTCAGTCTTTCTCTAGGGCTCCCTCTGGGCAGAGACTAACAGAAATCCTTCTGCAAGGTGAAACATGGTTTGCAGAACCCCTGGCTCAGAGTTCCAGAGCTGGGGTTGGCACTGAGATATAATAGGTTAATAATGATCCAGCTGTTGCCCAAACAACTCAAGACCTCCCCATCTAGACTAGCTCAAGGAGCTATCTCAGCACAGAGGGAAGCAGAAGAATGTACTTGTGTTTCCAGTTATGCTGTGTAGATTAATTAGCATCCCAAGGAATCTGAGTAGAGAATGGATTATAATTCGGTCACTGAGTTTTTCCACTGTCCAATACAGGAAACATGAATGACAGTTTTGTTTCAGAAAACACACATTTATGGGGCTACCCAATCACCATAATTCATTCTAATCCAGAAAAATGAAGTATTCTGATGGGTCTCATTCTTCTCATAAGCATATCATAACCTCTACAAGTCTACCATGGCCTGTACTGGAGTCACGTGTTGAAAATGGCATCATGCTACCAATAGATTCATACTACTCAGCATCACACTACCAATTGATTCAGACTCAAATGTATGGGAAATCCCAGCCCACTGAAGTCCTGAGGCTTGCTTTACCACCCCCCCAAAAGAAGACAAAGCAAGAACTAATCATGAGTTGGTCCTCAAATCTGACATGAAGCCAATGTAAAGAAGCACTCTCTTCAAAAGCCCAGACCCTCTCTTCATCTCAAGATTCTCTTAGAGAATGCCAGGTGTACTCTCTAGCTGAGCTGTCAACATAGTATGACCAAAATATGGTGCCTAGCTGATGATCTAGGAGGCTACCAGGCTCACTCCAATGGGTGGTGGAAAACTAAGGACTAGCCCTGCCTCTGGGCTCGGTAGCTCCTAGACGAGGTGGGCCAAATAATCTTTTGCTTGTCTCTGATGAAAGGAACCCCTCCAAACTCCTAAGAGAAAGGAGGATCTTAGATTAAATTTAAAAAGATAACAAGAATCTGTTCCATGCAATGGGAAATTAAATGGGACAGGGACTCTGTAATTTTACACATCCCTTTCTCTGGAATAAAGGCCTGCCCCTGCCGAAGGGGCCTCTGAGAAATCACATCTGGGGAAATGGCTCAGGTCTCTCATATCTGTTAAATAAGTGATAGACATCACCGCACCAATTCAGTATTCCTCCAAATGAGTCATTAGATAGTTTTAATTTTTGCTGTTAGAAACAGTACTAAATATTCTTGTATGTATGTCATTTTTTCTTATATGTGAGTATACTACTCAGATCAGTATCTAAGAGTGGAATTGCTAGGTCAAAAGGAATGCCTTTTTTTTTTTTTTTAAGGAATGCCCTTTTAATCGATCTATTGATCTATCTATCTTCTATTTATTTATTATGTTAGTTACCATACAGTACATCATTAGTTTTTGATGTGGTGTTCCATGATTCATTGTTTGCATATAACACCCAGTGCTCTATGCAATATGTGCCCTTCTTTTTTTTCTTTAATTTATTTTTTATTTATTTTCAGTATAACAGTATTCATTATTTCTGCATCACACCCAGTGCTCCATGCAACACGTGCCCTCTCTAATACCCACCACCTGGTACCCCGACCTCCCACCCCTCTTCCCTTCAAAACCATCAGATTGATTTTCAGAGTCCATAGTCTCTCATGGTTCACCTCCCCTTCCAATTTCCCCCAACTCTCTTCTCCTCTCTAACTCCCCATGTCCTCCATGCTATTATTTGTTATGCTCCACAAATAAGTGAAATCATATGATAATCGACTCTCTCTGCTTGACTGATTTCACTCAACATAATCTCTTCCAGTCCCATCCATGTTGCTACAAAAGTTGGGTATTCGTCCTTTCTGATGGAGGCATAATACTCCATAGTGTATATGGACCACATCTTCCTTATCCATTTGTCCATTGAAGGGCATCTTGGTTCTTTCCACAGTTTGGCGACCGTGGCCATTGCTGCTATAAACATTGGGGTACAGATGGCCCTTCTTTTCACTACATCTGTATCTTTGGGGTAAATACCCAGCAGTATAATTTCAGAGACAAAGGGAAGTTCTATTTTTAATTTCTTGAGGAATCTCTACACTGTTCTCCAAAGAGGCTGCACCAACTTGCATTCCCACCAACAGTGTAAGAGGGTTCCCCTTTCTCCACATCCCCTCCAACACATGTTCTTTCCTGTATTGCTAATTTTGGCCATTCTAATTGGTGTAAGGTGATATCTCAATGTGGCTTTAATTTGAATCTCCCTGAGGGCTAGTGATGATGAACATTTTTTCATGTGTCAGATAGCCATTTGTATGTCTTCATTGGAGAAGTGTCTGTTCCTACATACAAGAATATTTAGTACTGTTTCTAACAGCAAAAAATTAAAACAATCTAAATTCCTATCAATTAAGAACTGATTCAATTACTACATATCCATGGAATGAAATATACTACATACCTGTAATAAATGAATATCTGGGGCGCCTGGGTGGCTCAGTGGGTTAAGCCTCTGTCTTCAGCTTAGGTCATGATCTTAGGGTCCTGGGATCGAGCCCTGCATAGGGCTCTCGGTTTAGCATGGAGCCTGCTTCCCACCCCCCTCTCTGCCTGCTGCACTGCCTACTTGTGATCCCTCTCTTTGTCAAATAAATAAACAAAATATTTTTTCAAAAGTGAAAAAAAAGTTATTAGGATCTAAATCTGTGTCCGCTGCTGAGACCAGTTGCTCCATTTCAAAACACTTTCAAAAAGATTGCTCTTCCAAACCCACTGGTCAGACAGGAGTTGCAGCAGGTTTGCTGCATGTTAACAAACTCCCCTGTCCCAACCGTGGACAGTGGCAGAAGGTGGAGTCTATGACAGGCTCTAATATGCTTTGGTGGATAAGAACATCTGCTCTGGATTCATGGAGCTGCAGCTGAAATCCTGCCTCCATCTCCCACTCATTGTAGAACTTGGGTGTATCACCTACCCTCTTACAGTGTTCCTGGAAAACCAAAGATAAATTATGGCAGTACTTAGTCTCAGACCTGACACACAGAAGCTACCTTGGCTAGAGGCAGTAGTCAATGGTGGAAGTGGCACACCAGTGACTACAAATCACAAAAGTGAGAGAGACTGGTTGGTTGGAGCTCAGTGGTTCTCACCCAGAGATGATTTTGCTCTCTCTCCTCACCTCCAATGAGATCTGGCAATGTCTAGAGAGATTCTTGTCTGGAGTGGTTCTACTGACATCTAGTTGATAAAGTCCAAGGATGCCACTAAATTTACTATGATGTACAGGATGGCACCTTCCCTGATCAACAAGGTCAACGTTGACAAACTCTGGTATAGTGGTACTCAAAGGTCAATCCTAAACTGAAGAAAAAGGAAAGCCAATATAAAATACAAGACTAGAAGTACCTCATTGTCTGGAGCCAAAGGACAGTTCAATTCATAATGCAGTTCAGTTCATAATGCAGCCTCCATAGAGGAGGATCTGGATATACCACAGGCTTGTATCTTAGCTCCATCATCCAGACCTCTCATCATATGTCTGTTGATGCTGCCAGACTAATCTGATGGAACACTTACAGAAGATTGGCTTGAGTCAGGGAGGCTAAAATGGTAAGTGCTTGTGGTTGGAGAAACATCTGAAGAAAGGTAAGCCTCCCTTGACTGATAGACATTATCAAAGACAAAAAGCAGAGAAATGGGTAAATTGGAAGTTTCAGTTTCCTTCTGTGCTTTGTCAAAGAACTGATAATGTGAAATCATATCAATCAGTCACAGAAAATGCTGCCTGCTGGATGCCTGTGGAGTCATGAGTTTGTCTACATGAAATCACAAGGACTAATTTCAAGAGATAACATCTGAGAAGCAAGAGCTGCATCTCTGTCTCAGCTAAGAAAAGCAAATCTGTTCCTGTATAAAGGAGCCACCAAAACAAGGTGTCAGGTATCAAGTCTATTGAAGGAAAGGAAGGCATCTAGAGATGTTCTAGAGAAAGGAATGTTCTAGAGAAGAAAAACTCCAAGCAAGACAGTACTCTGGCAGGGAGAGGTGCTCTACCTGGACATAGAGGTCACAGAGAGAAAAACCAGTTACTCACATAGAGCTCAGAAGGACAGAACCTGACACAGGGCTCCACTGAATAGGGAATAAAAGTAATCTGAAAATTAAAATGGACTGTTTGCATTTGAAAATTTGGGGAAAAATTTTGAAGCCTGAAATATGAAAGGCTTTAGGAAACTAGGAGAGAATCCACTAAGGAAATATGGATACTCTATCAGGAACTCCATTTGGCCTTTCCTGAGCAGAGCTGGTCTCACTCATGATCTTGAGACTCGCTGAGATAAACAGGATCCACTCTATTTCAAAAACCACCAGTCTGAGGGGTTTGAAGTGGTGGTGGGGGGTGGTTGGGGTACCAGGTGGTGGGTATTATAGAGGGTACGGATTGCATGGAGCACTGGGTGTGGTGAAAAAATAATGAATACTGTTATGCTGAAAATAAATAAATTTAATTTTAATAAATAAATAGATTTTTTAAAAAAGAATGGCTTTTCATTTTCCCATCTCAATGCTGCTTCTCACTATGTCATTCTTAGATAGCTGAATCCACTACCATGCCTGCTGTCTCTTCCTATGTTGTTGTATCATCTTAACCCCCACCTACCCTTTCCAACTAGTCACCACAAACATCACCCTGAAGCAGTCAGGGGTGAGGGGCTGTGATATCCAGACTATTGGGCTGCTTCTGTCCTCAGCTCACCCACCACAACAATATCATACACTTAGACAGCACTTGATAGCATTGTCTTCAGTTCTCTTGTTCAGTCTTGACAGCACCTTTGGGCTGTTTATTTTCCTCATTACACTTAGAAGGAAACTACAGCTGA
>NC_081560.1:153274598-153297759 GCF_022355385.1 Mustela nigripes
CCTCTGAAATTCCGCTGTTCTCCTTGGTAAATGAACGTGGTTTTGGCTTGATTTCTTGTTGATCTTCTGGGGGAGGGGTCTGTTGTAGTGACTCTCAAGTGTCTTTGCCCAGGGCAGAATTGCACCGCCCTTACCAGGGGCGAGGCTAAGTAATCCGCTTGGGTTTGTTTTGGGGAGCTTTTGTTCCCTGAATGCTTTCCGTAGATTTCCAGAGGACGGGAATGAAAATGGCAGCCTCCCGATCTCTGTCCCAGAGGAGCCAAGAGCCCGGGACCCCAGTCCCCAATGTGCCCTTAGAGAAAAGCGTTCAGTCACTTCCATCTCCCTGGCCTCCAGCTGTGCTCCGAGCTCACCCAGCCTGTGACCAAGCATCTCTATCTCTGGCACAGAGCTCTGCCTGGAGTCTCTGAACCCCACAGATCCCTGCGTTCTTCCGGGGGGTGTCCCTGGATCTTGTGGGGACCCCACTCACAGAATAGTGGCCTGTGCCACGGATTAAAGTTCAAGGTAACCCCGAGTTGAGAGATCACTCCTCGGCTCTGTCTCTGTAGCCAGCTTCCCCGCTCTAATACCTGCAAGCTCTGCGACACTCAGACACGCCTGATCCTTCTGTGACCTTGTGGGACCTGAGGCCATGCTGTCCTCATGTGGGCTTCTCCTCAGTTTAGGCTCTGTAGTGATGTCCTTCAGTGCAGCAGACTTCTAAAGTCCTGATTTTGTGCTCCATTGCTTTGCCGCTTGCTGGGAGCCACCCCTCACCCCACAGTCTATCTAACTGTGGCTTTGGATTGACTTCTCCACTGGTCCTACCTTTCAGAAAGTGTTCAATTTTCTGTTTCTAGAATTGTTGCACTTCTTCTCTTCAATCTCCTGTTGGATTTGTTCTGAATGGTTTGATAAGCTGTCTAGCAGATCTCCTGGTACCTGATGTCATCTCAGCCTGCTATTTCTCTGCCATCATGACTCCTCCCCACTGAAAATTTTGGTTTTAAAGTAGGTTATCAATCAGGGGTGTCTATGTGGCTTAGTCAAGTGTCTGACTTTGGCTCAGGTCATGGTCTCTGGGTCCCAAAATAAGGCCCTGCATAGGACTCTGCACTCAGTGTGGTGTTAGCTTGTCCTTCTGCCTCTTATACTACTCTCTTTCTCTCAAATAAATAAATAAAACAGTTATAAAAATAAGTAGATTATCAGTCAGAATATAACCTATGGTTGACAACACAATTCAACAGGAAAAATGTTTAATTTGTTGATTTTCATTAGTAAAATGAAGTAGATAAGCAAATAACTTAGGTTTTCCCAACTTGAGTTTTTGGAGGAAATTATAGAATTATAAAACAAATGCGCCCTTCCACTGATATACACAGACATTTTGTGGTAACAGCTTTAGGGTAGGAACCGATCATAAGCATGCATTATGAATCTGAGGGGTTGGAACTGGAATAATAATTTAGGATTTAGGAGCTGGTCAGTCTTGGCATGCTGTGGTAATTCCCTCTCCTTAGAGAATGGTCTAAGCCTGAGAATAATTCAGTTTCCCCAAAGCATGGGATTGATGCATACATATGTAGCTAAGCTAAGGGCCAAGAGCAGCATTTAAGAACACACTCGAAGCAAAAAATATATATTGCAAGATGAAGAGTAGTCTGACCATTATTTCCTTGGGCAAGGCTAGGAGAGAATGCAGACCCAAACATGCTATTTCTATCATTTTGTTCCTACACACAATGTAATATATCACCTTCTATCATTTTAATTATCTAAATACCTGTTGGTAAATCATTATTAATTCTGTTGAACCATGCTTATTGGAGAATTAAATGAAATAATAAGTGTAAAAATTTACAAAATTTTGGAAATTTAAGTGCGTGATTTATAAATAATTTACTGATTTACTAAAAATTCAGTAAAGGCTTTTGTAATTAATCAGTTGTCATCAGTATGTGGAATATTTAGGGAGAGGATAGCTATGCACATCATGGTAAAGTGTAGCCTTGAAGAAACAGGTTTCCATTTTGCTAGGGATGTGTAGGGTTCATTGAGATCTGTCAGAGACTCTGCACTACAACTCTGTGGACTGCTACACTGGCCAGGATGAGGACACAGGGTTCTCTGAAGCCTTTCACTCCAAAGCTGTGTGATTATTTTTATCTTGATATTTTCATTCTGCACATTGTCTCCCTCAGAGCCTGGTGCACCTGCTTGTTCCGCAGAGTGTAGATGACAGGGTTGAGCAAGGGGGTCACCACCGTGTTCACAAGGGCAGCCTCCCTGTTGGAGTCCAGCCTGTTCGTTTGCTTTGGTTTCACATATATGAACACACAGCTGCCATACATTAGAGAGAGAACTATGAGGTGAGAGGAGCAAGTGGAGAAAGCTTTCTGTTTCTCCCTTACAGATGGGAGTCGGAGGATTGTGACTACTATGTTGCTGTATGCAATGGTGGTTATGATAAGGGATGTCAATAGAATAAAAGAAGTGAGGACAAAGGCTAACGTTTCAGTGGAGCTGGTATTAGAACAGGAGAGATGAATCAGGGGGCCAAGGTCACAGAAAAAGTGGGGAATGACATGGGGGCCACAGAAGGATAATTGGGAAACCTTCACTACAAGACCAGTAATGAGGGGGAAGGGCAATGTGAAACAGGCAGTGACCAGGAGGATGCAAGTCTTCGGGTTCATGATGGTCGGATAATGCAGAGGCTTGCAAATGGCCACATACCGATCCAGAGACATCACTGCTATGAGGAAGAAAACAGCTGATCCCAGAAATACAGTGACAAATGCTTGTATAAAACAGGCAGAAAGGGAAATAGTTTGCATGTTTAAGAGAAAGATGATCAGCAATTTAGGAATAACAGCACTTATGATACCACACTCCAAGCAGGAGAAAATGCTGAGGAAAAAGTACATAGGTGTGTGGAGCCGGGAGTCAGCACAGGTGATGGTGACTATGATCGCATTGCTTACAATGGATGTCAGGTATGCCAGCAGGTGCACGAGGAAGAAGACCTTTCCCAAGTTTTGGATGGCAGGAAACCCCTCCAAGGTGAATTCTTGGACAGTTGTCCTGTTCCCCATTTCCATGGGCATCTCTTTCCACAGCAGCATCACAGCTGTGCTTAAGCTACAGTTTAAGACATCAGGGAACACAAAGGTTTTAGAGGAGCATGATTAAGTTACTTGACTATCCAGGAACATGGGTAGGCTGGTAGTAAAGTGGATTAGCCAGTTGGTTCTTCAATCAGATGGACCTGAGTTCAATATTAGCTCAATGCTCAGTTCTAACTCATGAGAGATGGGTCATTTTTGGAAAGTTAGTTAACATTTGTCAACTTTCTTTCATCTTCTGTAGAATGAAGATGATAGGATCTACCTGTTCATGTTCCTGTGAGAACTAAGTAAGGAAAAGCATGTAACTCATTTGGCATGTGATGCTAATGTTTCCTAGGTGTTCCTCAAAGTCTAATTGTAATGTTATGATCACTAAAATAATGCTTAGGAGAGCAACATGTGTAGGCAGGTGTATTGACATTTTTCTAGTTATATAACATTTTATTTTTAATAGAATTACCAATTTGTTTGTAAACATAATGATGGCATTAGTAATATTCCCTTTAGAAGTCCCTTTTAATAATGCAAAACATTCTATGGTCCAAACTGTGATCACCATGATGTGTTGAGGACTTATGTGTGGCATTATGCTGGTCACTGAAATTCAGTATTTCTGTTCCTCTTCACAATAACCATGAGCCCCTTCTTCTAGAGAAGCAGAACTCAGGCTTAGATTGTTCCAGAGTATTTGCTTCACATAGGTGGCGCTTTACCTAGATCTTCCAGATCCAGAGCCCCTGCTATTGACAGATGCAATGTCAAAATATTTGAAAAGGGAAAAAAATGTACTGTTGATGATCTTTAAACTTGAAGTGAAGGATTAGCTTTATTTATTTTAATTGTTTCTACCCTTAGTTAGTATCCCTGATGAGTTAGAGACCTGTGGAATGACATTAGGCTTATGGAGCATCTACCTTAACACAAGCATTTTACAGAAGAAACAGGAGACTGGAGACTTTGGGGGCTTCTCTGCAACATGATATAACTTGTAAATCCAGGATTTACCCCACCCCCACCCAGGGTTCATGCTGTCCTCTAATGAAGGTGGGAGTGACATTAGGTCAGAGGAACTAGCCCAGTTAGGTATATAGGCTGGGTGTCTGGCACTCATGCACTCACTCTTACCTCAAAGCTCACTGAACAGTTTGCTGTCTTTAGAGCTCTATGCCACTGATTTCTCTCACTGTGTTGTTTGGCTGTAGCATCTCAATGTTAGGCTTAAGGTCAGCCTTGTGGCATGTGTCTCTCTCCCTAACCCACCTTTGGCCAGGTCCTATGAAGGGCTGCTCATGAAACCAAACTCCTCACCCCTGAGTGACACAGCCTGTGGGATCCTCTGCTTCTGTGCCAGTGGACCCCAGTAAGCCCATCAAGCCACTAGTCCTTAAGGCCAGGTGCACACACAGGAGTCACCTCATCAGGTTTCCTTCCCCTGAAAATACTGTTCTAAGAAAGAGCTTGCTCTGGGCTGAGGGGAAAAGAGAGGTGAAGGAAATTCATTTGTCACAGCCTGTTGTCCCATAGTGAGGTGAATATACATCCTGTGCTGCCAATGTCTGGCTGACTAAGTATTTTTTTCATAGCCCAGATGTTTCATAGCACAGCATAACTATGGTCAGCCTTGACTATGGAAGCCCCAGAAAGGAGCAGACAGACTAAAATAACCATATTTCACTGCTTACCATTCTGGACTAGAGCTGGGCTTCCAGACCACTTAGCATTCTGATAAAGGTCTGGCTCTGCTCCCTCAGTGAGTAAAACCCCACCTACCATGCAACTTTGCTCTCACCTCCTATACTCTTAACAGGAACAGGTAGCTTCTTAAAACAGGTTTAGCCCTGGGTGTTGCTGAGGCAAGGGTCTTATGTTTAGGGCTTCATGTCATGGGTACACCTGCACCAAGTCTCCTTCTAAGGCACTATGTTCCTCCATCAAATCCTCACCTTTTCATAGGGAGAAGCATCCTTGTTTCACTGCATCATCATTGAGAAGGTGCTGTCATGCAGGTTTGGGGCTCTGTGATAGTTTTACCACCAGAACATATGATTGTGAAGCAGGATGGACCCAGCCGGTGAACAGAGAGTGCAGGCTCCCAAACCTTTTTAGTTGCTGAAGATACAGGGGCAGAAATTAGGGGCATGGCTGGTATCCTGGGGACAGCTAATTGATCAATGTTGAGGACAAGATTTACTGGTGCAACCCTTATATTTATCTTCCCTTGTGTGGTGATGCTGACTCCCAGATGTCCACACTGTTCTCTGCCAATATTTTGAAGGAAATTATATGACAATTTCCCAAGGGTTTTTAAAATTCCAAGTTGAATTTGCTACTGATTTGATGTAACAGTCCAGACTAAAATTTTCTACATGTGCTGTGTGCACTGAGGTCAGAGCATAGTTGTTAAAAGAATAGATTTTATTGTGAGAAAAAGCTGGATTATATTCTAGATTTTATGAGGCTTTTAGGAAGGTACTGGGGAAGCCTGCCTTTCTTGGTTAACTTTTCTTTATGCTTTCACCGATGTTATGATTCTTTTCATTCCATATTTTCATATGAAAAAAATTTCATTGTTCTCTCCAATCTTCTTGAAAAAGGAAAGTATACCCTTTTTCCTCTTCAGGGAGGAAGGGGGAATGCTAGGTGGTTTCTGTTACATCTCTAGCTCTCTTTTAAAAATAAGAATGTGGGAAATGGAACCCAGATTCTTTCTAGATCCAGAAGACGTGGAGATGTGAGCCTGAGGGTGGAGAAGCCGTATCCATAGCAACCAGTGGCCTGGGAAGCTGCTTCTTTTACTGGTTGTCTAAGCTGGGCTACTGTGGCAGGGGAGACCCATTTTTCTGTGACTTCTTGCTTCCTATCACAAGCCAGAGAAGAGTACTAACCTCCCAAAGTGTTTGTAGGCAACCCTGGTACATATGGGAGCTGTTTGGAAATTTGTTCTGCTTGTATATGCCCATATTAATATTGATCTTAGAGGGTCAAGGCAAATATAGGCACTTTCCATGTGGCAAATATAGAAGCTTTCCATGAGTTTCCATGTGGGTCCTACCTTCCCAAATAGACAAAATCCCCCTTTTTCTGAGAGTGAGAAAGAGACAGCATGTGTGATTGAAGGTGCTGGGGGGCAATGAGTCTGACAGGAGGCTTGTTCTGTAACTCTCAGATGATGACCTGACATGATCGGAAATCAGGAGTTGGATGCTTAAACAACTGAGCTACCCAGGTGTCCCAGACAAAAACACTTTTATAACATCTGTCCATCTATCCACTTTGCTTTCAATCCAGGCCAAACCTGGATGTGAGAGAAAATAAACTATAATGGGAAATGAGTTATAGAAGCTAGAGCAAAGTGAGACTATCTATAGATCTTAATGCCCAGATAAAGTCTCATTTTCATGGGGTTTTAATTTTATTCAGTGCTAACTTAATTTTATTCAGTGCCAACTTCATGGTGCAGAAATACCTGTCATGCCTGAGCAAGTTCCAGTGCCAACAAGATATTGGGAATTTGTGAGTAGAGGGACTCTATGAGGTTTGATGGAAAGGCTTACAAAGTACACACTCAAAGAAATTGGCTGAGCTAACTCTACATTGCATCTAACACCAAGAAATGTTTCAAATTGTCCTTGGCCTATGGTTTCTCTCTTCTGAGATGGGTCTCTTATGCCTCTCCAATACCCACCATTTCTTAATTTTTAAAAAGATTTTATTTATTTATTTGACAGAGAGAGAGCGCAAGTAGGCAGAGAGGCAGGCAGAGAGAGAGAGAGGGGAGAAGCAGGCTCTCCGCCGAGCAGAGACCTTGATGTGGGGCTTGATCCCAGGACCCTGGGATCATGACCTGAGCTGAAGGCAGAGGCTTTAACCTACTGAGCCACCCAGCACCCCTTAATTTTTTTTAAATGACCTTGAGATCTCATTTATCTTGGACATTTCCAGCATTACCTGTGATTAGGGTTTTTAGTTAGCCAGTTAGATTAAGGAAGGGGATAGTTCTTAAAGTTGTATTTGTGATTATCAAACATGGAAAGATAAAGCAAACATCAATTTGTGGTTTCTTCTCTGCAGGATATGATTATGTTTGCCACACTAACCCTCAGCTACGCTTGACAAGATAGGATACACATATATATTCATGATTTAGATAATAAGAGTATTTTGAGTTTTAGTGTATCTTTTTAATATGATCTGTTCCCAGAAAAGTTTCAATTTCTAAGGTTATATCCCTAAGGACAAAGTCTTAGTTAAAGCCCAAGGAAAGGTGAATCCTATCACCTATGATGTTGTGGGAGAGGGAGTAGGGGATGCTAATTTGAACAGGATGTGGGCATCAGGAAGGGAAGAAGCACTCATTTGACCAAACCCCAGGCTGAGGTTGGAGCTATTGGCATACTAATAATACATGGAGAACCATTTTTCCTCATGCAATTTCCATAAAAGTAAGATAATGATACCAACAGGGACCCAGAACAGATCAATTCTGATCTGGAGGAAAAGCATGGTAGTGTTAGTAGCTTCCAACATGGAACCGTGAGGCAAAACTGAAGGTATAGAGTAATTTATCCTACTGGGCTTCTAAGTTTTCTTTTTTATTCATGCATGGAAAAAAGAAATTTTTTCTTTTTTTAATGACTATATATATATATATATTCACATATATGTATATAAATGGTTTATATATATGGGTATATATATGTATATAAATAATTAATTAAGTTCAATTATGTGGGTAGGATAAAAAGAGGTAGAAGAGCTATCTGTAAATCTCAGAATTCAAACTACTTTGTAAGGATCTGGATCCTCCACTACTACTTGTTTCCTGTTGGGATTTCTTGAGCTGGTCTCCCCTCAGATGTGTGGATGCTCCAGGTACTGGGGACAACACGTATGATTCTTAGTTGTGTTTTTAACACAGGATTCTTAAGTATCTTTATCTTAGTGCCTTTCCAAAATGAAATGGTGAATATTACAATTTGCAAAGTCAATATTGTACACAAAGTATGGAAGAGCTCTCAGTAAACCCTCCACCCACCCCCCCAAAAAAAACGCATTTGAAATGAGGGCAAAGTTCACGTCATAAGTTCACACCTCTTCTGGTAAAACCCTTGCAGCTTATTACATGAACTAGTTTTACTCTTAATGGAGGGGAACTACTTAGAGGACAAGGTGAAGGACGTGCCATGGAGAGAAAACTAATTTGTATGATCCCCTTTTAGTAAATGGGATCCTTTTGGCTGGGCTTGAGACATCACCTCACCAATAATGGGTATTATACTGGTGGGTGTCATGAAGTCATTGTCCAAGATTCTTAAGATTTGGTAAGCCAGACTGATCTCTTTCCACATGTGTGACTCTGGGGATCTCAGGGTAGTCAGAACATTTGTAAGATATGGATAGAGGGAGATGTTCTCTGGACTGACAACACAATCAAATTCTGTTTTCCTATCCAGCACTTATCACTGCTTGGAGACTAAGCGCCTGAGAAGAAGCCTCAGGAACCAGAGGCGATGAATTGGAATTCTTTAGCCTCCAACATGACTGAGTTGCGGAGTGTGGGATTGAGGTATCTATCAGCCTCTTCTTCCTTAGTTTGGAGGACAGGCTACCCACAAGGCAGGGAAGGAAAGTGGCCAGTGCAGGCATAGTGGCCCATGCTCAGACTGATCAAGAGGCATACTGCCAGGGTGAGCACATGCTGCCTCCTCAGAAGGCTGGCTTCTTCTGGAGGCATGCCTCACCCTTGTCCATCATGTCTGCTCTTGGGGAAAGATACAGCCACCAAAAATAGAGGAGCTCTGATTTCTCCCCATACCCGTCTTAGTTTGACTCTTTGTTTTGAAAAGAATGTAAATCCTGCCAATCATGGTCAATGAGGGGTTTTCATTTCACAAGTAGCATCTCATTCACAGAAAACCTGAACAGGAGTCACAATAGGCCTGGCTGTCAAGGGCACTAAAGGTGGAGAGTGATAAGACTCAGGAAACTCTAGGAACTTCAGCATCTGGGTGTTTCAATTCTCTCCCACTGACCCTCAAACCACATTCTTCATGTCAGCAACTTTATGGCCTTCTACTAAATGGTGTTCTTTATACTCTTAATTTCTATCCCTCTGTTTTTCAGTGACACAGGATCCATAGTGACTGTGACACCTTCCTGTGGTACATCTCAGTGCTTCATTAAAGGGAGGAATGATACAAACCTTATGCGGTCTTTCAAAAGGAATGAAAAGAGTTAATGAAATTTCTAAAAAACTTTATAAAGGAGAATATTCTCCCCCCTGCCTTTATTGAGTTACAATTGACATACAACATTGTGTAAATTTAAGGTGTACAAGGTGGTGATTTGATATACCCATATATTATGAAATGTTTACCACAGTAAGATTAACTAACACATCCTTCACATCACATAATTATCATTTTGTTGTTATAGTATGAACATTAGAAGCTCTATTGTCAAGAAAAACTCTATTCTCTTAGCAATTTTCAAGTGTGCAGTGCAATATTGTTAACTATAGACACCATGCTGTACCTTAGACCCTCAGAACTTACTCATTTTATAATTGAAATTTTATACCCTTTGACCGACATCTTCCCATTTTCCCCACCGCTCAGGCCCTGACCACCACCATGTCACTTAGTTTCTTTTTCTTTTTTTTTTTAAAGATTTTATTTATTTATTTGACAGAGAGAGATCACAAGTAGGCAGAGAGGCAGGCAGAGAGTGAGAGAGGGAAGCAGGCTCCCCGTTGAGCAGAGAGTCCGATGCGGGACTCGATCCCAGGACCCTGAGATCATGACCTGAGCCCAAGGCAGCGGCTTAACCCACTGAGCCACCCAGGTGCCCCTGTCACTTAGTTTCTATGGGTTACATGTTTTTGTATTTCCCATAAAAATGAGGTCATACAGTATTTTTGTTTCTCTGTCTCAATAATTTGACTTAGCATTAAATGTACATCTCTAGATTTATGATAACGATGACAGTCTAGTGCAGTAAGGAGATAATATTCCTTCAACACAAGTGGATGGTGCTGTATCAGGTAGGCTTTCAAATGCAGAAAACGCAACTTGACTGTTATTCTATGTAAGGACATATTTTGTGTTATCTATTCTGTTCCATTGATCTATGTGTCTCTTTTTGTGACAGTACCAAACTGTCTTGATGATTACAGCTTTGTAACACAACTTGAAATCCAGAATTGTGATGGCTCCAGCTTTGGTTTTCTTTTTCAACAGTCTTTTGCTACTTGGGAACTTCCTTGGTACCATACAAATTTTAGAACTGTTTGTTCCAGTTCTGTGAAAATGTTGATGGTATTTTTTAAAATTTATTTTTTATTTATTTTTAGCATAACAGTATTCATTATTTTTGCACCACACCCAGTGCTCCATGCAATCCGTGCCCTCTCCAATACGCACCACCTGGTTCACCCAACCTCCCACCCCCAACCCTTCAAAACCCTCAGATTGTTTTTCAGAGTCCATAGTCTCTCATGGTTCACCTCCCCTTCCAATTTTCCTCAACTCCCTTCTCCTCTTTAACTCCCCATATCCTCCATGCTATTTGTTATGCTCCACATATAAGTGAAATCATATGATGATTGACTCTCTCTACTTGACTTATTTCACTCACATAATCTCTTTCAGTCCCATCCATGTTGATTGTATTTTGATAGGGATTGCACTGAATGTGTAGATTGCTCCAGGTAGCAGAGACACTGTCACAGTATTTGTTCTTCTAATCCATAAAGCGTGGAATATTTTTCCTTTTCTTTGTGTCTTCTTAATTTTCTTTTATGAGTGTTTTACAGTTTTCCTGAGTACAGAAATTACCATTTCCCTCTTTGGTTACATTAAGTCCTAGGTATCTTATGGTTTTGGGTGCAATTGTAAATGGAATCAATTCCTTGACTTCTCTTTCTTCTGCCTTGTTGTTAGCATAAAGGAATGCAACTGAGGTCTGTGCATTGTGTTCATATTCTTCAACTTTGCTGAATTCCTATATCAGTTCTAGCAATTTTTGGGTGAAGTCTTTGGGTTTTCTGTAGAGTGTCATGTCATCTGTGAAGAGTGAGAATTTGGCTTCTTCTTTGCAGATTCAGATGCCTTTTATTTCTTTTTGTTGTTCAATTGCTGATGTTAGGATTTCTAGCACTATGTTGAACCACAGTGGAGAAAAGCTCTCAGTTTTTCCCCATGTAGGATGATATTCACTGTGGGTTTTTGTATATGGCTTTTATGATGTTGAGGTATGTTTCCTCTCTCCCTACGTAGTGGAGGGTTTTTTATTTTAATCAAGAAAGGATGCTGTATTTTATCAAATGCTTTATCTGCATCTATGAGATAATCCTATGTTTTTTATCCTTTCTTAAATTAATGTGATGTGTCACATTGATTGATTTGTAGGTGTTGAACCACTCTTGCAGCCCAGGAATAAATCCCTGTTAGTTGCAGTAAATTATCCTTTTAATGTACTGTTGTATCCTATTAGCCAGTATCTTGGTGAGAATTTTTGCAGCCATGTTCATCAGGGATATTGGTCTGTAATTGTCCTTTTAAAACCCTGGCAGTGAGTACTTCCTCCTGTCATTTCTTTTGGGATGAGTTTCTCTGTCTCCTCATTATGTCCAAAAGAAATAGAATAAAGAGAAGACAACAATAACAACAAAGCAGAAAAGAACAAACAAAACAAACCTGAAGGAAATAGAAATAAAACAAAATTTTAAAAAATCTAACAAGAAGTAAAACAGATCAAAACAATAAACTAGATCATGGGTGTATTTTGGTTTGTTTGTTAAAGGAAATTGGATGCCAAAATAGGACGGAAAGAAAAACTTATATATGTAGAAAAATGAAATAAAATACAATGAAAGGAGACCAAATATATATATATATATATATATATATATATATATATATATATATGAAATTTAAAAAAGAATAAAGGAAGAACTGAGATGATAAGAGAATAGCTGAATAGAACCTGAAGGACTGAAGAATAATAAGGAAAAAAGTGAATGCTATATACTGTTTTCCCTATTAGCTGAAGTTCTACAATTCTCTAAGATCTACAAGCTTGGTGCTAGACAGTTGTTCCTGCTGGTCTTCTGGGAGAGGGGTCTGTTGCCCTGATTCTGTGTCCTTGCCCAGATTGCATTGCAACTCTCTCTCCAGGGAACCAGGCTCAGTGTACTTGTCTCAAGATTTCACTCTGTGGTGCTGTTTTGCTCCCTGAAAGCTTTCAGCACCATTGGGAAGGGATTAAAATAGCACCACCCCAAACTGTAGCCCTGGAGCTGAATGTTTGCACCTCCAGGTCTCACAGAAAAGTGGTCCATCACTCATGTATCCCTGGTTTCTGTCTGAAATCTGTGTTCACCTAGCCTATGACCAAGAATTTTTATGACAGATATGTGACCCAGTTTCAAATCTCCAAACTTTCTGCACTCCTGCTGCCCAGACCTGTGCTGTTGCTCCAGGGGGAGCAAGGGGCCATCTGCCCATGTTTCTGTCTTTTGCTGGGCCCTTGCCCAGAAAGCAGTCATGTGACCATGCAGTGGTTCATACTTTATAGCACACTGAGAAGAAAGTCAGTGCCAAGACTGTTTCCAGCCAACTTCCCTGCTATGATGCCTGGGAACTCTGCTGCAGTCTGGCATTTTATTTGTGACCCTGGGAATCCTAAGACCATGCTGTCCCTTCTGGGATTCTGCCCTGATTCACCACCTGAGTACCTTTAAACCAGGGATGTCCCCCACCTCAGCAGACTTACAATTTCCAATTTTGTGCTCATTGCTTACAAAAGTTTGTGGAGGACTTCTTAAGCTGTCTCTCTACCCTTCTGTAGCCTCTGATAAATCACATCTGATTCATGTCTCTGTGCGACTTACCTTCCAAAAAGTGATTGCTTTTCTATTGTAGAATTGCAGCATTTCTTTTCTCAGATTTCTGATTTCACAGGTGTTCAGAATGATTCGATAACTATCAAAATAGATGAATTCCAGGGACCAGATGAACTTAGGGTGTCCTACTCCTCTGCCATATTAATTAACTCAAGACAACAAATGGTTTTAAAAAGGAGGATAAAGAAGAAAAAAATAAAAGAAAACAAGTAGTAATATGGTAGGGATTAACCCAAATTTATAGTAACAAATTAATGAAAATAAACTAAATACCCAATTTAAAACATTGTCAGATTAAATTTAAAAAATAGATTTACATCTAGGTTCTTTCCAGAGTTTGGCTATTGTGGACATTGCTGCTATAAACATTTGGGTGCACGTGCCCCTTTGGATCACTACGTTTGTATCTTTAGGGTAAATACCCAGTAGTGCAATTGCTGGGTCATAGGATAGTTCTATTTTCAACATTTTGAGGAACCTCCATACTGTTTTCCAGAGTGGTTGCACCAGCTTGCATTCCCAACAACAGTGTAGGAGGGTTCCCCTTTCTCCACATCCTCGCCAGCATCTGTCATTTCCTGACTTGTTAATTTTAGCCATTCTGACTGGTGTGAGGTGATATCTCATTGTGGTTTTGATTTGTATTTCCCTGAAATGATGTGGAGCACTTTTTCATGTGTCCGTTGGCCATCTGGATGTCTTCTTTGCAGAAATGTCTGTTCATGTCTTCTGCCCATTTCTTGATTGAATTCTTTCTTCTTTAGGTGTTGAGTTTGCTAAGTTCTTTATAGATTTTGGACACTGGTCCTTTATCTGATATGTCGTTTGCAAATATCTTCTCCCATTCTGTCAGTTGTCTTTTGGTTTTGCTAACTGTTTTTCCTTTGCTGTGCAAAAGCTTTTGATCTTGATATAATCCCAATAGTTCATTTTTTCCCTTGCTTTGCTTGCCTTTGGCGATGTTCCTAGGAAGATGTTGCTGTGGCTGAGGTCAAAGAGGTTGCTGCCTGTGTTCTCCTCAAGGATTTTGATGGATAAAGAAGCTGTGGTATATATACACAATGGAATACTATGCAGCCATCAAAAGAAATGAAATCTTGCCATTTGAGACAATGTGGGTGGAACTAGAGGGTATCATGCTTAGTGAAATAAGTCAAACGGAGAAACACAACTATCATATGATCTCCCTGATATGAGGAAGTTGAGATGCAACATGGGGGGGTTAAGGGGGTAGGAGAAGAATAAATGAAACAAGATGGGATTAGGAGGGAGACAAACCATAAGTGACTCTTAATCTCACAAGACAAACTGAGGGTTGCTGGGGGGAGGGGTGTTGGGAGAGATGGGTGAGGTTATGGACGTTGGGGAGGGTATGTGCTATGGTGAGTGCTGTGAAGTGTGTAAACCTGGTGATTCACAGACCTGTACCCCTGGGGATAAAACCATATGTTTATAAAAAATAAAAAATTGAAAAGAAAAATAAATAGATTGAACTATGCTGCCCAAGGGAGACACACCGCAGGTATCAGAACATAGAAAGTCTGTGAATAAAAAATAGAGAAATAAGAATTGAACATATACCATACAAACTCAAAGGATGGTGAGGTAACTCTATGAATATTAGGTAAAGTAGACTTTAAGCAAAAACTATGAAAAGAGGTAAAGGTATACAGATTTTTATGTATACAACCTTGTGTATAAAACACATTTATAATAATAAAAGTATTAATTTAAGAGGAAGACATAATAGCCTAAATTCAGATACTGGGAAAAGAGAGAAGGGAAATTTCTGGGGTCACAGAAATGCTGCATATCTTAATTACAATGGTGGGTACATGGGTGTATACATTGGTCAAACCTTAACTTGTGAATTGTGCTGTTAATTGAAATATAAATCATATATCTCCAAAAAGTAAGAAATAGAAAAGAAATGCTAAATATAAAGTGAAATTCTAACATAAATTATGAACAGACACATAATATTTTTACTGAAAATTGAAATAAAAAATGTTTTTTCTTTAGAAATAGAATCCTACATAATAATACATATAATTGTCTTTGAGTTGTGAATATCATTTTTGTGAAAAAGAATTTCACATTCTCACAAAACTTCCTAACTCTAATGGGAAGAAGAATACAGAAGTAGTTATGAGTTAATGACAAAAAATGTCCTCTAACTCTTTAGTGTTCAAATAACTTCCTCTCTTATTTAATAACTTTGAGGAACTTTTAGAAGAATATTTGAGATCCTTTTCAAGGGCTAGGTCTTTTATTGATAATGAACTATAGTCTATTTTTAAAAATAAGAACTAAACATGCCTTTGTATTCTTTATTTTCATTATCTTTTAAAAATATTTTATTGACTCCCTCTGCTTGACTTATTTCACTCTGTCAATTACCATATGATTTCACTTATTTGTGGAGCATAACAAATAGCATGGAGGACAAGGGGAGTTAGAGAGGAGAAGGGAGTTGGGGGAAATTGGAAGGGGAGGTGAACCATGAGAGACTATGGACTCTGTAAAGCAATCTGAGGGGTTTGAAGCGGTGGTGGGTGGGAGGTTGGGGGAGCCAGGTGGTGGGTATTAGAGAGGGCAAGGATTGAATGGAGCACTGGGTGTGGTGCAAAAACAATGAATACTGTTATGCTGAAAATAAATAAATTTTAAAAACATTTAAAAAATATATTTTATTTATTTTTTTGACAGAGAGACACAAAGTAATAGAGGGAATGCAAGCAGGGGGAGTGGGAGCCAAGCAGGGAGCCTGATATGGGGCATGATCCCTGGACCCTGGAATCATGACCTGAGTCAAAGGCAGAGGCTTAACCCTCTGAGCCACCCAGGTGCCCCTATTTTCATGATGTTTTGATGGGAGTTCCCATGCAAGATCACTGGGATCAGTTTCAATATTTTCCTGGAAATATTCCACTTGCTCAACATTTTTCTTTTTTTTTTTTCTTTAAAGATTTTATTTATTTATTTGACAGACAGAGATCACAAGTAGGCAGAGAAGCAGGCAGATAGAGAGGAAGGGAAGCAGGCCCCTGCTGAGCAGAGAACCCGATGCGGGACTCCATCCCAGGACCCTGAGATCATGACCTGAGCCGAAGGCAGCGGCTTAATCCACTGAGCCACCCAGGCGCCCTCAATATTTTTCTGAAGTAAGGAAAACAATTTTTATGAAAAGAAGTTTTGTTTAGTCAAATAAGATTACAGTGATATACAGGAATGCTTTGTACACAAGCACAAACTTTATTCTTTTCTAGATTCTAGCACAGCATAAAATTCTGTTTCCATCACAAGACATAATAATTAACCTTTCAGAGTGTTTATAATACTGAAATAACTATTACATCAACAAACCCTATTTTTTGGTTGAATCTAAATTTATATGATGTTAAAAACTGCAAAAAGTCAGCCAAGAAGTGTCATTAGGTTATTGAAGTAATATATGGAGAGCATTGATAATGCTATAGATGTGAATCTTATTCGTTAAAAATGTGTTTGGCAATTGCTCCTTGGACCACTGAAGGGGAAAATATTGGAATAATAATGAATAATTTTTTTATTAGAAAATTGCCACTGGGGATAATTGCCAAATGTTATCAGTTATCGAGGCCAACAAATGGAGCAGACGTATAACAAGCAAAGAAATTGAATCTGTATTCAAAATCTCTCATGAAACAAAAGTTGTGGGCAGGACGGTTTCCCAGAGGAATTTTAGCTGACAGTTAAAGAAGAGTTAATACCTATTCTTTTGCAACTGTTCCAAAAAATAGAAGTGGAAGGAAAACTTCCAAACACATTCTACAAGGCCAGCATTACTTTGATTCCAAAAATAGACAAAAGAGCTCACTGAAAAGAATTACAGACCCATATCCTTGTGAGCATGGAGGCAAAAATTCTCAAAAAAATACTGGCAAATAGAGTTCAACAGTACATTGATAGAGTTCTTCACCACAGTCAAGTGGGATTTATTCCTGGGCTGCAGGTGTGGTTCAATATTTGCAATACAATCAATATGATACACCATGTAAATAAAAGAAAAGAACCATATGATCCTGTCAATTGATGCAGAAAAAGCATTTGAGAAAGTACAGCATCTTTCCTGATAAAAACCCTCCACAAAGTAGGGATAGATGGAACATCCCTCAACATCATAAAGACCATATATGAAAGAACCATAGGTAATATCACTCTCAATGGGGAAAAACAGAGCCTTTTTCCACAGTCAGATACATGATCAGAAAACAAAAAGAAAAATAAAGAGTATCCAGATGGGCAAAGGGGAAATCAGACATTCACTATTCACAGGGGACATGATATTGTACATAAAAACCCCAAAGGATTCCACAAAAAAAAAAAATTGCTAGAATTAATACATGAATTCAGAGAAGTTATAGGATATAAAATCAATGCACAGAATCTTTTGCATTTCTAAATACCAATAATGAAACAGCAGAAAAAGAAATCAAGGAGTCAATCCCATTTGCAACTGCACCAAACCAAAAGATACCTAGGAATAAATCTAAAAAAGTAAAAGATCTGGATAGAAGACAAAATGGCAGAGAAGTAGGAGGCACTGTTTCAAACGGTCCCCTAAATTGAGCTGATTATCTACCAAAGAACTCTGATCACCCATGAAGTAAGCCCAAGATTAGAATTACACACTTCTGGATCTCTACGGGGGCAGGCCAGTGGCAGGTAAAGTGGAGTGGGAACATAGGACTGATATCAGAAGATAAACAAAAGGGGGAGGGAGCCAACAGATGTGACCCATTTGAAAGTAATCCCCAATTACGAGAGTGCACTGTGATTGGGGACCAGCATTAACTTGGAGTCTGCTTTAAACCACTCAAAAATAGCAAAAGATCTTAAGGGGAAATTGGTGGAATTGGGCGGTTAGGGACAGGGACTTAAGCCCATGGACCCAGGGTGGCCACCACTGGTGCTGAACCAGAGAGTGCAGCGAAGAATCCAGGTCTTGGTCCCTGAGCAGCTGGCATGCCTGAGAGCATCTGGGTGGCTGCGCCCATGAGGGAGTCTGGTGTGGGGACGTAAGCCTGCACTCTCTAGAACTGCAGCCTTTTGCACTCTGCACATGTGCTGTGTGACCAGGGTCTGAGTCATGCTCCACGCCCTCCCCTGAGAAAGGTCGGTGCAGGCACTAGCCAGTACTGTCTAGGACCAGGAGGTTCTGAACACTCTGAGCTCTGGCCAGCATGAAAATTTGAGTGTGCTCTCTCTGGTTGGGACCTCTCTGGCGGCCTGGACCTGCCCAGGCAGCCACGGCTAGTATTTCTCATGGTTTTGGGTACAAGTGGGCATTCCTGTGACCCCAGACATTGTGACTGGGGATGTGCTCTGCCAGTGGCAGAGGGGGAATTTGTGGTCTGGAGCACTGAGAGAGGAATATACGGAGGCTTCTCTCTGAGATGGAGGTCTGGGTACAGTTTGCTTTCCTCTAATCCCCACCAAAAGCCATCAGGGGTTAGAAAAACCAACCCACCAAACAAAAAAACCTCCAGAGAACAAAAGCCCGAAAAACTGTTTTCCTCAGAGCTCAGCACTTTGATGGGGGTAGGAGGACTCTAGCAAGACTCCCTGAAAAACCACTTGGGAGGCCCCTCCCCCAGAAAGCCAGACAAAAACAAACAAACAAACAAACCAGAGGACAACCACCACTACTTCATAGATACAACTTTTATTTTTAATTCATTCCCACTATTCTCATTCTTTTCATTTTTTAAATAAATTTTAACCTATTTACCATCACAATGAGATGTTCAGTATATCAAGTTCCATAATAACCTTTTAACCTGAACTTTTTTGATACATATACCTGTGGGTTTTTTTGCTTTTCTATTTTTTAATTTTATTTTATTTTTAATATTCATATAGAGATAAGCTTCAAAGTAATTCCCTTTCCCCAATCAATGCTACCTTTTTTTAAAAAAGATTATTTATTTATTTATTTGTCAGAGAGAGAGAGAGCACAGGCAGACAGAGTGGCAGGCAGAGTCAGAGGGAGAAGCAGGCTCCCTGCGGAGAAAGGAGCCTGATGCGGGACTCGATCCCAGGACGCCGGGATCATGACCTGAGCCGAAGGCAGCTGTTCAACCAACTGAGCCACCCAGGCGTCCTATCAATGCTACCTTTATATGTAAGCCAGTTTTAATACCCCTTTATCTCAAGAAAATTGAGTTCTTTAACAAAGATATCAAGATACGTCCAAGAAGACTCAAAATAACCTTCCTAGCCCACACTGAGAATTTATAACCACCCTCTCATCTTTTTCTTCTGTCAGTGTTTATGTGTATTTGTTTTTGTTCTGGTAGTGTATAAATCTTATACTTGGGGTTAATTTTGGCTAGGTTCTTTTTATTTATTTATTTACTTATTTTTCTTGTCATCTACTTTTTTTTTTCTTGTCATCTACTTTTGATGGTCTTTTTGTTTGTTTGTTTTTGTTTGTATACTTTATAAATATTACCTTTGGGGTCCATTCGGGTTGGGCCTTCTCTCTCTCTTTTTTTTTTATTTCTTTTTTTTCTCCTCTCTACCCTCCCTTCTCTTTTTCTCTCTTTTTCTACTTTTTGGTGGGGACTCTTGATTGCTCAGAAGGGTCCCAGAGTGCACCTTGCCTGCACCATGGTTGATACATTCACCTACACATCCATTCAGCCATCTCTCACCAAAATGACCAGGAGGAAGAATGCCCAACAAAGGAAAAATTCAGAGACTGGGACCTATCCATCAGAGCTATTAAATATGGACATAAACAGTATGTCATAAAAGGAGTTCAGGCTAACAATTATCTAGGCAATAGCTAGGTTGGAGAAAGCCTTTGGTGACAAAATGGAATTGAATAGGGCAGAAGTGAAAGCCACCAGTGATGATGTTAACAATGCTCTCAATGAGTTCAATCTAAATTCTCTAAAAGCTTGGGTAACTGAGGCAGATGATAAAATTAGTGATCTGGAGAACAAACTGACAGAAAAAGGATTAGGAGGAAGCCTGGAATAAACAGCTTAGAAGCCATGAAAAAAGGATGAGGGATATAAATGACGCCATGAAATGTTCCAACGTCAGAATTATTGGAATCCCTGAGAGGGAGGAGAAAAAAAGACTAGAGGATATAGTTGAACAAATTCTTCATGAAAATTTTCCCAATCTAGCAAATGGAACGAGCATTCGCGTACTAGAGGCAGACAGGTCTGCCCCCAAGATCTAGAACCTAGAAAGACCTCAAGACACCTGATTGTGAAAGTGATGAATCATAATTTTAGACAGGAGCTCTTGAAAGCAGCTAGGGGGAAGAGATTGCTTAAGAACAGAGGAAATCCCATCAGAATAATTTCAGACCTGTCCACAGAAACTTGGCAAGCCAGAAAGGGCTGCCAAGATGTATTCAGGGCACTAAATGAGAAGAACATGCAGCCAAGAATATTTTATTCAGCAAGAATGACATTCAAGATGGATGGAGAGATAAAGTACTTCCAAGACTGGAAAGGTTTAAAAGAGTATGTGACCACCAAGCCAGTATTGCAAGAAATATTGAGGGGGGTTCTATAAAAGAGGAAAAAACCTAAGAATATCATTGAACAGAAATATATGGAGACAATCTATAGAAAGAGAGACTTCACAGTTAACACGATGTCAATAAAAACGTATCTCTCAATAATCATTGTCAATGTGAATGGACTCAGTGCACCCATAAAATGGCACAGGGTGCAGAATGGATAAAAAGACAGGAACCATCCATATGTTGTCTATGAGAGACCTATTAGAACCTAAGGATACACTCAAACTGAAAGTGAAGGGATGGAGAAGCATCTTTCTTGCCAGTGGGCCTCAAAAGAAGCTAGGTAGCAATTCTCATATCAGATAAATTAGATTTTAAACTAAGGACTGTAGTCAGAGATACAGAAGGACACTACATCATTTTTTTTTTTAGATTTTATTTTTATTTATTTGAGAGAGAGACAGTGAGAGAGAGCATGAGCGAGGAGAAGGTCAGAGGGAGAAGCAGACTCCCCATGGAGCTGGGAGCCTGATCCCGGGACTCCGGGATCATGACCTGAGCCGAAGGCAGTCGTCCAACCAACTGAGCCACCCAGGTGTCCCACACTACATCATTCTTAAAGGGACTATCCACCAAGAAGATCTAACAATTGTAAATATTTATCCCCCAATATGGGAGCAGCCAATTACGTAAGAAAACTGTTAATCAAGATAAAGTGTCTTATTGATATGAATACATTAATAGTAGGAGATCTTAACATGCCACTCTCAGTAATAGATCATCGAAGCAGAAAATCAATAAAGAAACAGGAGCATTGAATGACACATTGGAACAGATGGATCTCATAGATATATACAGAACATTCCACCCTAAAACAACAGAATACTCATTCTTCTTGAGTGTACATGGAACCTTCTCCAGAATAGACCACATACTGGGTCACAAATCAGGGCTCAAACGATACCAAAAGATTGAGATTATTCCCTGCATATTCTCAGATTACAATGCTTTGAAACTGGAGCTCAATGACAAGGAAAAGTTTGGAAGGAACTCAAACACCTGAAAGCTAAAGACCACCTTGCTTAAGAATGTTTGGACCAACCAGGAAATCAAAGAAGAATTTAAAAAAACTCATGGAAACCAATGATAATGAAGACACTTCAGTCCAAAAGCAATGAGATACAACAAAGGCAGTCCTAAGGGGGAAATACATAGCCATCCAAGCCTCCCTCAAAAAAATTGAAAAATCCAGAATACACCAGCTGTCTCTACACCTTAAAGAGCTGGAGAATCAACAACAAATTAAGCCACCCCCACATACAGGAAGGGAAAAAATCAAGATTAGAACAGAGATCAATGAGATAGAAACTGGAGATACAATAGAATGCATCAATGAAACTAGAAGCTGGTTTTTTGAAAGAATCCACAAGATTGATAAACCATTGGCCAAACTCATCCAAAATAAAAGAGAGAAAGCCCAAATTAATAAAATTATGAATGAAAAAGGAGAGATTACAATTAACATTAAGGAAATAGAAACAATCATCAGAAATTATTATCAAAAGTTATATGCCGGGGCGCCTGGGTGGCTCAGTGGGTTAAGCCGCTGCCTTCGGCTCAGGTCATGATCTCAGTGTCCTGGGATCGAGTCCCGCGTCGGGTTCTCTGCTCAGCAGGGAGCCTGCTTCCTCCTCTCTCTCTCTCTGCCTGCCTCTCTGCCTACTTGTGATCTCTCTCTGTCAAATAAATAAAATCTTTAAAAAAAAAAAAGTTATATGCCAATAGGTTAAGCAACCTAGCTGAATTGGATGCATTCCTGGAAAACTATAAATTTCCAAAATTGAATGAAGAAATTGACAACCTGAATAGACTCATATCTAGTAATGAGAATGAAGCAGTGTTCAAAAACCTCCCAAAAAACAGGAGCATAGGATCTGATGGATTCCCAGGGGAAATATACCAAGCTTTCAAAGAAGAAATAATACCCATTCTCCGGAAGCTATTTTAGAATATTGAAGCAGAAGGAAAACTTCCAGACTCTTTTTATGAAGCCAGCATTACCCTGATCCCCAGACCTGGCAAAGACCCACCAAAAAGGAGACTTTTAGAAAATATCCCTGATGAATATGGATGCTAAGGTTCTCAACAAGATCCTAGCTAAAAGGAACCAACAGCACATTAAAAAGATCATTGATTGATCTGTGAATGTTGAACTACCCTCCGCGGGTTGCAGGGGTAGTTCAACATTTGCAAATCAATCAATGTGATATAACAAATAAATAAGAAAAGAGAAAAGAACCACAAAGTCCTCTCAATTGATTCAGAAAAAGCATTTGACAAAATCCAGCACCCATTCCTGATTAAAATGCTTCAAACTATAGGACTAGAGGGAACAGTCCTCAATTTCATAAATTCTATCTATGAAAAACCCACAGTGAACGTCATCCTCAATGGGAAAAGCTGACAGCCTTCCCTTTGACATCAGGAACACGACAAGTATGCCTACTCTCACCACTGCTGTTCAACATAGTATTAGAAGTCCTAGCAACAGCATGCAGATAAGAAAGAGAAATAAAAGGTATTCAACTTGGCAATGAAGAAGCCAAACTCTCTCTC
>NC_081560.1:153302759-153333865 GCF_022355385.1 Mustela nigripes
GAGAGAGAGTTTGGCTTCTTCATTGCCAAGTTGAATACCTTTTATTTTTCTTTCTTATCTGCTTGCTGTTGCTAGGACTTCCAGTACTACGTTGAACAGGACTGGTGAGAACAGGCATCCTTGTGTTCCTGATCTCCATGGAAAGACTGCGAGCTTTTTCCCATTGAGGATGATATTTGCTGTGGGTCTTTCATAGATAGATTTTATGAAGTTCAGGAATGTTCCTTCTATCCTTATACTTTGAAGCATCTTAGTCAGATGTCTTCATTGGAGAATGAAATGCCAAATTCTTTTTCTGAATCAATTGAGAGGACTGTGTGGTTCTTCTCTTTTCTCTTATTGACTTGTTCTAGCACATTGATTTGCGAAAGTTGAACCATCCTTTTAATCCAGGGATGAATCCCACCTGGTCATGGTGGATAATCTTTTTAATGAGCTATTGAATCCTGTTTGCTAGGATCTTGTTGAGGATCTTAGCATCCATGGATTCATCAATGATATTGGTCTGAAATTCTCCTTTTGATAGCGTCTTTGCCTGGTTTGGGGATCAGGGTAATGCTGGCTTCATAGAAAGAGTCGGGAAGTTTTCCTTCTGCTTTAATTTTCTGAAACAGCTTCAGGAGAATAGGTGTTATTTCTTCTTTGAACGTTTGTTAGAATTCCGAAGGGAATCCATCAGGTCCTGGGCTCTTGTTTTTTGGGAGGTTTTTGATCACTGCTTCAAACTTGTTACTAGATATCAGTCTATTCAGGTTGTTGATTCCTTCCTGGTCAATTTTGGGAGTTTATAGTTTTCCAGGAATGCATCCATTTCATCTAGTTTGCTTAGCTTATTGGCATATAACTGTTGATAATAACTTCTGATGATCGTTTCTACTTCCTTGGTGTTACTTGTGATCTGTCCCTTTTCATTCATAATTTTATTAATTTGGGCTTTCTCTCTTTTATTTTGGATTAGTGTGGCCAATGGTCTATCAGTCTTATGGATTCTTTCAAAGAAACAGCTTCTAATTTCATTGATATGTTCTACTGTATCTCTGGTTACTACCTCATTGATCTCTGCTCTAATCTTGATTATTTCCCTTCTTATGTGTGGAGTTGGTTTGATTTGTTGTTGATTCTCCAGCTCTTTAAGGTGTAGAGACAGCTGGTGTATTCTGGACTTTTCAATTTTTTTGAGGGAGGCTTGGGTGGCTATGTATTCCCCCCTTAGGACCGCCTTTGCTGTATTCCACAGGTTTTGGACTGAAGGGTCTTCATTCTCAATGGTTTCCATGAATTGTTTAAGTTCTTCTTTGATCTCCTGGTTGATCCAAGCATTCTTAAGCAAGGTGGTCTTTAGCTTTCAGGTGTTTGAGTTCCTTCCAAACTTTTCCTTGTCATTGAGCTCCAGTTTCAAAGCATTGTGATCTGAGAATATGCAGCGAATAATGTCAGTCTTTTGGTATCAGTTGAGTCCTGATTTGTGACCCAGTATGTGGTCTATTCTGGAGACGGTTCCATGTGCACTTGAGAAGAATGAGTATTCTGTTGTTTTAGGGTGCAATGTTCTGTATATATCTTTGAGGTCCATCTGTTCCAATGTGTCATTCAATGCTCTTGTTTCTTTAATGATTTTCTGCTTCAATGAGCTATTTATGAGAGAGGCATGTTAAGATCTCCTACTATTAATGTATTCATATCAATATGACTCTTTATCTTAATTAATAGTTTTCTTATGCAATTGGATGCTCCTTTATTGGGGGCCCTAGATAGTTACAATTGTTAGAACTTCTTGGTGGATAGTCCCTTTAAGAATGATGTAGTGTCCTTCTGTATCTCTGACTAGAGTCTTTAGTTTAAAATCTAATTTATCTAATATGAGAATTGCTACCTGGCCTTCTTTTGAGGCCCATAGGCATGAAAGATGCTTCTCCATCCCTTCACTTTCACTCTGGGTGTATCTTTAGTTTCAAAATGGGTCTCTTGTAGACAACATATGAATGGGTCCTGTCATTTTATCCAATCTGAAACCCTGTATAGTTTTATGGGCACATTTAGGCCATTCACATTTAGAGTGATTATTGATAGATACGTTTTTATTGACATTGTGTTACCTTTAAAGTCTTTCTTTCTGTTGATTGTCTCTATATTTCTGTTCAATGATATTTTTAGGATTTTTTCTCTTTTATAGAACCCCCCCTTAATATTTCCTACAGTGTTGACTTGGTTGTTGCAAGGTCTTTTAAGTCTTTCCAGTCTTGGAAACTCTTTATCTCTCCATCTATTTTGAATGTCATTCTTGCTGGATAAAGTATTATTGGCTGCATGTTCTTCTCATTCAGTGCCCTGAATATATCTTTCCAGCCCTTTCTGGCTTGCCAGGTCTCTATGGACAGGTCTGATGTTATTCTGATGGACTTTCCTCTGTACGTAAGGAGCTTCTTTGTCCTGGTTGCTTTCAAGAGAGTCTGTCTACAATTATAATTCTTCATTCTTACTATTAGGTGTCTTGAGGACTGTTGAGAATCTATAATCTTGGGGGGAATCCATTCTGTTTCTAGTACATGAACGCTGGTTCCTTTCGTGAGATTCAGAAAATTTTCATGGAGAACTTGTTCCACTATATCTTCTAGACTTCTTTCTTTCTCCTCCCCTTCAGGGATTCCAATAATTCTGATATTTGAATGTTTCATGGCATCATTTATTTCCCTGATTCTGTATTTGTGGCTTCTAAGCTGTTTGTTCCAGGCTTCCTCCTGATCCTTTCTCTCTATCCGTTTGTCCTCCAGATCACTAGTTCTATCTTCTGTTTCAGTTACACTAGCTTTTAGAGAATTTAGATTAGATTGGAACTCATTGACAACATTTTGAACATCATCCCTGGTGGCTTTCAGTTCTGCCCTAATCAATTCCATTTGGTCATCCATGGCTTTCTCCAACCTAGCTATGCCTGGATAATTGTCAGCCCAATTTCCCTTTCCCACATATTGTCTATGTCGATAGCTATTAGCACTTTTGCAGAAGGCCCATTCTCTGTATTTTTCTTCTGTTCGGCATTCCTCCTCCTAGTCATTTTGGTGAGAGATGACTGAATGGATGTAGAGAAAGAGAGAGAGAGAGAGGAAGAAAAGGGAAGATAAAAGAGAAGGCTCAGCCCAAATGGGCCCCAAGGTAAGAATTATGAAGTATACAAACAAAAACACTGACAAATTATATGACAAGAGATAAAAAAATATATATATATATATATATATAAATATATATATATATGCAAAAAAGGAAGAACCTTGTCAAAAAGAACCCCAAGTATAAGATTTATATACTATCAGGACAAACACAAATACACAGAAACACTGGCCACAGAAAAAGATGGGAGATAGGTTACAAATTCTCAGTGTGGGCGAGGAAGGTCATTTTGATTCTTCATGGATGTATCTTGATAACTTTGTTAAAGGACTCAACTTTCCTAAGATAAAGGGGGATTAAAAATTAGTTTCCTATAGGGGTAGCATTGATTGGGGAAAGGGCATTACCCTGAAGTTTAACTCTATATGAATATTAGAAAATAAAAATAAAAAAATAAACTAGACCAAACTAAACTAAAATTTTAAAAAAATTAAGAAAAATAGAAAAGCAAGAGGAAAACACAGATATATGTATCAAAAGTTCAGGTTAAAAGGTTATTATGGAATTTGATGTACTGGACATCTCACTGTGATGATAAGTATTTTAAAAAATTATCTATAAATAAATACAATCCCCCCAAAAGAAAAAGAAATGTGTAAATTAGTCCCTAGAACTTTTATTCAATTCTGATTTTCCTTTACTTTTAAAAACTTCTGAACAGGCCATGCTTAGCATAAATATTAGAATTCACAGAATAAAAAGCTACCCTTGAGTCAGCTTCCAGTGCCTTTTTTTCTTTAACTGGCATGTTATTTCTACAGAGCACTATATGATTGGCCTATTCTGAATTATAATAAAAATAATTATGAATTTGTTATTAAAGTAGGCATGACATAAGCATACCTAATCATTATGGAGGATTATAAGGACCTGGGGCAGCATGTCGCATCTGTTTCAATGTTGTGTTTAGATGTTTTTCAAGTATAAAAATTGGTTTGAGCATTGTTTATCAATCTCCTTTTGAATTGATCATTTTATTCCTGAGACAGTACAAATTATTGATACTTTTTGTGATCTAGGCTGTTGGAATGAATATATCAAACCTTACCAGGGACTGTGATAATTAAAGTGCATTCTTTTTTGAACTTTAAAGATACAATTGTTTTTAAAGATTTTATTTATTTATTTGACAGACAGAGATCACAAGTAGTCAGAGAGGCAGGCAGAGAGAGAGGAAGGGAAGCAGGCTCCCTGCTGAGCAGAAAGCCCAATGCCGGGCTAGTCCCAGGACCATGGGATCATGACCTGAGCTGAAGGCAGAGGCTTTAACCCACTGAGCCACCCAGGTGCCCCTAAAGATACAATTTTTTATTGTATTTATTTATTTATTTGATAGAGATAGAGAGCCTAGGTGGGCAGAGCAGTGGGCGGAGGGAGAGGGAGAAGCAGGCTTCCTGCTGGACCCTGGGATCACGACCTGAACCGAAGGCAGAACGCTTCACGACTGAGCCACCCAAGGGTCCCTTTACTCATCATTTCTTGAATAAAAGTGTATCCAGTTAGTTCATGGGCATCTAATAAAATCATTATTCAGACCAATATTCTATCAGTAAAAAATATTAGTACTTGTGGTAATATTAAAATGGCTTAAAAATCAGTCACACATTTGGTTAAGAGACCATCCTGAAGACTTGTTTTTACTTCATTTTCCTTTAATATGCATATTAGCAAGACAAGCAGATTGTTAAACAATTTGTTTTTCTATCAGTTAGCTATGCACTAACATGACAGACAACTATTAATATACAAGTCTTGATACCAGGCAAATAATTCCTCTTCCTGTTTTTCCAATTCCTCATCAGGCGAGAGCTCATCAGTTCTCACAATGTTAAAAGATGGGGTAGAGATGATGATCATCTGTCGCTGCTTTGTACTTCACTTGTCTGTTTGTGGTTCCTAGGTAGAATTACAAATAAAAGAGGAAAAAAATTTTAAAAAATCTATTAAAAAAAATGAACCAAAATAGTGGGAACGAGTTAAAAATAAAGGTTGTGTCCATGAAGTAGTGGTGGTTGTTCTCTTGTCATCTCTTTGTTTTTCTTTTCTTTTTTTGTTCCCCCCTGGTTGGTTTTCTGGGGGAGGGGCCTGCCACGTGGGTTTTCAGTCAATGATGTTCCCTGAGTTAAGTCCTCCCACCCCCCTCAAGTGGGTGGTCTCTGAGGAAACTGGGTTTTCAGGCTTTTGTTCTCTGGAGGTTTTTATGTTTGTTCATTTGTTTTCTCTTGCCTTGACAGCTTTTGATGGTTTTGGGAAGTTTAGAGGAAAGTAAACTGCACTCTGACCTCCCTCTCAGAGAGAAGCCTCAGTCTGCTCCCCTGTGGGTGCTTCAGAGCACATAAGTTCCCCCTCAGCTGCTGGAAAGCAGGTTCTGAGTTGTGGTCTTTGGGGATGCAGGATCTCCTGCTTGTACCCAAAACCATGGCTGCGGTGGCTGTCTGGGAAGTTCCAGACTGCCACAGAGGTTCCAAGCAGCGAACACACACTGAGATTTTCCTGCTGACCCAGGCTTGGAGTGCCTGGTTTTTCCAGGTCCAAGAGCACTGGGCTGATGTCTGTGCATACTCCTCCCAGAGGAGGGTGTTGGGCGTGCATGTCTCATGCTCTGATAGCACAGTGTGTGTCTAAGAGTGCGGGGCTGCGGCCTGCATGCACGTCTCTCAGGAGAGGGCGTGGGGCGTGCGTGTCTCAGGCTCTGATGGCACGGCACAGCATTTTGCCATCTGGCGAGGCTCCCAGCCCCTCACGGGAGCCGGTCCCCACGAGTTCTCGGGCACGCTGGCAGCTCAGGGATCAAGAGTTGGTTTCTCTGCCGCATTCTCTCTAGTTCAGTGCCAGGGGTGGCTGTCCAGGTTCTGGGGACTTCAGCCCTTGTCCCTACTACCCCAATTCCCACAGTTTCCCCGCCCCCCCCATGATCCTTTGCTTTTTTTGAGAGCTTTCAACTGGACCAAGTTAATGTTGGTCCCCAGACGCAGGGCACTCTCATATTGGGGTATTACTTTCTAATCGGTCACCTCTGGTGGCTCCCTCCCCCTTTTGTTTATCTTCCGATATCAGTCCAATGTTCCCACTCCACTTTACCTGCCCACTGGAATCTTCTGCCCCTGTAGAGATCCAGATGTGTATAATTCTGATCTCAGGGTGATTTCATGGGTGATCAGAGTTCTTTGGTAGGTAATCAGCTCACTTTAGGGTACGGGTTGAAACGGTGCCTCCTCCTACTTCCCTGCCATCTTGTCTCTCTCTGCTTCTGCCTACTTGTGATCTCTCTCTCACTCTCTGTGTTAAATAAATAAATAAAAATTTTGAGAAAATAAAAATGAAATAAAATAAAACATTTTATGGCACCAGAATCTAGTATACTAATCTCTACCTTAGAGTTTGTCCTTATCTTAGTACCATATATGGCTGGTAACAATCAACCTTGGATTATAGACTCAGTTTTAGATTTCTAGTCTTCATTTTTGTGTTTGTCAGGCTCACTCTTCAACCATATTCTATCTCAAGGTATTATAAAGTGCATTTAATTAGTTTAAGTATAATAAATTATTATCCAATCATTAGTAAAAGTTGGGGAGGTTCACACTCTTTTTAGTAGTTTGACCAAAATTCCTAGATTTACTCCCACATTACTGAATCTCAACCACTTTCATACACTCTTCAGTGGTAAGCTCTCAGGGCAGAACATTATTTCCATGTTCCTGCAGCATCTTGCTACTATGTCCATGAGTATTTTCAAGGGGACCCTAGAGGTCATCTGGCTCAATCTCCATATTTTATGGAGAAGGTGACTTGTTTGTTCTTGGAAGTTGATCAGTTAGTCAAAGGCAAAAGCAAGCTTGTCTAGTGCGTGGGATTCAGGGTCTACTCAGGTCTCCTTGCATACCATTCCATTTCTTCTTCCCTAAGACATCACTCTCTTTCTTTTGATTCCTGTAACAGTCTGTATGCACTTTCCTACTCTGATCATGGCTTTTGCAAATTCCTTTTAATAGAATGTGTATAGTGAATCACCTATGATTTTTTGGGGGGCAAACTGGAGCTAATTATGGCATAGAACATGTTTCACAAAATGTATTTGAGATAATCTAACCTCTGCTTTTTGGGTTAAAGACAAACAAAATAAATTGTCTCAGCTTTTTTAGATATGTTCCTTCTGATGAATAAATAGATAAATCCTAACTGGAAAAAGTACGTGTTAAAAAATACAAAGGTTTAAGGATTGAGATCATGAAAATGTTGATTTTAGAATACATTGTCAATCAGAAGATGACCTTACAGCTGACAGTACAAGGCAACCAGGAAAAAAATTTTTTTCCCCTAACAATATGAATTAGAAAAGCAAGTAACTTAAGTTCCACCTACTTAAATCTTTGGCAGAATTCATAGCAATATTAAAAAAGTACACCCTTCAACTGGTATACAGAACCATTCTGTGGTAAGAGCTTAGGATAAGTACTAATCATAAGTGTGCATTATGCTGAAGCTAAAATAAATAATTTAGGAAATATGAGCTTTGCTCTACCGTGGGTTGCTGTGGTTTTCCCCTCTCCTTAGAAAATGGTCTGGACCTGAGAGCAATTCTATTTCTCTCTAGCATGGGAACAATGCATTCATATGTAGCTAAGCTAAGGTCCAAGAACAACATTTAAGAGCACACCTGATGCAAACAATACATATTCCAATGTGAAGGGTACTATAACAATTATTTCCCTAATCCAGGCATGGAAGGAATGTTGACCAATGCACTGGTACTATTTCCATCATTTGCCTCTGTATCACAGCATAATATACAACCTTCTATTAATTATCTAAATGCTTTTTGTCAAATAATTATTAATTTTGTTCAGTCATGTCATTGGTTTGAAAGAAGTGAATTAAAAAGTATATAAATAACTAAATTTTGGAAATTAAGTGCACATCGCTTATCAGAGGGAAAACTACCAATTCAGTAAAGGATTTTGCAATGAATCATTGTCATCAAAGGTGGAAAATTTATGGAGAAGACAATTATGCAGACCCAACTAAAATGAGACCTTGAGAAATGGATTTCTATTTTGCTAAAATGTGTTGATCAAGTGTAGCTGTCAGAGACACTGATTAACTCTTTGGAAAGCTAGCTTGGCCAGAATGAAGACCAATGTTTTTCTGGACTTCCACACCAAAGTCATATGATATTTTTATCTTAATTCTTTCTTTCTGCACATTGTCTCCCTCAGAACCCGGTATACCTGCTTGTTCTGCAGAGTGTAGATGACAGGGTTGAGCAGTGGGGTTACCACCATGTTCACAAGGGCAGCCCCCCTGTTGGAGTCCAGCCTGTTCATTTGCTTTCATTTCACATATATGAACACACAGCTGCAGTACATCGGAGAGAGGACAAGGAGGTGATAGGAGCAGGTGGAGGAAACTTTCTGTTTCTCCTTGGCTGGGGGAAATAGTAGGATTGTGACTACTATGTTGTTGTATGCAGTGGTGATTATGATAAGGGATGTCAACAGGATAAGGGAAGTGAGAACAAAGGCCAACATTTCAACAGACCTGGTGTCAGAACAGAAGAGAAGAATCAGGGAGCCAATGTCACAGAAAAAGTGGGGAATGACATGGAGACCACAGAAGGATAACTGGGAGACTTTTACTAGCAAACCAGTGATGAGAGGGAAGTCCAAAGCGAAGCAGACAGTTACCAGGAGGAAGCAAGTCTTCAGGTTCATGATGGTCAGGTAATGCAGAGGATTGCTAACGGCCACGTACTGATCCAGAGACATCACCACTATGATGAGGAATCCTGCTGCTCCCAGAAATACAAAGACCGATGTTTGTATGAAACAGGCAATAAAGGAAATGGTTTGCTTGCCTGAGAGAAAGATGACAAGCAACTTAGGATTAACAACACTTATGAAACAACACTCAAAGAAGGAGAAAATGCTGAGGAACAAGTACATAGGTGTGTGGAGCCTGGAGTCAGCACAGGTGATGGTGACTATGACCACATTGCCTGCAATGGACACCAGGTATGCCAGCAGGTGCACCTGGAAGAGGACCTTTCCTAGCTGCTGGATGGCAGGAAACCCCTACAAGGTGAATTCTTGGACTGTTGTCCCATTCCCCATTTCCATGGACATCTTTTTCCAGAATCATCAATGTTGGTCTAACCTACAGTAACGACATCAACAAGCACAAAGGTTTCAGAGGAGCAGGATTAAGCTATTTGCTCATGAAGGTGACTAGACCAATAGCTAATTAGTTTAGGCAGCGGATTCTTCAATCAGTAGTACCTGAGCTCAGTACTAGTTCAATACTGAGTTCTAACCCCTGATAGACGGGTCATTTTTAGAAAGGTACTTCACCTTTGTGAACTTCACTTTTACTCTCTGTAGAATATAGGTGATAGGATCTTTCTGTTCATGTTCTTGTGAGAAGTAAGATAAAGCATGTAACTCACTTGTTATATGATGCCAATGTTTCTTTGTTCCTCAAATTCTAAGTGTAATATTATGATCATTAATATAGTGTAAATAAAGCATCAATAAATAGAGTTATTGACATTGTCATAGTTAAAATGCATTGTAGTTATTCATTTTTTTTATTAAAAAGTTTTTAAAATATTTTATTTATTTATTTATTTAAGAGCGACAGTGAGAGAGAAAACACAAGATCAGGGAGGGTCAAAGGGTTAAGCAGATGCCCCACTGAGCAAGGAACACAATGGAGGCCTCCATTCCAGGACCGTGGGATCATGACCTGAGCAGAATGTAGACACTTAATCATCTGAGCCACCCAGGTGCCCAACATTTTTTAACAATATTAATTTGTAAGTAAACATAACAATAATATTAGTGATACTGCCCTTGAATATTTAAAAATATGCAACACATTTTGTGGTCCAAGTTTTCATCGTCATCATCATCATATGTTGAAGATTTATGCTTTCAATGCTGGTCACTGAAACTATTAGTTCTATTACTCTTCACAATAACCATGAACCGCTTCTTTTACAGAAGCAGAAACTGAGGCTTAGAGAGTTCCAGAGAGCTTAGGTCACATAGTTGGGACTTTAGGCAGAATGCCAGAATCTGGAGTACCTGCTATTTCCAAATGCAGTAACGGAATGTTTTAAAACAGGAACAAATCTATTGTTGATGTTCTCTCAACCTTAAGTGAAAGATTAGCTTTATTAATCTTAATTGTATCTCTCATTACATCATATCTCTGATGTGTTATTGACCTATGAAATAACATGGTGCTTAGAGAAGATCACTTTTAGCAGAAGCATTTTAAAGAAGAGACTGGAGACCAGAGAAATTGGGGGTTTGCTCAACAACGTGAGGTAAATTGTAAATTTAGGTTTCACTCATCCCTGCCCCAAAGGGTCCTGCTGTCCTGTGATGAAGGTGGGAGTGACAGAAGTTCAGGGAGGCATGCTGGGCACCTGACACTCATGCACTCACTCTTACATCCAAGCTCAGTGAACATTCTTCCTTCTTCAGTCCTCTCAATCAGGATGAGTCCTCTCATCCTGTCTCAGGATGGTGTTTGACTTTAGCATATTAATACAGGCTAAAGGTGGCAGTGTGAAAGTGTCCCTCTCACTAATGCACTGTGGGCAAAGTCCTCTGAAGGTCAGCTCATGAAATCAAACTGCTCACGCCAGTGACACAGCCTGAAGGAGCCTCTCTTTCTGTTCCTATTGATCAGTGTCCCAGAGACCAGGCATAACCAGAGGTCACCTCATGAGGGGGCAGGGCTGCCTCCTCTTGCAGCTATTGTCTTCCAAAAAACAAGTTTGCTGTGGGTTCAGGGGAAAGGAGAGGAGAAGGAAACTCAGTTGTCACAGTCTGTTGGCCCAGAGTGGGGTGAATATGCATCCCATGCTGCTGGTGTTCTGAATGACAAAGCCGTGTGTCCATAGCCCAGAGCATTTCACAGCACAAGTCTACATGGTAGCCTGGACCACTGAAACTTCACAAAGGAGCAGACAGACTAAACCAACATTTCATTGCCCTCAATTCTGGGCTAGAGCTGGACTCCCCGACAACTTACGGTTCTGATGAAAGGTTTGGCTCTGCCTCCCTCAGTAGGTAGAAGCCCACTTAACCACGCAACTTTCCTCTGACCTCCTATGTTGTCACCTCCTATAGTAGCTACTGGGAGCAACAACTTCTAAGCTTCACCCTTGGTGCTGCTGAGACAAATATCCTTCCGCGGCAGTGCTCCATGTTATGCGTGCACCTGCTCCAAGACTTTCTCTTGCACTATGCTCTTCCATTATATTCTCACCTTTCCGTGTGGAGAAGCATCCTTGCTTTACTGTGTCGACACTGAGGTGCTGACAGGAAAGTGTGAAGCCTGTGTGATATTTTTTGTCACAACATTGCATGGTCACCAAGCAGAATGGACCCAGCCAGTGAGCAGAGAGTGCAGGCCCTCAAACCTTATTAGTTGCTGAAGAGATGGGGCAGAAAGTAAAGGCATGGCTGGTGCCTGGGCACACCTAATTAATTAGTCAATGTTGAGAACAAGAATTACTGGGGCAATGCTTATATTTATCTTCCCATCTTTGTTGGTGATGCTGACTCCCAGAATCTGCACTGTTCTCTGCCAAAACTTTTGAAGGAAATGATGTGACAATTTCCCAAGGGTTTTCAAAATCCCAAGGTGAATATTGCTACTACTTTGTGGTAGAAGTCCAGACTACAGTTTTCTACTGTGATGTATGCCCTGAAGCCAGAGCATAGGTGTTCAAAGAACAGATTTTATGGTGAGAAACAGTGGGATCACACTCTTCCTTTCATGAGGCTTTTGGAAAGATACTGGGGAATGCCACCTTTCTTAGTCAATCATTCTTCATGCTTCTACCAATGTTATGATTCTTTTCATTGCATATTCTCATCTGAAGAATGCTTTCATTGTGCTCCCTTTCTCCTTGAAAAATGAAAGCACACATTTTTTTCTCTTCAAGGAAGAAGTGGATTTTTCTGTAACATTTCTAATCTGGCAGGCCCTCTCTTTTTGAATGTATCTGGGCATGTGGTGTCTAACTCTTGGTTTGGGCTCATGTCATAATCTCAGGGGTAGAGGATTCAAGCCCTGCATCTGGTTCCATGCTCAGTGGGGAGTCTGTTTGAAGATTCTCTTCCTCTGCCCCTCCCCCTAGTGGTGTGCTTTCTCTCTCTCTTCAAAATAAATAAGCAAATCTTTAGAAAAAAAATCTGGGATGTTGGATTCCCAGATTCTTTCTAGATGCAGAATAGGAAGAAGTGTAAGCCTGAGAGTAAAAAAGGTGTATCCATATCAGATTCTGAATTAGATATCTGCTTCTTCTCCTGGGTATCTCAGCTAGACAGTTGCAATAGTGACCCATTTTTCCATGGCCTCTGGTTTCCCATCCCGAGCCAGATAAGGGGACTGAACTCACAAAGTGTATTTGCTGGCAACCCTGGGGCATCTGGTAGCTGTTTGGAAATTTGTTCTGCCTGAATCTGCCCTCATCATAATTAGTCTTACAAGGTCAAGGCAACTAGTATAGAAACTTTCATGAGTATTCATATGAATCTCACTTTCCCCAAACCAGACAAAATCATTTTTATAACATCTGTCCTTCTATGTACTTCTACGTTCCCTCCAGGCTAAGCTTGGACCCCATGGTTATTTTCTCAGTTAGAAGTGAAGGAAAATAAAGAATAATGGGAAAAGAGTTACAGAAGCTAGGACAAAGTGAGACTATATGTTTTAATGCTAAGGTAAAGTCTTATTTATATGGGATTTTAATTTCATTTAGTGCCAGCTTCATGGTGCAGAAATACCTATCACATCTTAGCAAGTCCCAATGCCAACATGATGGTGGGAAGGTAGGAGGAGAGAGTCTGGTATGTAGTTTGATGGAAAGGCTTACAAAGTGGATAGTAAAAGAAATGGGCTGAACTAACTCTACGTTGCATCTAGCATCAGATGTGGTAAACTGTTTCGAATTGTCCTTAGTTTAGTTTCTCTTTTCTGAGTAGAGTCTTCATGACTGTCCAACACCCAGCATTTCTTTATGTTTTAAATGATAACCTTGAGATCTCTTTTATCTTGACTATTTTTCAGCATTCCTTGTGCTTTGAGTGTTTATCCAGTTAGAGTAAGTGAAGGATTATTGTTTAAGGTTGCATTTGTGTTATCAAACCATGGAGGGATAAAGCAAATATCAGTTTGTGGATTCTCCTCTGCAAGATATTGTTATGTTTGCCATTCTGTCCCTCAGCCACTCTTGAAAAATCAGGCTACACCTGTACCCAGGATGTAGATAGTAGGGATATTTTGGCTTATAGTGTATCTGATTAATATGGTCTATTCCTAGAATGCCTCCAATTTCTAATATTGTATCCCTAAGGAAGAAGGCTAAGTTAAGGCCTGAGGAAAGGTAAATCCTTTCAGAGATCACAAGTATCCTAAATATCATCTATGATATTGTGGGAGCGGGTGTAGGGAATGCTAATTTGAAGAGGAAGTGGGGGATGGAGAGAAGCACTCAGGCATTGGGTGGAGCTGTTGGGTAACTAATCATACTTTGAGAACCACTGTCCCTCATGGAATTTCCATAAAAGTAAGGCAACAATGGCAGTAGAGATCCAGAACAAAATCAGTTTTGATCTAGAAGTTCACTAATATCACACCAATACCCATCCGTCCATGGGAGGAAATGCATGGTAGTGTTAGTAGTTTCCAAATTGGGATGAGGAGGGGAAGCTGAAGGCATAGGGTAATTTATTTTATTTGGGTGTCTTTGTATCCTTTTTATTCTTGCATTGAAAAAAGAAACTTTTTCCATTTTAATATATTTGTATACATATATATATATATTCACACACATACACACACATATATATATAATATAATATATGTAAGGTGTGATATATATCACATCTTATATATTGACCCATTGATGTATGGTTGAGCTGTTTCCATAGTTTGGATATTGTAGATAATACTGCATGTAACATTAGAATTAGAGGTTTTGTATTCTTTTAGTAGATACTTAGTAGGAAATTGCTGTTTTTTTCAGTTTTTGAGGAAATTCCATACTGTTTTCCAGAGTGGCTGAACCAGTTTGCATTCCTGAAACAGTGTAAGAAGGTTCCATTTTCTCCACTTCCTCACCAATACCTGTTGTTTCCTGTGTTTTTGATTTTAGCTATTCTTACTGCCATGAGGGGATATGCATTGTAGTTTTGACTTTTATTTGATAATGAGGGATGTTGAACATCTTTTCATGTGTCTCTTGGTCATCTGTGTGTCTTCTTTGGAGAAATGGCTATTCATGTTTTCTGCCCTTTCTTTAATTGGATTTTTCATTTTTTGAGTGTTGAGTGTTATGTTTTATATGTTTTGGATACTAACCCATTATCTTACATATGACCATATATTTGTGGGTTCATTTCTGGATTTTCTATTCATCTATGTGTTCCATTCATCTATGTGTTTGTTTTTGTGTCATTACCATACTGCTTTGATCACTATAGTTTTGTAGTATAACTTGAAGTCTGGAATTGTGGTGCCTCCAGCTTTGCTTTTCTTTTTTATGGCTGCTTTGGCTATTTGGGACCTTTTGTGATTCCATACCTATTTTAGGATAGTTTGTTCTAGCTCTGAAAAAATACTGTTGGTGTTTCAGTAGGTATTGTATTAAGTGTGTAGATTGCTTTGGGTAATACAGACATTTTAACAGCATTTGTTCTTCCAATCTTGGAGCATGGAATGTCTTTTCATTAATTTATGTCATCCTAAATTTTTTCATCAGTATTATATAGTTTTAAGAGTATAGGTCTTTAACCTCTGTGGTTAGGTTTACTCCTAGGCATGCTGTTGTTTTTTGGTGCAGTTGAAAATAGATTGATTCCTTCGTTTCACTTTCTGTTGCTTCATTATTGGTGGATAGAGATGCAACAGATTTCTATACATTGATTTGTATCCTGTGACTATGAATTTGTGTATCAGTTCTATCAATTTTTTGGTGGGGTCATTCCTGTTTTCTGTATAGAGTATCAAGTCATATGCAAATAACCAAAGTTTGACCTCTTCCTTGCGAATTTGGAAAACTTTTGTTTCTTTTAGTCATATGAGTTCTGTGACTAGGACTTCCAGTACTATGTTAAATAATAGTTGTGAGTGTGCACATCCCTCTCTTGTACCTGACCATAGAGGCAAGCTCTCTTTTTTCCCAATGAGGATGATAATAACTGTGTGTTTTTCATATATGGCCTTTATTAAATAGGGGTATGATCCCTCTAAACTCACTTTGTCACTTTGTTGAGGATTTTTGTCAGGAATGGATGCTCTAACTTGTCCAATGATTTTTCTGCATCTATTGAAAGGATCATATGGTTCTTATCCCTTTCTTAATTAATATGTTGTATCACATTGACTGATTTGTGGATATTGAACCACACTTGCAACCCAGGAATAAATCCCACTTGATCATGGTGAGTGATTCTAATGTATTGTTAGATTTGGTTTGTTATTACATTTTTACATCCATGTTCATCAGGCATATTGGCCTATAGTTTTCTAATCTTAATTATTTCCCTCATTCTGGTGACTTTAGGCTTTGTTTTTTTTTTTGTTTTTTTTTTTTTTTAGTTCCTTTAGGTTTACATGTACGTTATTTGAGATTTTCTTGCTTCATATGTTGGGCCTCTATTCCTATATCTTCTCTCTTAGGACCACTTTGGTTGAGTCCCAAAGTTTTTGGACCATTGTGTTTTCATTTGCATTAGTTTTCATGCATTTCTTCTTTGATTTACTAGTTGACCCACTCATTTTTTCGTAGCATATTGTTTAACCTTCCTGTATATTTGGTGTTTCCAAATTTTTTCTTGTGTTTGACTTCCAGGTTCATAGTAGTGTGCTCAGGAGAAATGCATGGTTGATCTCAAACTTTTTGTATTTTTTGAGGCCTTGTTTGTGATACAACATGTGATCTATTCTTGAGAATGTGTCATGTACACTTGGAAAGAATGTGTATTCTGGTATTTTAGGATGGAATGATCTGAATGTGTCTGTTAAGTCCATCTGGTCCAGTGTGTCATTCAAAGCCACCGTTTCCTTGTTGACTGTCTGTTTAGATGATCTGTCAATTGCTGTAAGTCGGGTGTTAGAGCCCCCTACTATTATTGTATTATCAGTGAGTTCCATTATGTTTGTTACTAATTATTTTTTATATTTTAACCCAGTATATCATATATTTGGGTGCTCCCATGTTGGGTGCATATTAAATATTAAATATTTAATATTTATAGTTGTTAGATCTTGTTTTTGGATTATCCTTTTGTTATTGTATAGTGTCCTTCTTAATCTCTTGATACAGGCTTTGTTTTTAAAGTCTAGTTTGTCCAACAAAAGTATTGTTGCTCCACTTTTTTTGGTGTTGATATGCATGCAAAATGTTTCTCCATCCCCTCACTTTCAATCTGCAGATATGTTTAGGTCTAAAAGTGGTCTCTTGTAGGCAGCAGATCGATGAGTCTTGCTCTTTTTTTTTTCCATTCTGACCCTATGCCTTTTGATTGGAGCATTTAGTTGATTTACATTCTGAATAATAAAAGATAGATATGTATTTAATGACATTTAATTAACATTTAATCATTGTTTCTGGAGATTTTTTTTTTAATATGGCTGTTATTTGTTCTATTTTTTTTTAATTTTTTATTTTTTATAAACATATATTTTTATCCCCAGGGGTACAGGTCTGTGAATCACCAGGTTTACATACTTCACAGAACTCACCAAAGCCCATACCCTCTCCAATGTCCATAATCCCACCCCCTTCTCCCAACCTCCCTCCCCCCAGCAACCCTCAGTTTGTTTTGTGAGATTAAGAGTCACTTATGGTTTGTCTCCCTCCCAATTTCATCTTGTTTCATTGATTCTTCTTCTACCCACTTAAGCCCCCATGTTGCATCACCACTTCCTCATATCAGGGAGATCATATGATAATTGTCTTTCTCCGCTTGACTTATTTCGCTAAGCATGGTACGCTCTACTTCCATCCATGTTGTCGCAAATGGTAAGATTTCATTTCTTTTGGTGGCTGCATAGTATTCCATTGTGTATATATACCACATCTTCTTGATCCATTCATCTGTTGATGGACATCTAGGTTCTTTCCATAGTTTGGCGATTGTGGACATTGCTGCTATAAACACTTGGGTGCACATGCCCCTTTGGATCACTACGTTTGTATCTTTAGGGTAAATACCCAGTAGTGCAATTGCTGGGTCATAGGGCAGTTCTATTTTCAACATTTTGAGGAACCTCCATGCTGTTTTCCAGAGTGGTTGCACCAGCTTGCATTCCCACCAACAGTGTAGGAGGGTTCCCCTTTCTCCACATCCTCGCCAGCATCTGTCATTTCCTGACTTGTTGAATTTAGCCATTCTGACTGGTTTCACTGTGGGTTTTTCATATATGGCTTTTATGATGTTGAGGTACGTTCCCTCTAACCTATGTTGTTCAGGATTCATTCACCCAAAGCCTATCAGGGGTTTTAGCATGAATGGGGGTTATACTTTGTCAAACGCTTTTTCTACATCTATTGTAAGGTTCATATGGCTCTTATCCTTTCTTTTATTAATGTGATGTATCATGTTGATTGATTTTTGAATATTGAACCACTCTTGAGCCCAAGAATCACTGCCCCTTCATCATGGTGAATGATTCATGGTGAGTGTACTCTTGGATTTGGTTTGTTACTATTTTGTTGAGAACTTTTGTGTCCATGTTCATCATGAATTTTGGCCTGTAGTTCTCTTTTATTGGGGTCTTTGTCTGGTTTTGGTGTTAGGGTAATGCTGTCCTCATGGAATGAATCTGAAAACTTTCCTTATATTTTTGGGAACAGTTTCAGAAGAATAAGTATTACCTCTTCTTTAAATGTTTGGTAGAATTTGTCTGTGAATCCATCTGGCCTTGGACTTTTGTTTGATGAGAAATTTTTTATTCCTGATTCTATTTCTTTGCTGGTTATCAGTCTGTTCAAGTTTTCTATTTCTTTTATTTCCATTTTGGTAGTTTCTATGTTTCTAGACAATTTTCCTTTTCTTCCAGGTTTTCTAATTTTTTGGCAAATAGTTATTCATAATATTCTCTTACAATTGTTTGTATTTCTGTGGTATTGGTTGTTATTTTTCCTCTCTCATTTTTTTGTTTTTATGTATTTGGGTCCTTTCTCTATTCATTTTGATAAGTGTGGCTAGAGTTTTCAATTTAGTAATTTTTTCAAAGAATCAGCTCCTGGTTTCATTTTTTTGTTCTATTGTTTATTTTTAGTTTCTATATCATTTTTTTTGCTCTAATTTTTATCATTTTCTTCTTTCTATTGACTTTAGGGTTTATTTATTTTCTTCTTCTAACTTCTATAGGCATAACATTAGGTTATTTATTTGAGCGTTTTCTTGCTTCTTCAGGTAGGCCTGTTTTCCTGTATCCTTCCCTCTTGAGACTGCTTTTGCATGGAGCACTGGATGTGGTGCAGAAACAATGAATTCTGGAACACTGAAAAGAAAAAAAAAAAAGACTGCCTTTGCTGCATCCCAAAGGTGTTTTTTTTTTAATTTTTAAAAGTTTATTTTATTCTTTCAGTGTTCCAAGATTGTTTATGCACCACAACCAGTGCTCCATGCAATAAGTGTGCTCCTTAATACCCACTACCAGGCTCATCCATCCCCCTACAACCCTCCCTTCCAAAACCCTCAGTCTGTTTCTCAGTTCACAGTCTTTCTTCATTTCCCACTCTGATTTCCCTGAATTCACTTTTCCTTTCCTTCTCCTAATGTCCTCCATGTTCTGATGTAGTGTTCAGTGATTCATTAGTTGCATATAACACCCAGTGTTCATCACAACCTGTGCCCTTTTAAAAAAAAAAAAATCTGATCTTGTTTTTCTCCCTAAGACTGTTGGAATTCTTTTCCTGCTTTAGGTCTTAAAATTTCTAGGGACATCATCACCATCATCACCATCATCATCATTATCCTCATCACTGTAAATATGTAGATCGCACATCTAAATCCATACCAGAAATTGCATTATTTATATTAATTTATTGAATCTTAATCTTATTTCACAGATGAGAAAACAAAGGTGCAGTTTTACTTTTTACTTTTTTTTGATGGTAGAGATCATTTGCTTATTTCATGGGAACAAATTATGAAGAATTTAAGTAGCATATGGTGCATGAGAGGCAAATTTTATAACTCCTAGCTGCTCACTAAATGTTTATAATTTACCATGTTGTCAATAGCTGAGTGGTCGAAGATTCTGCACTGAGAATCATTCACCCAAAGCCTAAATGCCTCAACCTACTTTCTCTTAATATCAAAAGTTGCAACAGAAGTTGATAGATGGGATTCTATGGTCTTTTGCAGAAGAGGTATTTTTATTTATTTTTTAGTCTGGAAAGATTTTAAGATTTCTTTATATTTGGTGTTTGAAAGTTGTATCATGCATGTCTAGATACCAACATTTTAATTTTTAAGCTGTTCATACAAGCAATTTGGAATTTGTCTTGACCATTTATGTAATAATTTATTCCCCTATTTTTTCCCTCTGTTCTATGCCAAAATCCCTAATAGACAGAATTTGGATATTTTGGGCCAAATTGCTTTCCCTATAATTTTTCTATCTCTTTTTCTGTCTGTATTATACTTCCTAAAATGTCTCCATTTACTTATTTGTCAACAATCCTGATGATTCTTTTTTTCAGCTGCTGCACTTTTAATTTATAAAAAGCTTTTTCTTTTGTTAGTTGTTGACCTCAACACTTAGCAGTATTTTAAGGATGCAATATTATCTTGGAGCAATGTGTGATGAATTTTGTTTTTCATTTTCTTTTTTATGGGTTTGGAGGGAAGAGGTAGCAGCAGTTGTTTCCACCCTGCTCTACCTTACCTTCTAGATCACAGCCGATGGCACTTTGGTAACTACATTTTAGAGACTCCTTGCCAGCAGGATCCAGATTGAATCCCACTAGTGAAAAGCATAGTGTGATGCTGGAATGTAGAAGGAAGAAGAGCCATTATTGTTCCTTTAAAAGTGGTGGTTGCATGGGCTACAAAGAAAATGGTATCAAGGAATTGAAGGTTGGAGAACACAGTGTGGTTGTGGAAAACATTTAATAAAACTGCAGACTCCAGTTACTCTTAAAACTACTCACATCCCCCACTGAAGCCATAATGACCTTACTAATGGAAATCTGACCTAGCTTACCAGGGTTTCAACCCTAATGAATCCCCTGTTGCCCTCAGATAAGCTAAAATCATCACCCACAAGTCTTCCTATTTTGGTTCCTGAATGTCTATCTATTTCCACTCAGCTACTGAAAAACTTTCTTCCTGCATGTGGCATTTGATATCACTGATAATTTAGACTCTGCCTATGCCTTCAGCTCATCTTGTTCTATTTCTTTTCCATCTCACCATCCCTATAAGCATATGGAAACATGATTTTATAGCGACATGCTTCACAAATGCTATTGTCTCCCTTGAAATACCCTCCATTTTCATTATTAAAATAGAAAACTTCTTGTGTCTTCTAATACACAACATTTCTTGTGTCTTCCTTCTGTTCAACAGAAGACTTTAATTTGCCATGGTATCCCATAATAAAGACTAAACTTAGCCAAGACACAATGACAAGGTGATCATTGCCTTAGTATGTCCCTGATCTGATGGATCTAAACATATACAAAATGAAAGTTTGGTGATAGTGTATGTGTAGTCATGTGCTATTGATGAATGCTTTTCTGCTTCAAAAAATATACATTGGTATTCATTTATTTTTAGTATTTTTAAAATTAATTATTTTTATAAACATATAATGTATTAATTGCTCCAGGGGTACAGGTCTGTGAATCATCAGGCTTACACATTTCACAGCACTCACCATATCACATACCCTCCCCAATGTCCATAATACCATTTGTTTTTACCATTACCATTACCTGGCCCTACAACTGCTTTGAAGCTATAATCCAGGTATACAATGGGAATCAGATATTAGATATTTGAGCTCAATGAAATCATTCCCACTATTCTTCCTTCTGGTAGTTCCATAACTCTACATGTGAGATGGGTTTGAATCTGTCTTGTTTTTGAAGAACTTATCAAGAAAGATCTACTTAACAGAGAGAGCAAAGAGTAGCTTTTAGCTCTCTGCTAAACCAAGTGTTTAACAATCAAAATAACCTTTTGATTTTCTTCAAACCATATAGAGTATCTTTTCTCATTCTGTAGGTTGCCCCTTTGTTTTGTTGACTGTTTCTTTTGCTGTGCAGAAGCTTTTTATATTGATGAAGTCCCAAAAGTTTCTCTCACTTTTGTTTCCTTTGCCTTTGGAGACATGTCTTGAAAGGAGTTGCTGTGGCCCATGTCAGAGAAGTTACTGCCTATGTCCCCCCCTCCACCCTCCCAGGATCCTGATAGATTCCTGCCTCACATTGAGGTCTTTTATCTATTTCGAGTTTATCTTTGTGTATGGTGTGAGAGAATGGTTGAGTTTCATTCTTCTATGCATAGCTGTCCAATTTTCCCAGCATCATTTATTGAAGAGACTTTTTTCCACTGTATAATTTTTTCCTGCTTTGTTGAAGATTATTTAACCATAGACTTGTGGGTACATATCTGTACTCTGGACTCTGTTCCACTGGTCTATGTGTCTGTTTTTGTGCCAGTACCATGCTGTCTTGATGATCACAGCTTTGTAGTAAAGCTTGAAATCAGGGCTGATATCCAAGATCTATAAACAACTTCACAAAGTCAACACACACAAAAAAGATAACATCAAAAAATGGGCTGAAGACATGAACAGACACTTCTCCAAAGAAGACATGCAAATGGCTAACAGACAAATGAAAAAATGTTCATCATCACTACCCATCAGGGAGATTCAAATCACAATCACATTGAGATACTACCTTACACCAGTTAGAATGGCCAAAATTAACAAGACAGTAAACAATAAGTGTTGGAGAAGATGTGGAGAAAGGGGAACCCTCTTACACTGTTGGTGGGAATGCAAGTTGGTGCAGCCACTTTGGAAAACAGTGTGGAGATTCCTTAAGAAATTAAAAATAGAGCTACCCTAAGACCCTGCAATTGCACTACTGGGTATTTACTCCAAAGATACAGATTTAGTGAGAAGAAGGGCCATCTGTACCCCAGTGTTCATAGAAGCAATGACCACAATTGCCAAACTGTGGAAAGAGACAAGATTCCCTTCAATAGATGAATGGGTAAAAAAGATACAGCCCATATATACAAGGCAGTATTATGCCTCCATCAGAAAGGATGAATGCTCAACTTTTGTGTCAGCATGGACACGACTGGAGGAGATTATGCTGAGTGAAATAAGTCAAGCAGAGAAAGTCAATTATTATATGGTTTCACTTACTTGTGGAGCATAAGGAATAACATGGAGGACATTAGGAAAAGGAAAGGAAAAGTAAATTGGGAGAAACCAGAGGGAGAGACTGTGGACTCTGAGAAACAAACTGAGGGTTTTGGAGGGGAGGGAGATTAGGGGGTTGGTTGAGCCTGGTGGTGGGTATTAAGGAGGGTATGTATTGCACAGAGCACTGGGTGTGGTGCATAAGCAATGAATCTTGGAACACTGAAAAAATTAAATTAAATTAAATTTTAAAAAACATAAGGAGACAAAAACCCACAAACTATTAAAAAAATGGAAGAAGAAACTGAATAGACACTGTTCCAAAGAGGATAAACAATTGGCCCACAGGTACATGAAAAGATGCTCACCATCACTAATGGAAATGCAAACGTCACTAAAGGAAAAATACAAGTAAGACCACAATCAGATATCACTTCACATTTCTTAGATAGCTTTTACCAAAATGTCCCACAAAGGATAAGAAGAGTTAGGAAGGATGTGAAGAAAAAGGGACACTTATACACTGTTGATGAAAATGTAAATTGGTGAACTTCTCTGGTAAACAATATAGTATTTTCTGTAACATTTCAAAATAGAATTACCATTTGATTCAGCAATCCCACCTCTGGGTATATAGCCAAAGAAATTGAAAGATGGACCTCAAAGAGATATCTGTACTCCGTGTTCACTGTAGCAGTTTTCACAATTGCTACAATGTGCAAATAACCTTAAAATCCACATAATGAAGAATGGATAAATAAAACGCAGTATATCTACATTATGGAATATCATTCAGCCTTTTCAAAGAGGATCTTGCCACTTGCAACCACATGAATATATGTGGAGGACACTATTCTAAGGAAAACTGCTGGCAACAGAAAGACAAACATGATTCTTTGCACTAGGCATGGAGGGAATCAAGAAACATGCATTGATACTATTTCCATCCTTTCCTTCAGATACAGTCTTGTATCATTTTAATTATCTAAATGCCTTTTGGTAACTCATTATAAACTCTGTTGGACCATGTTTATGGCTATAGAGAAGTGAAATAGAAAGTGTATAAATTTACCAGCTTTTGGAAGTTTGAAGTACATAGTTTTTATCAGAGGGAAGAATAAAAATTCAGTAAAGGATATTGTGATTAATTGTCATCAACATGTGGAATATTTAGGGAGAAGATAGTTATGCACATCAATGTAAAATGTGGCTTGTAAAACAGAGTTCCATCTTGCTAGGGATGTGCAGAGTTCAAGTGAGGTAGACCAGAGACAATGCACAAGAACTCTGTAGATTGCTAAATTGGCCAGAATGGAGACAAATGGTTTTCTGAAGCCTTCCACTCCAAGGCCATGTCATTTTTTTTTTTTTCATCTTTATCTTTTCATTTTGCACATAGCTTCTCTCAGAGCCCAGTGGACCTGCTTGTTCCACAGAGTATAGATGACAGGGTTCAGCAGTGGGGTCACCACTGTGTTCACAAGGGCTGCCTCTCTGTTGGAGTCCAACCTGTTCTTTTGCCTTGGTTTCACATATATAAAGAACTACTTCCATATGTCAGAGAGAGGACTATGAGGTGATAGGAACAGGGGGAGAAAGCCTTCTTTTTCTCATTGGCAGATGGGAGTTGTACAATTGTGACTACTATATTGCTGTATGCCACGGTGGTTATAATAAGGGATGTCAAAAGGATAAACAAAGCAAGGACAAAAGCCAACATTTCAACAGACCTGGTGTCAGAACAGGAGAGAAGAATCAGGGGCCAATGTCACAGAAGAAGCGGGGGATGACATGGAGGCCACAGAAAGATAACTGGGAAACCATTACTACTGGACCAGTGATGAGAGGGAAGGCCAAAGCCAAGCAGACAGTGACCAGGAGGAAGCAAGTCTTCAGGTGCATGATGGTCGGGTAATGCAGAGGCTTGCAAATGGCCACATACCGATCCAGAGACATTATTGCTATGAGGAGGAATCCGCTGCTCCCAGAAATAAAAAGACAAATGCTTGTATGAAACAGGCAATAAAGGAAATGGTTTGCTTGTCTGAGAGAAAAATGACCAGCAACTTAGGAATAACAGCACTTATGAAACAACACCCAAAGAAGGAGAAAATGCTGAGGAACAAGTATATAGGTGTATGGAGCCAGAAGTCAGCACAGGTGATGTTGACTATGACCGCATTGCCTGCAATGGAGGCCAGGTATGCCAGCAGGTGCACCAGGAAGAGGACCTTTTCCAGGTGCTGGATGGCAGGAAGCCCCTCCAAGGTGAATTCTTGGACAGTTGTCCCATTCCCCATTTCCATGGACATCTCCTTCTACAGCAGCATCCCTGCCAGTCTTATCCTTCAATAAAGACATCAAGGAGAACAAATGTTTTGGAGGAGCATATGGAAGTTATCTGCCTATCCAAAAAGGTGACTAGGCTGATATCAAAGTGGTTTAGTGAGTTGGTCCTTGAATCAGAAGAGTCTGAGTTCAATACTAGTTCAATACTGAGTTCTAACTCCTGAGGGATGTGTTTCCTTTGGAAAGGAAACCTTTGTGAACCTTTGTTAACCTTTGTGAACTTCTATTTCAGCCTCTTAGAGTGAAGATGTAGGAAGGACCTCTTCATGTTCTTGTAAGAATTAATTAAGATAAAGCATGCAACTCACTTGGCATATGATGTTAATGTTTCCTATATGTCCCTCAAAGTCTAATTGTAATGTTATGGTCATTAATATAATGCTTCAATAGAGCATCACTAGTAGGCAGGGGTTGGGATTTTTGTAATCATACTACATTTTATTGTTTTTAATAATATCATTAATTTGTAAGTAAGTATAACAGTGATGTTGGTAATATTCTGTTTGAATATCTACTTTAATAATGTGACACATTTTATAGTCCAAGATGTCAGCATCAGCATCATATGGTGTATGGTGATCACTGATACTAAGTATTTCAATTTTTCTTCAAAATAACCATGAGCTCCTTCCTCTCAGAAGCAGAAACTGAGGCTTAGAGAGTTCCAGAGTGCTTAGGTCACAGAGTTGGTTCTTGAGCTAGATCTGCTGGATTGTAGAGCCCCTCCTGTTTTTAACTACAGTGTTAAAATATTTTAAAAGGGAAACAAATGTATTGCTGATGGACTATTTGCTTTATTTATCTTGTTTCCATCCTTAGTTAGAGTCACTGATGAGTTACTGACCTGTGGAATGACATGGGGCTTACAGAGAATCTACATTAACACAAGCATTTTATAGAAGAGACTGGAGACTAGAGACATTATGGGCCACTCAGCAACACAACATAGAGTAGAAATCCAGGATTTAACACCACCCCCACCCAGGGTTCATGCTGGGTTTTGGTGGAGGTGGGAGTGACAGCAAGTCATAGGATTAACCCTTTTAGGTGAATATGCTGGACACCTGGTATTCATATACTCACTCTTACATCAAAGCTCAGGAACATTTTCTCTCTTCAGTCCTCTCAGTGACTTCTCTGAGGATGGTTTTTGGCTCCTGCATATCAGTACTAGGGTAAAGGGTAGCAGTGTGGTATGTATCACTCTCACTTACCAATGTGGGCCCAGTCCTCTGAAGAGCTGGTCTTGAAATCAAACTCCTCACCCCCGAGTGGCAGAGTATCATGGAGCCCCTGCTTCTGTTCCTTTTGACCCCATTAAGTCCATGAAGGCACCAGGACCCCGAAACCAGGTGCACACACAAGTCACCAAATGGAGGGCAAGGTTTCCTCCTCTTGCAGCTGTTGTATTCTAAGAAATCAAGAGCTTGCTCTAGGCTGAGGGGAAAGGAGAGAGAAGGAATCTCATTTGTTACAGCCTGTTGTCCTTGAGGGGGTGAATGTGCATCCCATGCTGTCAGGGTCTGGCCAACAAAGCCTTGTTTCCACAGCCCAGAATGTGTCATAGCACAAATCTGCAGGGCGGCCTTGACCACTGAAACCCTAGAAAGGATCAGAGAGATTAAAACAACCATATTTCACTGCTTCCAATTCAGCACTGGAGCTTGACTCCCAGACTACGTAGGGTTCTGATGAAAGGTCTGGCCCTGCCTCCCTCAGTGGGTTAAAGCCCACCAAACATGCAACGTTGCTGCCCACCTCCCATATTCTTCAGCAGGAGCTGGCATCTTCTATGTTAAGCTCTGGGTGTTACCAAGACAAGGCTCCCTCTACTGCAGTACTCCTCATAATGGGTTCCACTCTTCCAAGACACCTTCTAAGTCACAAAGCTCTTCCACCAAATGCTCACCTTTCCAAGGGAGAAGCAGCCTTATTTTACTATATTCTAATGAGAAGCTGCTGACAGGCAAGTCTGAGGCTCTGTGATATTTTTGCCACAAGACTGGTCACCAATCAGGCAGACCCAGGCAGTGAACAGAGAGTAAAGGCCCCCAAACACTATGAGATGCTGAAAAGACAGGTGCAGAAAGGAAAGTTATGACTAGTGTCCTGGGCGTACCAAACTAGTTTCTGGTGAAGACAGTAGTTTCTGGTGCAACCATTATATTTATCTTTCCATTGTCTGTGGTGATGCTGACTCCCAGATGTCTGCATTGTTCTCTGCCAAGATTTTTCAAGGAAATTATATGAAAATTTCCCAAGGGTTTCTAAAACTCCAAGTTGAATATTGCTACTGATAGAAAGTAAAAGTCCAGACTACAATTTTCTACATGTGGTTTATGCACCTTGGCCAGAACACTGTTGTTAAGAGAATCAATTTTATGGTGAATAAGAGCTGGTTTACCCCCTGGCTTTCAGACTTTTGGGAAGATACCAGGCAAATCCTTCTGAGTGTTTGGATCCTCTTTCCTCTACTCTCCCATTGACCCTCAAGCCACATTCTTCATGTCTCGATCTTTACAGCCTTCCACTAAATGGTTTTCTCTACACTTTCAATTTCTATCCCTCTATTTCTCAGTGACATGGAACCCACAGTGACTGTGACACTTTCCTTTCTTGTCTTTTTACATCTCAGTGCTTTGTTTAAGGGAGAAACAATACAATTCTTATGCACTCTTTCAAAATATGTGGAAAGATTTAATGTAATTTCAAAAAAAATTATAAGCAGAATATTCTCTTCCCCCCTTATTATGATCTAATTGACATATGACTTTATAAGGTGTACAAAGTGATGATTTGATACACCCATATTTTATGAAATGTTTACCACAGTAAGGTTAACTAACACCTCCTTCACTTCACATAGTTACCATTTTGTTGTGGTGGTGGTAAGAGCACTAATGTTCTACTCTCACAGCAATGTTCCTGTGCGCAATACAGTATTGTTAACTACAGGCACCATGCTCTATCTTAGATCATCAGAACTTACGCATTTTGTAATTGAATGTTTGCACCACTTGACCAACATCTCCTCCTTTCCCCCACTGCTCAGCCCCTGACAACTACCATTTCACTGTCTGTTACTATGAGTTAGATGTTTTTAGATTTCACACACAAATGAGTTCATACAGTATTTGTGTTTCTCTGTCTGACTTATTTTGCTTAGCAATAAAATACACACCAGCAGATATATGATAAAAATGACAGTCTAATGCAGTAGAGAAGTGGAAGTCTTTTAATAAAGGTAGATGGTGCTGTGGCAAGTGGGTATTCAAATGGAGAAAATACATCTTGACCCTTACTCTTTATCATACCAAAAAAATTTTTTTAAGAGAAAAAAAAAAAAAAAGAAAAGCAATGCAGAAGATGCACTGTAGATCTAAATGCAAATGGTTTAACATTTATTTTAAAGAAAGCATGGCAGAATATCTCATGTGTTCGGGGGAAAACGAAAATATTTCTTGATGGAGACAAAAGAATTTATCCTAAAAAACAATGATATTAAGTATTTCTCTTTATTGGAAAACAGCATTAAGGAAATGAAAGTGGAAGCATCAGCCTGGGGGAAGCTATTTTTAATCTGACAAATCTACAGTTCAGTAAGGCAAAGACAATGTAACAAAAGAAAACTGGGAAAATATTTTCAGAGTCCTTTCACAAAAAGAGACCATACAAATGGCGGTATTACATTAAAATATTTGGGTTATTTCATTTCGAGGGAAATACAAATTAAAACCACAATATGGTAATATTTTATACAAACCAGGAAGGCTAAATGAAGAATTCAGGCACTGCCAAGTGTCAGTGATACTACTGGAACTCCTATTCACCGACACTGGAAGGGTAAAATTTGGAAATCTATTGATGTTGAGCATATTGTACATATTTGCTACATGATCCAGCAATTTCATATTTATGTGTGTGGAGAGTTTATATATATATCCTACACAAAAAATATTTTAATGACTTTTTAATAATTTAATGATTTTTAATGATTCACTTATTTATTTTGGAGTGAGAGAGTGAGTGTGAGTTGAGCATAGAGCATGACATAGAGCTTGATCCACAACTCTGAGATCATGACCTAAGCTGAAACTAGGAGCCTCCTATTCTCAACCCACTGAGCCACCCACGCACCCCAGTACACAACAGATTCTTATTTTAGTTTATTTTTTAAAGATTTTATCCATTTTTTGATAGAGAGAGAGAGACAGCGAGAGAGGGAACACAAACAGGGAGAATAGGAGAGAGAAAGAAGTAGACTTCCTGTTTCAAGCAGGGGAGCCCCATGTGGGACTTGATCCCAGAACCCTGGGATCATGATCTTACCTGAAGGCAGATGCTTAACCAACTGAGCAACCCAGGCACCCCTGATTACATTAATTTTAAACCTGCTTTTTTTCTCTTAAACTTTTTATTTAACTTTTCACTTTGCGATAACTCCAGACTTAACAAAAAATGTTGCAAACTGAACACAGGGAATTCTCATACACCCTTCATACAATATGAACACCAACCAGGGAGAGTGAGAGAGGGGGAAGCAGATTTCCCACTGAGCAGGCAGCCAGACCCGGGGCTTGATCCCAGGACCCTGGGATCATGACCTGAGCCAAAGGCAGATGCTTGAGGACTGAGCCACCCAGGCAGCCCCATTGTGTTCTTTCTTGCAGCAACATTGTAATCAGCCATTTTCCAGAGAGCTCTGGTTCTTCTTCTGGGTTGACTTGGGCCATTTCAGCCCCATCATGATTGATGAATGTCTTCATTGCATCTGAAGCTTTCAACTCTTTAATAGAGTTTCTACCACTGAATCTAGCTGCCTTTATTTTGTTTTCCTAGGACTAAGTCCTCATGTACTCCCACATGCTTTATTTGATTACTTAGTTTTTGAAAATTCTAAATAGATAGGAATTTGTGATAGAAACTGTTCTTCTAGGAGAAGTACTGCCTTTCTATACTGTCATTTCCTCTAACTGTTATTAATGAAGTTCTGAAATTATTCCCCCCCCCCTTTTTTTTGGTCTATTTTGTCTGACCATAGCTTCAATGTTAAGAAGGAAACTTTTTAAGGATAGGGCATTGGTAGAGATTTTCTTGCCATTAAACTGACTTTTGGAACTAATACACATGCTCTTAGGCCAGATTTGTTTTTGTTTATTTTTGGAATAATTATTTTGGAATAACCTTTTCTCTAAAAAATGCTCAATGAGAAGGTCCTGTCTTCTCTGTTTAGAAGAGAAAGCACTTTAACATAGGAGGTCTTCATTTTTAGTTTTCCTGCCCCAGATCTAATGATTTCTAGGCTATTAACTATGTAGTTTTATTATCAAAAGACTGACACAGAATTTCATAACGACTCATAGATGTTAACTATTGAGACTTGCTCTATTTTGTGTGTGTGTGTGTGTGTGTGTGTGTATGCCACAATGAGTTTCTCTCTGCCTACATCAAACCTTCTTCAATCAGAACTCATATGTATTCTCACTATAATCATAATTCTTGTACTTAAATTCTAAAATAGCACAAGTTTACTAAGCATGATTTAGAACTGCAAAGATCATTATGGAGAACTTTTCAAATGGCAAAGACAAAGCATTTTGGAGTAACTTCTGGAAAGAAGGAAACATCCCAGATATTCAGAAGGCAGTGTTTGAATTGGTATGCTGAGAGCTCAAAATAAAATTTTGACTCCATTTTGGCCTTCCTCAAAAATTCTCTGGGAAAACCCAAAGTTAGGAACAATCTAATCATATCACCATACACTGGTCCTCAGTGTCTTCTTATGTTCTACCTACTGTGATTTCACAACTTAGACTACTTTCCTTTACTACTTACTCAGAAGACTATTGCTTTAATGGGTCATTCCTCACTTCAGATTTTTAGAAGGTCAATCAGTGGAAGATGCATGTAAGCAAAGTCATATTAGAGCCATAATAGAAGACTTCCAAAACCATAGAAAAACCAAAGCATTGCTATGTGACATTGAATTGTAGTAGTCTTTTACTGGCCACTTCATTTTTCTCAGATAAAGACAAAATTTGTTGAAAACTATCATGTGGGGAGGGAGGAGTCAAGATGGCAGAGAAGTAGCAGGCTGAGACTACTTCAGCTAGCCGGAGATCAGCTAGATAGCTTATCTAAAGATTGCAAACACCTGCAAATCCATC
>NC_081560.1:153338865-153406103 GCF_022355385.1 Mustela nigripes
CTCCCTCAGAGCCTGGTGGACCTGCTTGTTCCGCAGAGTGTAGATGACAGGGTTCAGCAGTGGGGTCACCACCGTGTTCACAAGGGCAGCTTCCCTGTTGGAGTCCAGCCTGTTCGTTTGCTTTGGTTTCACATATATAAACACACAGCTGCCGTACATCAGTGAGAGAACTATGAGGTGAGAGGAACAGGTAGAGAAAGCTTTCTGTTTCTCCTTGGCTGATGGGAGTCGCAGGACTGTGACTACTATGTTGCTGTATGCAATGGTAGTTATGATAAGGGATGTCAACAAGATAAAGGAAGTGAGGACAAAAGCCAACATTTCAATAGACCTGGTGTCAGAACAGGAGAGATGAATCAGGGGGCCAAGGTCACAGAAAAAGTGGGGGATAATATCGGGGCCACAGAAGGATAACTGGGAAACTGTTACTACCAGCCCAGTGATGAGAGGGAAGGCCAAAGCCAAGCAGGCAGTGACCAGGAGGAAGCAAGTCTTCAGGTTCATGATGGTCGGGTAATGCAGAGGCTTGCAAATGGCCACATACCGATCCAGAGACATCACTGCTATGAGGAGGAAACCTGTTGCTCCCACAAATACAAAGACAAATGCTTGTATGAAACAGGCCAGAAAGGAAATGGTTTGTTTGCCTAAGAGAAAGATGAGCAACAACTTGGGAATAACGGCACTTATGAAACAACACTCCAAGAAGGAAAAGATGCTGAGGAAAAAGTACATAGGTGTGTGGAGCCTGGAGTCAGCACAGGTGACGGTGACTATGACCACATTACCTGCAATGGATGCCAAGTACGCCAGCAGGTGTACAAAGAAGAGGACCTTTCCCAGGTGCTGGATGGCAGGAAACCCCTCCAAGGTGAATTCTTGGACAGTTGTCCAATTCCTCATTTCCATGGGCATTTCTTTCCACAATATCACTGCTGGTTTAACCTACATCAGGGAACACAAAGGTTTTAGAGGAGCATAATTAAGTTATTTGCCTATCAAAGAACGTGGAGAGGCAGATAACAATGTGGTTTAGCGCCCTGGTTGTTGAATCAGAAGGACCTGAGTTCAGTACTAGTTCAATACTGAGTTCTAACTCCTGAAGGATGGGTCTCCTTTAGGGACCTCTGTGAACTTCACTTTCACCCTTTGTAGAATGAAGATGATACGATCTACCTATTCATGTTTATTGAGGATTAATTACGATAAACCATGGAAATCACTTGATAGATGATGCCAATGTTTCCTAAGTGTTCTTCAAAGTCTAAGTGTAATATTATGATCAATAATATAATGCTTAATAGAGCATCATTGGTGGGCAGAGTTATTGACATTTTCATACTTACAAATATTTTATTTTTAGTAATATTAATTTGTAAGTAAATATAACAATAATGTTAATAATACCTCCTTTGAATATCATGTTAATAATACCTCCTTTGAATATCCTCTGTAAAATCTGCAATACATTCTATTGTCTAAGTTGTTTCATTATGATCTGTTGAGGACTTATGCTCGTTCTATGCTGGTCACTGAAGTTCAGTATTTCTATTAGTCTTCACAATAACCATGAGCCCCTTCAATGGAAGCAGAAATTGAAGCCTGGAGAGTTCCAGAGAGCTCTCTGGGACCCATAGCTGGGACTTTAGCTGGGACTTTAGGCAGAATGCCAGAATCTGGAGGATCTGCTATTTCCAAATGCAGTGACAAAATATTTTAAAATGGGATAATATCTATTGTTGATGATCTCTCAATCTTAAGTGAAAGATTAGCTTTATTTATCATAATTGTTTCTACCCTTGGTTAGATTCACTGGTGAGTTACAGACCTGTGGAATGAGACAGGGCTGAAAGAGCAACTACTTTAGCACAAACATTTTATAGAAGAGACTGAAGACTAGAGACATTAGGGGCTGCTCAACTTAAGGTAAGTTGTAAAGCCAGGATTTACCTCCCCTCATCCTCTCTGCAGGGTTCATGCTGGTCATGCTGGTCTGTGATGCAGGTGGGAGTGATAGTAGTTTACAAGATCAACCCACTATTATGCAGGTTGTGCAGGGCACCTGGCATTCATAAATTACTCTTGCATCAAAGCTCCATGAACATTCTTCTCTCTTCAGTCCTTTCAATCAGTAAACTTCTCTCGCGATGGTGTTTGGCTGTAGCATCTCAATGCCAGGCTAAAAGTCTGGTGTGTGGGATGTGTCTCTCTCAGTAATGCACCCTGGGCCAGGTCCTCTGAAGGGAAGCTCATGAATCCAAACTGTTCCCCCTGAGTGGCACAACAAGAAGGAGCTTCCGCTTCTGTTCCTCTTGACCCCATTAAGTCCACTGGGTCACCAGGGTCCATGAAGCCGGGCACACACATGAATCACCTCATTGGGGGCCAGGTTTCCTCTTCTTGCAGTTACTGTCTTGGAAGACACCAAGAGGTTGCTCTAGGCTGCAAGGAAAGGAGAAGGAAATGCATTTTTCACAGCCTTTTGTCCCACAGTGGGGTGAATATGCATCCCATGCTGCCGGTGCTCTGAAGGCCGAAGCCCTGTTTCCATAGCTCAGAATGTTTCATAGCACAAGGCTACATTCAGCTTTGACCACTGAAACCACCGAGGGGAGAAAATTGACTAAAACAACTACATTTCATTGGCTCCAATTCTGGGCTAGAGCTGGACTCCGAGACTGCTTAGGATTCTAAAGAAAAGTCTATCTCTGCCTCCCTCAGTGGGTAGAAGCCCACCTAACATGCAACATTGCTGTCACCTCCTATACTGTCATCTTCTACACCAGTTAGTAGGAGAAGGCATCTTCTTATAGGTTTAGCCCTAGGTGCTACTGAGACACAGGACCTTCTGCAGCAATGCTTTATGTCATGGGCACACCTGCTCCAAGTTATTCTATTGCATTATGGTCCTCCATCATATGCTCACCTTTCAATGTAGAGAAGCATCCTTATTTTACTGCACCAACAGTTAGAAGGTGCTGATATGAAAATTTGAGGCCTCCATAATGTTTTTGCCACAATACTGTTTGGTGACCCAGCAGAAAGGACCTAGCCAGTGAGCAGAGAATGTAGGCCTCCAAATCTTACTAGATGTTGAAGAGACAGGGGCAGAAAGTAAAGGCATGGCTGGTGCCTGGGAACAGTGAATCAGTCAATGTCGAGAACAAGAATTACTGACCTAGCCCTTCCTTATATCTATCTTCCCATTGTCTCTGGTGATAGCGACTCCCAGATGTCCCCACTGATTTTTCACAAGATTTGGAGGAAGTTATATGACAATTTCCCAAGGGTTTTTAAATCCCATGTTCAATATTGCTACTGATTTGAGGTTAACAGTCCAGACTACAATTTTATACAGTGATATTTGCACTGAGACCAGGGCACAGTTGTTAAAAGAACAGACCTTATGGTGAAAAACAGCTGGATTACACCCTGGCATTCATGAGGCTTTTGGGGGACCTCCGCTTTTCTTGGTCAATCATTCCTCATTCTTCCACCAATATTATGATTCTTTTCATTGCATATTTCATCTGAAAAATATTTGCATTGTACTCTCCAATATCCTTGAAAAAAGAAAGTGCACATTATCCTTTTCAGGGAAGAAAAAAATTCTAGGTGGTTTCTGTACTATCTCTAACTTGGCAGGCCCCACTCTTTTTAAATGTATCTGGGATGTGGAACCCCAGATTCTTTCTAAACTTAGAAGAGTATAGATGTGAGCTAGAGGGGGGGAGAAGCTGTATCCATAGCAACCATTGTGTTGGAAAACTGCTGCTTCTGGGTATCTCAGCTGGGCTGCCATGGCAGAAGTGACCCAATTTTTTGTGACCTCTGGTTTCTCATCCAGAGTCCAATAATGGGACAAAACTCTCAAAGTATTTGCTGGCAGCCCTGGAGATACCTGGAAATTTGTCCTGCATGAATCTGCCCTCACCATAATTGGTCTCACAAGGTCAAGGCAATTACTACAGAAACTTTCATGAGTATTCATGTGGGCCCCATCTACCCCAATATACAAAATCATTTAAAAAAATTTTTTTATTTCTTTTCAGCATAACAGTATCATTGTTTTCCACCACACCCAGTGCTCCATGCAATCCGTGCCCTCTCTAATACCCACCACCTGTTTCCCCCAACCTCCCACCCCCCGCCCCTTCAAAACCCTCAGATTGTTTTTCAGAGTCCATAGTCTCTCATGGTTCACCTCCCCTTCCAATTTCCCCCAACTCCCTTCTCCTCTCTAACTCCCCATGTCCTCCATGCTATTTGTTATGCTCCACAAATAAGTGAAACCATATGATAATTGACTCTCTCTGCTTGACTTATTTCACTCAGCATAATCTCTTCCAGTCCCATCCATGTTGATACAAAAGTTGGGTATTCATCCTCTCTGATGGAGGCATAATACTCCATAGTGTATATGGACCGCATCTTCCTTATCTATTTGTCCATTGAGGGGTATCTTGGTTCTTTCCACAGTTTGGTGACCGTGGCCATTGCTGCTATAAACATTGGGGTACAGATGACCCTTCTTTTCACTACATCTGTATCTTTGGGGTAAATACCCAGTAGTGCAATTGCAGGGTCATAGGGAAGCTCTATTTTTAATTTCTTGAGGAATCTCCACACTGTTCTCCAAAGTGGCTGTACCAACTTGCATTCCCACCAACAGTGTAAGAGGATTCCCCTTTCTCCACATCCTCTCCAACACATGTTGTTTCCTGTCTTGCTAATTTTGGCCATTCTAACTGGTGTCTCAATGTGGTTTTAATTTGCATCTCCCTGATGGCGAGTGATGATGAACATTTTTTCATGTGTCTGATAGCCATTTGTATGTCTTCATTGGAGAAGTCTCTGTTCATATCTTCTGCCCATTTTTTGATATGATTATCTGTTTTGTGTGTGTTGAGTTTGAGGAGTTCTTTATAGATCTTGGATATCAACCTTTTGTCTGTACTGTCATTTGCAAATATCTTCTCCCATTCCGTGGGTTGCCTCCTTGTTTTGTTGACTGTTTCCTTTGCTGTGCAGAAGCTTTTGATCTTGATGAAGTCCCCAAATCATTTTTACAATATCTGTCCATCCACACCACACACTTCTACTTTCCATCCAGGCCAAACTTGGACCCCATAGTTATTTTCTCAGTTGGAAGTGAGGGAAAATAAAGAGTAATAGGAGAAGAGTTACAGAAGCTAGAGCAATATGAGACTATATATTTTAATCCTAAAATAAAGGCACATTTGCATGAGGTTTTCATTTTATTCAGTGCTAATTCTTGGTGCAGAAATACCTATCATACCCGAATGAGTCCCTACGGCAACATGATGGTGGGAATGTGGGAGGAAGAGGTCTGTGTTTGATGTTAAGTTTTACAAAGTGGACAAAATGGACAAAGAAAAGGGCTGAACTTACTCTACATTGTATCTAGCATAAGGGGTGGTGAGCTGATACTAAGAAATATTTCTAATTGTCCTTGGTCTATTTTCTCTTTTCTGGACAGTGCCTTCTTGGCTAGTTATTTACCTACTATTTCTTTGTGTTTTTAAGTGATACCTTGATCTCATTTGTTGTGGCTATTTTACTGCATTGCTTGTATTTTGAGTGTTTAATTAGACCATCAGAGTAAGGAAAGGGACAGTTCTTCAAGTTGTATTTGTGATTATCAAATTTAGAAGGATAAAGCACACTTAAATTTATGGATTCTTGTGTTTTCCATTCCGTCCTTCAGCTACTCTTGAAAAATTAGGTTACCCCTATATTCAGGATTTAGATAATGAGAGTATTTTGGTTTGTAGTGTATTTGGTTAATATGATCTATTCCTAGAATGGTTCCAATTTCTAGTATTATATCCCTAAGGGAGAAGGCTAAGTTAAGGCCTGAGGAAAGGTAAATCCCATCATCTACAATATTGTGGGAGAGGGCATAGGGAACGCTCATTTGAACAGAAGTTAGGGATCAGGATGGAGAGAAGCACTCATTAGGCCGAACCCAAGACTGAGGGTGGAGTGTTGGATTATTAATAATACTTTGGCAACCACCGTCCCTTATGAATTTTCCATAAAAATAAGGCAACAATGGCATTGGGGACCCAGAACACATCAATTCTCATCTAGAATTCTCATTAGTATCATACCCAATATCTATCTCTCCACATAAGCAAAAATATAGTAGTGTTTGTTAGTAGCTTCCAACTTGGGACCGTGAGGTGAAACTGAAGGTATAGGGTAATTTATTCTATCTGGGTATCTTTGTTTTCTTTTTAATGCGTGCATGGAAAAAAGAATTTTTTTCCTTTTTAATGAACCTACCTTTGCAATGTAGAGTGATTAATTAAATTGAATTATGTGTGTGGGATAGAAAGAAGTAGAAAAAGCCATCTATACATCTCAGAAGTGCAACTCTTTTGTAAAGGTCTGTCTCTTCCACTTCTGTTACTTTCTTAGTAGGGTTTCTTGTGCTTGTCTCACTTCTGATGGATGGATGCTCCAGGTGTTCACACATGTGGTTCTAAGTGGTGTTTTTAGCACAAGATTCCTAAGTATCTTTATTTCAGGACCTTTCCAGAATGTAATGGTGAATGTTACATTTTGCAAGGTTAATATTTTACACAAAGTATGGAAGAGCTATCAATCCCCACACCCCCAAAGAAACCTCCTTTGAGGTGGCAAAGTTCATTCACATTTTTAAGTTCAGACCACTTCTGATTACAGCTTATTACATGAACTAGTTTTACTTTTTTTTAAAAAAATTTTTTATTTATTTATTTGATAGACAGAGATCACAAGGAGACAGAGAGGCAGGCAGAGAGAGAGAGAGATGGGAGGAAGCAGGCTTACTGCTGATCTGCATGCTTACTGCATGATCCCAGGGATCATGACCTGAGCCAAAGGCAGAGGCTTTGACCCACTGATCCACCCAGGTGCCCCAAACTAGTTTTACTCTTAATGGAGTGGAACTACTTAGAGGACAAGGTGAAGGACGTGCCATGGAGAGAAACCTAATTTGTATGATCCCCTTTTAGTAAGTGGGATCCTTTTGGCTGGGCTTGAGACATCACCTCACCAATAATTGGTATTATATTGGTGGGTGTCATGAAGTCAGTGTCCAAGATTCCTAAGATTCAGTAAATCAGACTGATCTCTTTCCACACGTGTGACTCTGGGGATCTTAGGCTTTTTTAAGACATGGGTAGAGGAAGATGTTCTCTGGACTGACAAAACAATCAAATTCTGTTTTCCTATCCAGCACTTATCACTGCTTGGAGACAAAGCTCCTGAGAAGAAGCCTTAGGAACCAGAGGAGATGAATTGGAGTTCTTCAGCCTCCAATATGACTGGGCTGCTCAATGTGGGGTTGAGTTATCTATCAGACTCTTCTTCCTTAGCTGGGAGGTCAGGCCACCCACAAGGCAGGGAGGGAAAGTGGCCAGTGCAGGCAAAGAGGGGGAGCCCATGCTCAGACTGATCAAGAAGCATACTGCCATTGATGAGGGAACAGAAGGCTGGCTGAGGTCAAAGCAAAAGCTGCCATCCATACAGCAACCTTCTCCCACCTCTACTGCTGGGAGGCACATATTGTGACATTCTTTAGGAATTTCCCAACTATCTTAATGTTAATACCTTGCTAAAGGTCAAAATGCCCTTGGCAGAGGCAAGGCCTCTGGTATCTGGTATCTTGTAGGTCCTCTTTAGCATATGAAAGTTCTACTGAAACCTCCCTTTTCCTTCCCCAACCCCCTGGTACATAACCTGCCATCCCTACAACCCCTGGGCACTTTCTGCCCACAGGTCCTGTCCCTGTGCTTTAATAAACCACCATTTTGCACCAAAGATGTCTCAAGAATTCTTTCTTGGTCATTGGCTCTGGACCTCATCCCAGTGAACCTCACTTATATTTAAAACTTCATCATTTGGTGTCCAACATGGGGCTGTGAGTCTCTACATTTGGAATCTGAGCTTTGGTGCAAAATTGGCGAGTACTTTCTCTCCTCTTCCTGTAGTCTTATATTAGGGGCTTTTCAAGGAGTATGGTCTTATTGGAACACTTGCATGTCAATTGCTCAGGCTGTAATCCTCTAGCTCAAGGCTACTCTATGGGGAGGAGAATGTCTGCCTTTTGGCTGGAAGTTAGTACCCTGGCCAGGATAGTAATAAGACCCAGAAACTTAATGCCCTTTCTTCATTCCTGTTCTTATACATAGTTGTCTGTCTTGGACATGGGATAGCCACCTAAGTCACCAGAACGGCTGCCAATTTGAAGACTCCCATGTGAGGTTTCCTTCTGATTGGTCTGATATGATCCCCTCCATATCCCTGGTCTAGCCACTTTTGGTCACAGGACCTCCACTGGGAGCCCCTGAAACCAGTACCCAATTGAATTAAAACACAATTGGGGACTGTTTCCTAGGGAACTTGGCTGAAAAGACCACATGTGTTGGAATGTTGCATAGATCATGATGGATTTCCATCTTTACTGTTTTTTGTCAGTGTTTTCTACTAACTACTTAAAGCTAGAAATTCAGTAATTTACCTTTGTAAAACTTGTCTAGTATTTTCCACGGGTTAAAATTGGCAAAACAGTATGCAATCTTAAAGACAGATGATGGCATGGCTCGGCACAGCATTTTGTTCCATTCACCAGGCACCCATCGGCAGCCTAGGATGCGATGGGGTAAAGGAGGGGAGCTCGCACACCTCCAGGGCCTTTTATAGCAGGAATGCCTTCACAGGAAGGCAAGATCATGATCAATAGTGATGTCTTGTTGAGGGACGCCTCTGGTCGCTTTTGACACAGGGTAACCTCTGACATATCCTGCATGGGACACCACCCAGGAGCCAGGGGGGATTTTGTAATGGACTTTCTTTACTTTTCTGGGGGCATGGCCTCAGTAGGCTTCTTCTGTTCCCAATGACTCTACCTTGGAGTGTCTTTTAACCCACTGGAAATAATTTGGATTGCGAAACTTAGGAAAGAACTGAGCTCTTGTAACACTGCATGGCCTCAGTGGGATTGATCAGTTAGAGTTCCTCTGCAGGAAACAGACACATGGACCTAGGAAACCTTCATTGCTCATACCTAGGCCTTCATTGCTGTACACGAAGACCCCGACTTAAGGTTCTTTTGCAGAATGTGCTTGCTCAAATGGGTTAGCTATTAAAGTCCCTCCTGTCATATTGGATGATAATTATGTAAATAAGCCTTCTCCTAGTAAACCCAGGTTGCTGGAGGATACACAGGTCATCCCTAGCAAGGAAGACTCTGACTTTATCTCTCTCTGTTCCTCCTAATAGATGTGGGGGCTTCTCCCTTACTCATTTCCTGTGTTAATGGCTATAACTGGAGCCAACTGGGGTTAGTCTACCTCAAAACGGAGACTTTAAGGAATATTCCCAAACAGCTGCCAAAACTCCCTTTCTTTTGGGGAAATTCCCTGTCTTCTCTGGCCCAACGTGGACTGCCTGACACCTCCACCCCTTGTTTGGTGGGAAAGCATGGTATCTGCTTCTCTGTTGGAGCTGATGAGCTCTAAAACCAGGAATCCTTTCTCCGCCTTCTGGCAGCACTTCTTTTCTTCTGTCTCCCCTTTCTCCTGTTTCTGCACCAATGTGGGTGCGGCCTGAATAACTGGCCTCTAGACCATGCACCAAGGCTCTTTCTCTTCACTATCAAGGAGCAAGAAGAGCACCCCCTGGGCCTAACACCCCCCACTCCAGATTTCCCATGTCTCAGGTAAATACTGAAAATGGGGTGGGCCCAAGTGGAACATAAATCAGTATTTAAACTAGTTAAGTTTGTTGGTTTAATTAAGATCGACATGTTTTTGAAGTTATAGCAGTAAGTGTGAAACTTATTCTATCAAGGTTTACTGAAGGTCAAATAACCTCGTGCTACCTGTGTTGGGTTGTTAGCTAAAGGAGACTAAACTGATGGTTAATTGTCTGTCTCAAAGTTTTTATAGGTAATTGTTGACATAGATTTCAAACTCTTTGGTAACCTGAAAGTTCATAATTTTGCTTGGATGACAAATGGAATTAAATTTGTTGGGCATCTAGGTCTTCTCCAAATAGGATAAAGTACTAAAGCATTGATTACTGGACATAGGTTTGTGCTTTTGACTTACTGCAAAGACACTAAGAATATTTAAATCTGTTGTTTAACATGTTTTGTGATTAACTGGTTCATAAATTTGTCATTTAAAGAATTCTGCCCTAACAGTTTGCAATTTGTTAATACTTAACTGACTAGAGATTAAGGTGTTTCTAAGACTACAAAATTCTGCTAACTATAATTAAGACTAATGGAAATAAGGGAAAGAATGCTGTATGTGGGAAAGTAGATATGTAAGAAAGATAAAGAATGGGAATTCATTTTGTTAAAGATAAAAGGTAATTTTGTTCTAAATGAACTGGTTGTTTGGAAAGAAATGGCTTGGGACAAAATCTTTAAATGTAAAAGAAAGTTAGTAGAAGGATTGTGCAGGGAAGCCTTCAGAAAAAGAGGTTTAGGTGTGGTCAGGACAGACTAAGATTGAAATGAACAGGTTTTAAAGGTACATTGGTATAAGATTAAAATTGTTGCCATTCAAAAAGACAGTTTTCTTAAATCTGCTGTTAGGAAGAAAATGTAAATAGTTGCTTCCTCTTTGCCTGTGCACAAAAAACATTTTTCACATTTTTCCTATCAGGTCTTTACCACCTCTAATTATATGTAGGCATGTGCTTTAAAACTTTATAAGATTTAGCAAATGTTGACAAGATTTAAATTGCAAATGAAATCTCTTTAACTCATTATGCTTTTCCTTGGTTTGCTCAGTTACTCAGGAAGTACTGCTAAACAAATGATAAACCTTGGGTTACATCTGGGTAAATGCTATAACTATTCTAGAGATTCAGTGCATTTCCTAAAGTTTAAATGTTTTGATAGATCATCACTTGATATTGGAACTATTGAAGTGTTAGGTGTCAGTGGGTTGCAGGATAACTTGAGTTTCCTTGTCTACAGTATCATAGTGAACTCCCAGATCATTAACAATGTCCATTTCTGAGGTGTTTTTGTTCTAATTCTCTTGTAAAATGAGTTTTATCTTAAAGGAGATTCATAAAAAGGACTTTTGGGACAACACATGTATTCAATATCTTTAAGATCCAAACTGAAATGAGTAAGAATTTCCAGAACTAACTAAAGCTGCATTCAAACTAAACCAAAATTAGTATCATGGGACTAAATGAACTAAAATATTATAGTGTTGTGTTTCATTTTAAACATTGCTGTTTCTCTAATGTTTACTCTTCGAGACTAAGGAATCTTTTTTCCTTAAGATAGCTGTTACTTACAGAAATGTAAAAGTAATTCATTTGTAAAGAAATCAAAGCATTCAACTTTTCTATCTGAACCCTCTGAAACTCAAAAGGTCTTCATAATTATTCTTTCTTCCATGGCAATCAGTCATTTGCACAAGTTTAATAAGAATCTGTTGTCCTTGTAACAGGGTACTATTGGAAACATTGGTTATTTTTCCAAGGCTTTGACTGGAATGTCATATTTGAGAAAGACATGTATAGACTCCTATATAACCAGACAGCTAAAAGGAACTAAGGTTGATTTTATGAAACCTGGAACTGTAAAGCCCTTGGAACTGTTGGCCTGATACCTTGCTTACAGGGTTCCCAGCAGTTTCACCAGGTGAGTAAAGAATGTCACTTCCTGGCAGGTGCAGGAACCTCAGGATACTTTGGGGACCTCTTCACCCAAATTGACAGGTATTACAGGCATGTCTGATGGCAAGTATGTGACTTGGCTTCTGGCCTGGAGATGCTACAATAAGTTCAACTTAGAGATTCCTTATAAGAAGGTCCAGCAAAGCAGATTCTAAAAGATCTATGATTACTCACTGTTCATGCTAAGCTTATGTAAATAATTAGGCCAAGTTTGTTAAAACTGGAATTACTTTTCAAATAAATTAGCCCTGATTTGGCTAATGAGGTGAATGAGGATTATTTTAGAGAGGAAAATTATGTTTCAATAACTTAACTTTGTGTATGTTAAGTTCTAGATTTGTCTTTAAATGTTTGTTGTTTACCTAACAACTAGATAACTTGAATTAAACTTCAGAGGAGTTGCACAATGCTCATTTAGATGATCTTCTTGCTTTTTATTCTGTGGGGATAATAACAGGACCCCATGGCACATGATTAAATAACTGGAAAATGGAATTGATGCCCCCAAATTGGATAACTTAACTCTCACCTTGACCAATTCTATGTGGTTGGAATGACCTCATTCTTAAAATTCAGAGCATCCCCCACCCCACAGGAATAACTACAAACTTTTAGAGATAATGGATGACCCCACTTTCTTTAGGATTGGATTAGATAATGCATGTGGGATTCACCTTGTTTCTTGATAAGTTTTCTCCCACTTGCCAGTGATCCTTTGTAATTAAGATATTGTTAAGGCTGGGCCACTCAAAAAGGGTTTCTTAATGGTTTCACCCCTTAGTCATATTTATCCTAGAAACCACCTCTACTGAGGTACAATTGCAAACAAAGGCTTTAGCATTTCCAAGCATTTCCAAGGAGCTTCATGCTGCAGAAATTCTCATTTTCCCCACCTTATTGGGACATAATTGACATATAACATGGTATAAACTTAAGGTGTACAGAGAGATGATTTATATACCCATGTATTATGAAATGTTAACCACAGTAAGATTAACTAATACATCCTTCACTTCACATAGTTACCATTTTGTTATTTATGGTAAGAATGTTAAAAACTCTACTCTCAGCAATTTTCAAGTGTGCAATACAATATTGTTAGCTATAGTCACTTTCCTACACTTTAGGTCCTCCAAACTTACTCATTTCATAACTGAAAGTTCAGACCCTTGACCAGTAATCTCCCCATTTCCCCCACCTCTCAGCCCTGACAACCACCATTTCACTATCTGTTCTTATGAGTTAGATGCTTTTAGATTTCACACACAAATGAGATAATACAGTATTGGTCTTTCTCTAACTTATTTGACTTAGCCATAAAATATACACCAGCAGATTTATGACAAAGATGACGGTCTAATGCAGTAGGGAAGGGACTGTTTTTCAATAAATGTAGGTGGTGGTGTGTCAGTGAGTATTCAAATGGAGAAAATACATCTTCACCCTTTCTCTATGTCATACAAAAAAAAAAATTTAAAAGAGGAGAAGAGAAAAGAAATGCAGAAGATGCACTGTAGATCTAAATGTAAATGGCATAACAATCATCTAAAAGACAACATGGCAGAGTATCTTAACGTGGTTGGGGGAAAACAAATAAATATCTTGACCAAGACTAAAGAATTTACCGTAAAAACAATAGTGTTAAGTACCTCTATTTATTAAAGACAGCATTAAGGAAATGAAAGTGCAAGTCACAGTGTTGGAGAAGCTATTTTTAATTTGACAAATCTACAAATCAGTAAGGAGAAGGCAATGGAAAAAAACAAAACTGGTCAAAATATTTGCAGAGTTCCTACACAAAAAGATTTTACAAAAGGCTGGGACTATATTAAAATATTGAGGGTATTTAATGATGAGGGAAATATGAATTAAAGCCACACTGACCTTATATTTCACATAAATCAGCAAGGTTAAAATGTAAAATTCAGACGGTCCATGTGTCACTGAAGTGATTCAGCTTTCAGATTATTTATAAAACTGAAATAACTATACATCAACAAAATCATTTTTTTGGTTGAATCTAAATTTATATGGTAAGAATAGAAAAACCCAGCCAAGAAGTGTAAGTACATTATTGAAGTTATATATGGAGAGCATAATAATGTCATGTTTGTGAGGCCTAGTCATTAAAATTGTGTTTGCCAATTACACCCAGGATCAGTGAAGGAGAAAAATGCTGGAATAATAATGAGTGAATTTTTATTTGAAAATCCCACTGGGAATAATTGCCAAAGTGTTATCAGTAGGTGAAGAGATTAATCTCTAGGCTAACAGATGGAGCAGGTAGACAGAGAGGGAATGAAGGCTTTAGGCTTTGTCAGCCCATCTGACTCGACATTTGTACTTTGCCTCCCCTCCCACACCCCACTGAACCACTCAGAGTGCTAGCAATGTCTTCTTCTAAGCACAGTGGAAACTCGTTCTAAAGGTACTTCCAATTTGACAAGCAATCCACATCTGAAACACTCTTTTCCCTCATTATGCCACTGCCAGGTGATTAACTCCCTAGTCACAGTGGTTCCCAAACACTGGCATACATCAGTGTCAGCTGGAGAGTTTGTAAAAATACACATTACTGGGCCCTATCCCAAGAGTTTCTGACAGTGTGGGTGGTACCTATGGATTTGCATTTATAACAAGTTACCAGGTAGTGTATTGCTACTGGTATAGGGACCACACTTTGAGACCCAATGAGATATTTCACTCCTTTGACATCATTCCAATTCGCTTCCAGTAAGTGTGAATTCATCTTCATGAAGATTATCAGCGAGGGAAGGTGAAGCTAAGGAAATAAATCTGTTTTACATCCAGGAACAAAGTGGAGTATAAGCAAATGAATGCCATGGGAAATTGTAGTCTCAGGTGAGGGGCTTATTAGAATGGAACAGTTTGTAGGAAGGAGTAGAAAGAATAAAGAGGCAGGGTGACAGGCAAGAGGGAGTTTATTTATTTATTTTTGCTTAACTTGGTGCGTCAACTGGCTCTAAGAGCCATAAGCAGAAGTGGCTTCAGAGTTAGTTAGTGGTAATTGTGGTAGAATATTATCAGGGAATTCTCCAGAGCTGCATGAGACCCTTGTCATCCCTGAACACCATGAGTGAGGAACTACCACACAGAAATTCTCTGTGCACTTGGGCTTATAATTAGAAGTAACAAATTCATTTCCTAGCCTACTAGTGACTCCAGTGGGGATAAATTAGCAGATAATTAATTCTTTAGGGAGCATTTTTTCATTGTTTAGTTCAACTTGAAAATATTTTTCTGTGAAACTTACAAGCTTGTGGGAAATCATAAAATATTGCTATCATTATCTTGTTAATACTCTTAAGTAATTAATGCAGGAAAATAGTCATCAGGCATTTCCCCTCCCAAAACCTCAGTGACTCTGACCTTTGAACTCAGAATGGGACTAGCTACAATACAAAAGATACACAAATCTTTAGCAATACAGCAACTGAGTATTGGGCTTTGACCGGTGAGGAAAGAAAGGGAGTCAAGACCAGAAGGTGTTCAAAAACTAGAGGTCCAAGATTGGATGAAGGTGAAATACAAAAATAAAGAAGGAATTAAATAACTGTAGGAACTGTAAGCTGGGACAGCTGTGAGAGGATTCTGCCCTGTGGACCACAGCAGGAGGATTGGAAAGAAGACCAGAATTTGATGTACCACCAAATCAGTGATGAGTTTACCATGTTTATTTATTCTCTGGTTCTCTAGCTTCTTGGTCCAGTCACAAAAGTGAGCAACAGAGAAGAGTAACTAAGGCCCTATGCTTCTGGCCACAAAACCCAAAAGAGGCACTTCAGGGGCATGAGATGTAGTGGGAGATTATGATGAGGGGTAACCAGAGGAAAGAGATCCCATTAATTTGTTCAGTAACTCAAAGATGTACTCCCAAACTGTGCATGACAGGATCTGATCTTAATCAGCATAATCAAAACTTTGAAAACGGAATTACCAGAAAGATATCTGGCCCATCCCAGACTGTCACTGGTGGTGCACATGTGGGACAGATCTGAATAGCTTTGCAAAGGTTTTGAAAACTGCACTGACATTGAAACTGCCTATAGAAGATGGGAGGGCATGTATGCCCTGAGATGAATCAGGTCCATTTCTTGCCAAAATATAGACAGCACCATTTTCAAAAGCATGTTTAAAAAGACTCAGAATCTGAAAACATGATATCCCAGTTCAAAATTACTCAGCACATGAAGAACCAGGAAAATCTTGGTTCTCTTAGGAAAAGATAGTCAAGACACTTCAACTCTCACATGAAAAGATGTTGAAATTATCTGACAAAGACTTTAAATCAATTATTTAAAAATATTATAACAAGCAATTATAAGCACTTGTAAAATGAATAGAAACATAAGACTCCACAATGATGTTTAAAGAAGAAGCCAATGGAAATATTAGAACTGAAAAATACAATGATTAAAGTAACACTTACTGACTAAGCTCAAAAGTGCAAGTGGAGATGATATAAAATTGTCCATGAAAGTGAAAATAGATCAGGAAAAATTACTCCACCTGGAAAAAAAAGAGAAAAAAAAAGACTTAAAACAAATGGATAGGCCTCAGGGACCTATAGAAGAATAGAAGGTAAAACTTCTTTTTATCAGAAGTACATGCACAGAGTTCAGTGATAAAAAATGTATTTCAAGAGACAATGGCTGAAAACTTCCTAAATTTAGCAAACCACACAAACCCAAAGATTCAAGAAGCTGAAAAAACCTTAAACAAGATAAATCCAAAGACATTCTATCCTCAGGCCAAACATAACTAAACAGTTGAAAACCAATGACAAAAGAAATATTCAATTCAACTAAAAAAATAAATGTGTATTACTTGTAGAAGAACAATTTGAATGACTGTGGATTTCTAAGCAGAAACTACAGAAGGAAGTTGCATGATAGTTTTCTTTTCTTTTCTTTTCTTTTCTTTTAAAGATTTTATTTATTTATTTGACAGATAGAGAACACAAGTATGCAGAGAGGCAGGCAGAGAGAGAGAGAGGAGGAATCAGGCTCCCTGTTGAGCAGAGAGCCCGATGTGGGACTCAATCCCAACACCCTGAGAACATGACCTGAGCTGAAGGCAGAGTCTTAACCCATTGAGCCACCGAGGAGCCCCAATAGTTTTCAATTGTAGAAAGAAAATACCTACTGTCAACTTGTAATTTTATTTTTAGCAAAACCACCTTTAGGAATGAAGGTAAATTGAAGGTGTTTTGAGATGAAGGAAAGCTAAGAGAGTTTGTTCTCACCAGAGCTGCTATAAAAGAATTGCTAAATGAAGTTCTTTATTACTGTTGGTATTGTTGTTCTTATTTTATTTTGTAACTTATTTTTATTTTTAAAATTAATTATTTTTTTATTTTTTATTTTATTGTTTTAGCTAAAGGAAGTACTTACAGAGAGAAGTCAATGATACCAGAAGAAAACATTACATTGGGGATAACAAGCAAGAGAAATGGTAAATATCTTAGCACGTATTCTGTTTTTGAGCTCTTGAAAAATATATTTGATGGTTGAAAGAAAAAACAGTGACATTATCTGCAGAGGTTTTTTCAATGTATCCCAGTATAATATATAAGATGATTGTAACATAAAGAGATGGAGGGTACTGGGATCCACGTGATTGAAAGATTTCCAAATTCCACTTAAATGGTAATGTGTTGATTCTATTTGTACTATGGAAAGTTAAATATGTAAACTGTAATTTTCCTAGTAACCAGCTAAAGAAATCTATACTAATAGGTATTATTTTTAAGAACCTGATGAATTAAAATAGTATAATAGCAATATTCTAAGACCTCAAATGAAGGCAGGATTTGTGGACATGAAGGAAGAATAAACAGGAAAAAACACTTAAAAACAAATTTAAAAATTATCAACTAAATCTAAAGATACCAATATTTGCATTAAGTGGAAATGACCTAATCTCACCCACCTAAAAGATACTGGCATAAGAAATACTACAAGGTTCCTTGTATATGTAGTATCTAAAGTACTCAAACTCCTAGAAATAGGAAGTAGGATAGAGGTTGACAGGGATAGGAGGAGGGGGAAAGGGAGATCTTTGGTGGATACAGAGTTTGAGTTTTGCAAGGTGAAAAAGCTCAAGAGATCTTGAGCTTTTTAAATATATCTACACAACGATGGAGATATATTTAATACTGATGTACCGTACACTGAAAAATGGTTCAGATGGTAAACTTTATATTATGTACTTATTACAACAATAAAAAGACAGAAGCTGTCAGTTGAAAACATAGAAATAAACAAATAAAACATGACTAAACTAAATGTGGTTTGTAAGAAACTAAAGAGATACAATGATATAAGTAGTTATAAGTAAAAGGATGGAAAATGACATAGCATGCAAATGCTAATCAAAATAATGTTAGAGTAGCTATGTTAATATGAGGCAAATACACTTCAGAGCAAAGATAATTATGAAGACTTAAAGAGAAGGATAACATAATGATAAAATTGTCAGTTCACAAAGGGAATTAAGATGGTAGAGGAGTAAGAGGACCCTGGGCTTGTCTTGTCCCTAAAATACAGCTAGATAGTTGTCAAATTATTCTGAACACCAAGAAGTCAATCAGAGGTCTGAGAGAACAAAAACTGGAAGTCTATACGTAGAAAGCTACCACTTTTTGGAAGGTAGACGGTGTGGAGTTTCACTTGGGAAATAGTGATGAGGAAAGATCCTGCTTAGAGGCTACTGCAAAGTATTGAAGTGGTGGAGCAAAAAATCTGAACTTTAAAAATTTACTATCTTGAGAAGAATTGTGCGTGGATTAAAGGTCCTCAGGTGGCAAAGAAGGGCAGAATCCCAGGAATGAAAGGGTGGTCTGAAGCCGTGGAGTCACAAGAAGAATGGGTGGCACCAAGGTGTGACACCATTCCCAGGCATAGTGTCTGGGAAGCTAGTAGAGTGCAGAGGATCTTGGTGTCAGCTTTCTGCTATAAACTGCAGACCTAGCAAGCATTGTAAGACCTTCCCTTGGAGGAACACTGGGGGTCTGTGCTGTAAGCATCCCTGAATTTGGAGTTTTGAAACTTGTTACACACCTGAGATAAAAAGGTTGGGGGCACTGACAGGGTGAAGGCAGGGTTCAGGTGGAAACTGGGAAACAAATAGGGTGACTGGTTACTCTTCTGTGAGGGCTCACTGGAATAGGGACATGAATCTTTCAGGTCTGAGGCTAGAGAGTAGGAGGCAGCCATTTTCATCCAGCCCATCACTGCTGAAAGACTTAGGGAGAAAACAGCACCATCTAGTGGAGGCTGGAGCTGTGTATACCACAAGGGTTCCCATCCCTCCCATCGAGTACCAGTCCTTGAGAAGCGTTTCCACTGAAACAAGCCACCCACAAGTCATCCCAAGAATCAGTGCCATTGGCCCCTCCTCCAGCAGACCAGCACAAACAACTCAAACAACTAGCTCACACCAAGTTTATTGATCAGAGTGCTGCAAAGCTTCAGCTCTAGAGGAAACAGGTTTGAGCTTCCTTTTCACTTTTTAAAATTTCCTTTATTTTTATTATTTTTTCATTTATTATATTTTCCATTCCTTTTTAAAGTCTTATTATAAATTAAAAAATATGTGTGTGTGTGTATGTATATATACATATATATACTTTTCATATGTATTTTAAATATTTTTGGTCTACTTTCAGCTCCCTGGTGGTCTAGTGGCTAGGATTAAAATTTTTTGGTCTACTTTCATATGTTCTTTTTTTTTTTTTTTTTTTAAAGATTTTAAAAAATTTGTTTGACAGAAAAGGACACAGTGAGAGAGGGAACACAAGCAGGTGGAGTGGCAGAGAGAGAAGCAGACTTCCAGACAAGCAAGGAATCCAATATGGGGCTCAATCCCAGGGCCCTGGGATCATGACCTGAGCTGAAGGCAGGCACTCAACAACTGACCAAGAGGGAATATCTTAAATTAAGTGCTTTTGCCTACCATGTAATGACAAAAAAATCAACAAAAGTAGCTAGGAAGAAATTTTTGGAGGTGGCAAATAGGTATGGTAATGGTAGTGATGATGGTTTCAAGAGGGTTTACATATCTCTGAACACATCAGGTTCTATACTTTAAATATCTACAGCTTTTTGTATGACCATCATTAATCAATTAAGTGGTTTAACTTTTATGATTGGATGTATCTTCAACACAGAATTAGTTCAGGGGATTTGTCTCATTAAAATATTTTATAGGACCACGATTTAGTGCATTAATCTCCATGTTAGGATTTGGGTTTGTCCTTCACTGATTATGATCTATGGCTGGTAATGACCATCCTGGACTTATAGACTAAATTTTAGAATTCTGGTATTCGTTTTTGTGTTTGTCAAGGTCACTCTTCAATCATAGTCTATCTCAAAGTAATGTAAAGTGCATTTGTCTAGTTTATGTGTAATAATTTATTATCAAATGCTGACTAACACCTTGGGAAGGCTCACATTCTTTTCATTATTTGACCACGATTCTTTGATTTATGCTCTACGTTCCTGAACTTCGACCACTTCACAGCACTCCTCCATAATTCAACTCTCAGGGTGGACAATTATTTCCATGTTCATGCAGCATCTTTTTGCTATGCATATGAGTATTGTCAAGTGGATTCTAGAGATTATATGGCTTAGTCTCCATATTTTATGGAGAAGGTGACTTACGTGTTTTTGGAAGTTGGCCAGTTAGTTGACGGCAGCACCAGGCTTGTTCAATACAAGCACCAGGCTTGTTCAGTGCAAATGATTCAGAGTCTACTCTGGTCCATTTACATTCCATTCCCACTGTCACTTCCCTAAACCATCATTCTTTTTCTTCCAATTACTGTAACACTCTCTACACTTTCTTACTCTGATCTTGGCTTTTCCAAACCCATTTTTATACAATGGATAACAGCCAATCTTCTAGATCTTTTTTAGGACTTGTTTGATATTTCCTTACTATCAATCAGATGAATTATCATCTTGGTAATAGGACCATGAGGGCAAATAGTATCTAATCATGGTGTACAATGTGTTTCATAAAATATATATGAGATTATCTAACCTCAGGGTTTGCTTAAAGAGAAACAAAATAAAAAATTATCTTAATCATTTTAGAGAGGTTTCTTTTGAAGAATAAATAGATACATTCTAGCTGTCAAATAGTTGGAAAAAGCACAAGCTATAAGGATTGAGATAATGGAAATGTTAATTTTTTAAAATAGATGATCAAACAGAAGATAACCTTATAGTTGACAACACACTTCAGTGAAGGAAAATTTTTAATTTATTTATTTTTATTAGTAACATGAAGTAGATAAAGCATTTGAATCTTTGTAAGAAATTATAGAAGTATGAAAGAAGTGCTCCCTTCCACCGATATACACAAGCATCTGTAGTAACAGCTTTAGGATAGGAACCAATCATAAACATGCATAATGCATCTGAGAGGCTGGAGCTAGAGTAAATGATTTAGGAAATAGGAGCTGGTCATCTACGTCATGGTGCAGTCGTTCTCTCTCTTTAGAGAATGGTCTAAGCCTGAGAAAAATTCTGTTTCCCTCCAGTATGGGGCTGACACATGCATATGTAGCTAAGCTGAGGGCCAAAAACAGCATTTCAGAGAACTCCTGAGGCAAACCATATATATTCCAAGGTGAATTGTACTATGACCATTGTTTCCCTAGGCTACGCATGAAGGGAATATGGACCAAAGTATTGGTAGTAATCCCATCATTTCCTTCATAACCAGAAAGTAATAAACAACCTTCTATCATTTAATTATCTAAATGCCTTTTGATTAATCATCAATCCATTGTGCCATGATTATGGCTAGAGATAAGTGAGATAAAAAGTACATAAGGGGCACCTAAGTGGCTCAGTGGGTTAAAGCCTCTGCCTTGGGCTCAAGGGGTCCCAGGGTCCTGGGATTGAGTCCTGCATCGGGCTCTCTGCTCAGTGGGGAGCCTGCTTCTTCCTCTCTCTGCCTGCCTCTCTGCCTACTTGTAATCTCTGTCTGTCAAATAAAATGTTAAAAAAAGTGCATAAGTTATAAAATTTTGGAAATTTCAAACATATCTTTATATCTGAGGGAAGAAAAAATTCAGCAAAAGATATTTCGGTTAATCAATTGTCATGAAAATGTGGAATATTTAGAGAGAAGAGAGTATGTGCATCAAGGTAAAATGTGACCTTGCAAAAGCAGATTTCCATTTTTTAAAAGGATGTGCTAGGTCAAGTGAGATCTGCTAGAGACCCTGTATTACAACTGTGTGGGCTGCTACATTGGCCAGAATGAGGACACTGGGTTCTCTAAGGTCTTCTAGTCAAAGGTGATTTTTTTCATCTTGATATTTTCATTCTGTACATTGTCTCCCTCAGAGCCTGGTGGACTTGCTTGTTCCGCAGAGTATAGATGACAGGGTTGAGCAATGGGGTCACCACCGTGTTCACAAGGGCAGCCTCCCTGTTGGATTCCAGCCTGTTCATTTGCTTTGGTTTCACATATATGAACACACAGCTGCCATACATCAGAGAGAGAACTATGAGGTGAGAAGAGCAGGTGGAGAAAGCTTTCTTTTTCTCTTTGGCTGATGGGAGTTGTATGATTGTGACTACTATGTTGCTGTAGGCAATGATGGTTATGATAAGAGATGTCAAAAGGATAACCAAAGCGAGGACAAAGGCCAACATTTCAGTGGAGCTGGTATCAGAGCAGGAGAGATGAATCAGGGGGGCAAGGTCACAGAAAAAGTGAGGAATGATACGGGGACCACAGAAGGACAACTGGAAAACCTTCACTACCAGCCCAGTGATAAAGGGAAAGGCCAAAGCGAAGCAGGCAGTGACCAAGAGGAAGCAAGTCTTCAGGTTCATGATGGTCGGGTAATGCAGAGGCTTGCAAATGGCCACATACCGATCCAGAGACATCACTGCTATGAGGAGGAATCCTGCTGCTCCCAGAAATACAAAGACAAATGCTTGTATGAAACAGGCAGGAAAGGAAATGGTTTGCCTGCCTGAAAGAAAGATGGCCAGCAACTTAGGAATAACAGTACTTGTAAAACAACACTCAAAGAAGGAGAAAATGCTGAGGAAAAAGTACATAGGTGTGTGGAGCCGGGAGTCAGCACAGGTGATGGTGACTATGACAGCATTGCCTGCAATGGATGCCAGGTAGGCCAACAAGTGTACCAGGAAGAGGATCTTTCCCAGGTGTTGGATGGCAGGAAACCCCTCCAAGGTGAATTCTTGGACAGTTGTCCCATTCCCCCTTTCCATGGGCATCTGTTTCCACATCATCATCACTGCTCGTCTAACCTGTAATAAAGACATCAGGGAACCCAAAGATTTTAGGAGACCATGATTAAGTTATTTCAGTAGCCAAGAATCTGGCTAGACATTAGGCAATGAATATAATAGAATCTATCTGTTCATGTTCTTGTGAGACTTAATTAAGATAAATCATGTAACTCACGTGACATATGGTGTCAAAGTTTCTTAATGTGTTTCTTAAATTCTAAGTGTAGTATTATGATCACTAGTATTATTCCTGGAATTTAAGTAGGCAGAGTTATTAACATTTTTGTGTTATATGTTTTATTCTTTTTGTAATATTATTTGTAAGTATCATTATAGTAATGTTAGTAATATTTCCTTTGACCATCCCTTTTAAAATCTGCAACACATTCTATGGTCCATCATCGTATGTGAGAACTTACATTTTTTTTCTCTGCTCATCACCGAAACTCAGTATTTCTTTTACTCACCGTAACAATCATGATCCCCTCTAAAAGCAGAAACTAAAGCTTAGAAAGTTCTAGGGATCTTAAGTCACATAACTGGGACTTTTCTTAAGTCACATAACTGGGACTTTAGCCAGAATGCCCAAATTTGAAGTAACTGCTGTTTCTAAATACAGTGACAAACTATTTTCTTTTCTTTTCTTTTCTTTTTTTTTCTTTTTACAGAGATCACAAGTAGGCAGGCAGAGAGAGAGAGAGAGGAGATAGCAAGCTTCTTGCTAAGCAGACAGCCCAATGGCGGGTCTTGATAACAGAACGCTGGGATCATGACCTGAGCCAAAAGCAGAGGCTTTAACCCACTGAGCCACCCAGACGTCCCCCAAATATTTTAAAACAGGAACAAATGTATTTTTGATGCCCTCTCAACCTTAAGTGAAAGATTAGCTTTATTTATCTTAATTGTTTCTCTCCTCAGACAATAGCACTGATGTGTTACAGACCTGTGGAATGACATGGGGCTTAGAGAGGATCTACTTTAGTACAAGCATTTTATAGAAGGAGTTGGAAACCAGAGGCATTAGGGGCTGCTCAGCAGTACGAGGTAAGTTGTAAATCTAGGATTTACCACCCACCTTCACATGGTTCACTCTGGCCTGTGACAGAAGACTGTATGATGGTAGTTCATAGAATTAACCCACTTATGAGGATGTGCTGGGCACCTGGCGCTCATGCACTCACTCTCACATCCAAGCTCAGTGAACATTCTTTCTTCAGTCCTCTCCATCAGTACCTTCTCTCAGGATGGTGTTTGGCTCCTTCATATCAACTCTAGGCTGAAGGTCAGCAGTGAAGAATGTGTCCTTCTCGGTAAAGAACTGTGGGACTGGTGTTCTGGGGCAACTCATGGAACTGAGCAGCTCACCCCTGAGTAGCACAGCCTGAGGGAGCCTCTCCTTCTGTTCCTGTTGACCCCAGTAAATCCACCAAGTTAGCAGGATGCCTGAGGACAGGCACTCAGCCAAGAGTCACCATATGGGATGTAGGGCTTCCTTCCTTTGCAATTATTGTCTTCTAAGAAATCAAAAGCTTGCTCTGGGCTGAGGGGAAAGGGAAGAGAAGGAAACTCATTTGTCACAGCCTGGGGCCCCTGGCTGGGTCAGGGAAGGGGAGGGGATGCGGTGAATATGCATCACATGCTGCCAGTATTCTGGCTGCCAGTCCCTGTTTCCAAAGTGAAAAAAGGCTACGTGGCACCCTGGACCACTGAAACCCCAGAAAGGAACAGAAGGACTAAAACAAGCACATTTCACTGCTCCGAATTCTGGCCTAGAGCTGGACTCCCAGATTACTTAGGGTTCTCATGAAATGTCTGGCTCTGCCTTCCCCAGTGATAGAAGCCCACCTAACATGCAATACTGCTGTCACCTCCTATAGCACTTAATGGGAACACATAGCTTCTTACTGGTTTGACCCTGGGTACTGTTGAGACAAGGATCCTTCTGTGTCAGTGCCCATCTGTCATGGGCACACCTGCTCCAAACACCTTCTCTTGCATATGCCCTTTCATTATATGCTCACCTTTCCACATGGAGAAGCATCCTTGTTTTACTGCATCAACAGCGAAGAGATGCTGACATGCAGTTCTGAGGCTCTGTGATAGTTTTACCACAATACTGTTTGGTCACCAAGCAGGATGGACCCAGCCAGTGAGCAGAAAGTGTGGACCCCCAAGCCTTATCAGATGTTGAAGAGACAGCGGCAGAAAGTAAAGTCACAGCTGGTGTCTTAAGGGCAGCTAATTGGTTACTGTTGAGAATGAGAATTACTGATGCAACCTTTGTATTTATCTTCCCTTGTGTGTGGCGACGCTGACTCCCAGATGTCCACACTGTTCTCTGCCAAGATTTTTCAAGGAAATTATATGACAAATTCTCAAGGGTTTTTAAAGTCCCAAGTTGAATATTCATCCTGATTGTAGGTAAAAGTCCAGACTACAATTTTCTACAGGTGATGTATACAGTGAGACCAGAACATAGTTGTTAAAATAACATATTTTATGGTTAAAAAACAAAAGTGGGATCATACTCTGGCTTTCATGAGGCTTTTAGAAAGATTCTGGAGAAGTCCTCCTTTTTATTAACAAATTCTTCATGCTTTCACTGACATTACAATTCTTTTCATTGCATATTTTCATCTGAAGAATATGTTAATTGTGCTCCCTAGTCTTTTTGAAAAAGGAAAGCATGCGCTTTTTCCTCTTCAGGGAAGAAGGGGGCATGGCATGGTAGGTGGTTTCTGTAACATCTGTAACCAGTCAGACCCCTCTCTCTTGAAAAGTTTCTGGGATGTGGCTCCCCAGATCTTTCTAGATGCAGAAAAGGAAGAGATGTGAGCCTGAGGGTGGAGAAGCTGTACCCATAGCAACTACTGGGTTGGGGGGTGCTTCTCCTCCTGTGTATGTCAGCTGAGCATTGGTGGCCGGGGTGCCCCATTTTTCTGTGGCCTCTGGATTCCCATCCAGAGCCTGAGAAGGGGACTAAACTCTTGTATTTGCTGGAGATCATGGGATATATGGTAGCTGGAAATTTGTTCTGCCTGAATCTGCCCTCAACATTACTGATCTTACAAGGTCAAGGCAAATATTATAGAAAATTTCATGAGTATTCATATGGGTTCCACTTTCCCACAAGTATACAAAATCACTTTTAGAACATCTGTCCATCAATATACCCTGTTCTCAGTTCATGGCAAACTTGGACCTCAGTTGGAGGTGAGGGAAAATAAAGAATAATGGGAGAAGAGTTATAAAAGCTAGAGCCATGTGAGACTATACATTTTCATGCTCAGATCAGGGCTCATTTTCAGGGGGTTTTAATATTATTCAGTGCCAGCTTCATGGTGCAGAAATACCTATCATATCTGAGTGAGTCCCAACAACAGTGTGATGGTGGGAACATGGGAGGAGAGGATCTAGTTTTGATGGGAAGTTTTACAAAGTGGACAATCAAAGAAATGGGTTGAACTAACTCTACATTGTATCTAGCATAGGGGATGGTGAGCTGATACCCAGAAATATTTCTTTTCTTTTTTTCTTTTTTTTTTTTTTAAAGAGAGAGATCACAAGTAGGCAGAGAGAGTGGGGGTAGCAGGCTCCCTGCTGTGCAGAGAGCCTGATTTAGGGTTTGATCCCAGGACCCTGAGCGGAAGGCAGAGGTTCAACCCACTGAGCCACCCAGGCGCCCTCCAAGTAATATTTCTAATTGTCTTTGGTCTACTTTCTGTTTTTTGGAGAGTGCCTTTTGGCTCTCCAATTGACACTGTATCTTTTTGAAAGGACACCTTGAGATCTCTGTTATCAAGAACATTTCAAGCATTCCTTGTGCTTTGAATGTGTAAGTATACAGTTTTAGTTAGGGAAGGAATAGTTCTTAAGGTTTTATTTGTAATTATCAAAATATTCAGAGATTAAGCAAATATCAACTGTGGATTCTCCCCTCCAGAATACTATTATGTTAGCCATTCTGTCCCCTGGCCACTCTTAAAAATAGGCTACGCATATATTCAGGATTTAGATAGTAATACTATTTTGGTTTATAGTATGTCTGGTTAATATGATCTATTCCTAGAATGGTTCCAATTTCGAGTATTAAATCCCTAAGGAAGAAGGCTAAATTGAGGCCTAAGGAAAGGTGAATCCCATCATCTATGATATTGTGGGAGAGGGCATAGGGGATGCTAATTTGAACAGAAAGTGGGGATCAGAACCCACTGAAATTCTCATTAGGCAGAATACGAGTGTGAGGGTGGAACTGTAGGAATAACAATAATACTCTGAGAACCATGGTCCCTTTTGGAATTTCTATAAAACTAAGGCAACAACGGCAATAAGGACCCAGAATACATCAATTCTAAAATAGGGAGTTCATTAATACCATGCCCATTACCCATCCAGCCATGTGAAGAGAAGCCTGATAGTGTTAGTAGCTTCCAATCTGAGTCAGAGAGGAGAAGTGAAGGCATAGAGTAAATTAACCTGCCCAGATTTCTTTGTTGCCTTTTTAAAAGAAAATTTTAATTAAGGCTATTTTACATTTCTATGACTTTGAAGTTGTTAAAAAGCACTTTACAAAAATTAATTGTGCTTTACAATATTCCTATAAGCTACATATTATTATTTGTTTTACAAATGGGAAAACATAGGCATGAAGAGACTAAACTAATTGCCCACAATCAAGCAACTAATGAATGTTACAGCTGAGAAAATAATATTCTAGTTTTTTTAATTAAATTTATTTTCAGCATAACAGTATTCATTATTTTTTCACCACACCTGGTGCTCCATGCAATCCATGCCCTCTATAATACCCATCACCTGGTACCCCAGCCTCCGACACCCCCCCCGCCACTTCAAACCCCTCAGATTGTTTTTCAGAGTCCATAGTCTCTCATGGTTCAACTCCCCTTCCAATTTACCCCAAGCCCCTTTTCTCTAACTCCCCACGTCCTCCATGCTTTTTGTTATGCTCCACAAATAAGTGAAACCATATGATAATTGACTCTCTCTGCTTGACTTATTTCACTCAGCATAATCTCTTCCAGTCCCATCCATGTTGCTACAAAAGTTGGGTATTCGTCCTTTCTGATGGAGGCATAATACTCCATAGTGTATATAGACCACATCTTCCTTATCCATTCGTCCGTTGAAGGGCATCTTGGTTCTTTCCATAGTTTGGCGACCGTGGCCATTGCTTCTATAAACATTGAAAATACAGAAAGGGAAATTAGAGAATCGATTCCATTTACTATAGCACCAAGAACCATAAGATACCTGGGAATAAACCTAACCAAAGAGGTAAAGGATCTGTCCTCAAGGAACTACAGAACGCTCATGAAAGTAATTGAAGAAGACACAAAAAGATGGAAGACCATTCCATGCTCTTGGATCGGAAGAATAAACATTGTTAAAATGTCTATACTGCCTAGAGCAATCTATACTTTTAATGCCATTCTGATCAAAATTCCACCGGTATTCTTCAAAGAGCTGGAGCAAATAATCCAAAAATTTGTATGGAATCAGAAGAGACCCCGAATCGCTAAGGAAATGTTGAAAAACAAAAATAAAGCTGGGGGCTTCACGTTCCCTGATTTCAAGCTTTATTACAAAGCTGTGATCACCAAGACAGCATGGTACTGGCATAAAAACAGACACAGAGACCAGTGGAACAGAGTAGAGAGCCCAGATATGGACCCTCAACTCTATGGTCAATCTTCGACAAAACAGGGTATTCATCCTTTCTGATGGAGGCATAATACTCTATAGTATATATGGACCACATTTTCCTTATCCATTCTTTCATTGAAGGGCATCTTGGTTCTTTCCAGTTTGGCGACCGTGGCCATTGCTGCTATAAACATTGGGGTACAGATGGCCCTTCTTTTCACTACATCTGTATCTTTGGGGTAAATACCCAGGAGTGCAATGGCAGGGTCATAGGGAAGTTCTATTTTTAATTTCTTGAGGAATCTTTGCACTGTTCTCCAAAGAGGCTGCACCAACTTGCATTCCCACCAACAGTGTAAGAGGGTTCCCCTTTCTCCACATCCCCTCCAACACAGGTTGTTTCCTGTCTTGTTAATTTTGGCCATTCTAACTGGTGTAAGGTGATATCTCAATGTGGTTTTAATTTGAATCTCCCTGATGGCTAGTGATGGTGAACATTTTTCATGTGTCTGATAGCCATTTGTATGTCTTTATTGGAGAAGTGTCTGTCCATATCTTCTGCCCATTTTTTGATATGATTGTCTGTTTTGTGTGTGTTAAGTTTGAGAAGTTCATTATAGATCCTGGATAGCAACCTTTTGTCTGTACTGTCATTTGCAAATATCTTCTCCCATTCCGTGGGTTGCCTCTTTGTTTGTTTTTTTTTTTTTTTTTTTTTGACTGTTTCCTTTGCTGTGCAGAAGCTTTTGATTTTGATGAAGTCCCAAAAGTTTATTTTCGCTTTTGTTTCCTTTGCCTTTAGAGACATATCTTGAAAGAAGTTGCTGTGGCTGATATCGAAGAGATTACTGCCTATGTTCTCCTCTAGGATTCTGATGGATTCCTGTCTCACATTGAGGTCTTTTATCAATTTTGAGTTTATCTTTTCTAGTTTTTAAAAAAATTTTTTTAATTAACATACAATTAAATTATTAGCCCCAGTGGTACAGGTTTGTGAATTGCCAGGTTTACACACTTCACAGTACTCACCATAGCACATATCTTCTCCAATGTCTATAACCCAACCACCCTCTTCCTAACCCCCTCCCCGCAGCAACCCTCTGTTTTGTGAGATTAAGATTCTCTTATGGTTTCTCTCCCTCTCAATCCCATCTTGTTTCACCTTTTTCTTCTCTACCCCACAAACCCCCCACTTTGCTCTTCAACTTCCTGTATGTCAATCCTAAGTGAAACAAGTGGCTTTAAAAAAAGAAAATTGCACTTACTTGTATCAGAATTTTTCTGAATAATTTTAATAGATGGAATGAATAGCATCTTAGACGTTGCAGATTAAAGATTTGCAAATTTGAAGATACAGAAAGTTAAACACAAAGTAATCTACCTAAAATCGAAAAGATCATCAGTGAAATATGGGGTAACTTTAGATAATCCGACATGCATATTAAATTTCTGAAGGAGAAGTTTATGTGTGGAGGGGGATGACAAAAAGAGATTCAAGTAAATGATGGCCAAAATTTTCTAAATTTCATGAAAACAGAGCCAAAAATCTCAGTAAAACCCAAAAATTAGGAAAATGAAAATATCTACATCAAGGCATGCAATAAACTGCCTAAAACCAATGATAAATAGAACATCTTAAAAGCAGCCAGAAGGAAAAATTACATGTTTCTTGTTGAGGAAAAAAGATAAAGTTAACATAGAATCTTCTCTGGAAAAATGTCCATTGACAGATGAATGGATGAAGAAGTTGTGGTATACACACACACACACACACACACACACACAGGAATATTAGTTATCAAAAAAGATGAAATTTTATCATTTACAACAACATGGATGGAACTGGAGGGTATTATGGTAAGTGAAATAAGTCAACCAGAGAAAGACAATGATTATATGGTTTCACTCATGTGGAATTTAAGAAACAAAACATAATCATAGTGTAAAGGAGGGAAAAATAAGATGAAATCAGAGAGGGAGACAATCTCTAAGGGGCTCTTAACTGTAGGGAACAAACTGAGGGTTGCTGGAGCGGAGGCGTGTTGGAGGGTGGGGTAAATGGGTGATGGGCATTAAGGAGGGTACATGATGTAATGAGCACTGGGTGTTATATGCAACTGATGAATCACTGAAATCTACATCTGAAACTAATGACACCCTATGTTAACTAATTGAATTTAAATAAAACAAGATATAAGGAAAAAAGATGTTAGTTGGAAAAAAATTTAAAAACAATGAGAATACAATGATACAAGGACTTTGAAAGGACCATGGATAAAAATCTGCCAACCTGGAATTCTATACCTATGTAAATATCTTTCAAAAATGGAGGCATACTGGAGTGCCTGGGTGGGTCAGTGGGTTAAGCCTCCACCTTTGGCTCGGGTCATGACCTCAGGGTCCTAGAATTGAGCCCCATATCAGGCTGTCTGCTCATCAGGGAGCCTGCTTCCCCTTCTCTCCCTGCTTGCCTCTCTGCCTACCTGTGATATCTTGCTCTCTGTTAAATAAATAATCTTTAAAAAAATGGAGGCATACAAAAGATAAAAACAAATTAATCACCAGAATATCTACAGAATAATAATTGGTAAAGTCAGTCTTCCAAGAAAAAGAAAATTATACCAGATGGAAATATGGATGTATGGAAAGGAAGGAAAAGCACCAGAAATAGCAATTATATTGGCATCTAAGATGCTTTGTTTTAATTATTTAAATGTTGTTGAAAGGTAATTGACTCTTGCAACAAAAATAGTAACAATGCACTGTGGTGTTTATAACATATGTATAAGGAACATATATGACAACAATATCATAAAAGCTGAGGGGGTAGAAGTATGTTATTTTAAGTTTCTTATATGTGAAGTGGTAAACTATCACCTGGAGGTAGACAGTGACAAGTTAAAGATGTATACTGTAATACTAAAGCAACCACTAAAATAAAAATCAAAAGTTATAGTTAAGAAGCCAACAGAAAGAGATAAAATGGAATCATCACAGTTGGGCAGTAGGAAACTGGGTTGATGTATATTTTTATTATATTCATTTCAGAAGTCATTTCACAAGTATTTAAATGTTAAAACATATCAAATTATACACTTTAGATATAGCCATTGTGTATCAGGGATAACTCAAGAAATCTGTAGAGCTGATTGTAATGGAATACTAAAAATGCTTGGTTAATTCAAAAGAAGACAGGAAAGGAGAATAAGAAATACATAAGGGAGGGGACAAATAAAAGGAAATATTGAGATGGTAGAGTTAAATATAACCTTACAATAATGACATTCATATAAATGGACTAAGTACTCTAATTTAAAAAGGGAGAGAGAGACACACACACACATACACACACATAGTGACAGAGACAGAGATTACTATATTAGGTCAAAAGGAAGGTGTTACTACATGCTGGTCATAAGAATAACATTTAAATACATAGAGTAAGAAATTCCAAGCAAGCATCAAGCTAAAGAAAGCTTGTGAGACCATAGTAATATATATTTAAAAAACAGACTTTATAGTGAAGTATATTTCAGAGATAAAGAGGTAAATTTATAATGATAAAGGAATGAAATAATCAGGAAGGCATAATTCTATATGTATATGCACACAATGATAGTGTTTAAAGTTTATAAAAGAAAACTTAGAAGAAGTAAAAGGAGAAGTAAAGAAAATCCACAGTCATAGTTAGAGGTTTAAACATAATGATTTAAATAATTATACAGCAAAAAGTCAAAAAATAATTCAGTAAATGTAGAGAATTTACTTGAATATCAACTAAGTGGACTTAATTCATAATTGTAGATTATTGTACATTAATTGTACATATAATTGTACATTGTTACATTTAGTACCTGAAGAATACACATTATTTCCATGTGCACATAAAAGTTGCACTACTAGGTATTTATCCAAACAATACAAAAATACTGATCTAAAGGGATACATTCACCCAGATGATTATGGCAGCATTATCAGCGATAGTAAAGTATATAGAGAGGCAAATGTTCATCAGCTGACGAATAGATAAAGAAGATGTGAAACATCCACCTGCACGCACGTGTACACAGGATGGAATATTACTCAGCCATAAAAAAGAATGATACTCTTTTTTTTGGAATCTGCAATGTCATGTCATTTTTGGACTTGGAATGTCATTTGCAATGACATGGATGGAGCTAGAGTATGTGATGCTAAGCAAAATAAGTCAATCAGAGAAAGACAAATACCATATGTTTTCACTTGCATGTGGAATTTAAGAAACAGAAAAAATGAACAAGAGGGAAAGGAAAAAAAGAGAGGTAAAACATAAAAGAGACTTCACTATAGAGAACAAAATGAGGGTTACTGGAGGGGAGGTGGATGGAGTATGGGGTAAATGGGTGATGGATATTAAGGAGGGCACTTTTGATAAGCACTGGCTATTATATATAAGTGATGAATCACCATTCTCCTAAAACTAATATTTCACTGTATCTTAACTAACTGGACTTTAAATAAAAACTTGAAACTACAAAAAAAAAAAGAAATTTCAAGATATATTTTATGCTGGGTTGTAAAATAAATCTCAAAACATGTTAAAGGACTGAAAATATAGAATACGATAGAATACGTTCTCTAGTCACAATTGAATTAAACAAATCAATTACAATGATTCATCTAGAAAATTCCTCAATACTTGGATATAAACAATACATTTCTATATCACTCTTGGATTACAGAAAATTTTACTAAGACAATCTGAAAATATTTTGGATGCAAAAATATTAACACAACATACCAAAATTTCTGAAATGCAACCTAAAGCCATGCTTAGAGGAAACTTCATAGCATTAATATTTATATTAGAAATAACTATAAAATTAATCATTTAGATGTTCAGTTTTAAATGGTAGGAATGTAAAAGGAAATTACAACTGAAGTATGCAAATAAGTGTGAATTCATATAAATATGAATGCAAATATATATAAACCAACGGAATAGAAAACAAACAATAAAAAAATAAAAAGTTGGTTCTTTGAAATGACTCACAAAATTGTTTAGCTCATAATAAGACTGACAAGAAAAAAGAGATATCATATTTTATTTATCCTTCTCTGACTTATTTCATTTTGCATAATGTCCTCTAGGACCATCGATGTTGTCAGAAATGTTAGGATTTCTTTCTTTCTCAAGGCTTAATAATAATACATTATATACATATACATACACACATACACATATTATTTTATATATAATGTGAATGTATTATATATGTACATTACATACACACAGTATATATGCATACATAATGTATAATGTATATGTATTATATACATGTTATGTATAATGTATGCCTATATACATGTTACACACACACACACACACACACACACACACACACACACACAAAATGTCCTCTTTACCCATTCATCCACTGATGGCTGTTTTCGTATATTGGCCACTGTGACTAATGCTGTGATAAATATGGTAGTGCAAATATCTTTCAATATCTTGTTTTTATTCTTTGGATATATGCTCAGAAGTAGAATTTCTGCATCATAAGGTAGTTCTATTTTTAAATTTTTGAGGAATCTCCATATTGTTTTCCATAGTGACTAAACCAATTTACAGAGAATGTGTTCAGTTAAAAGTGACTTACAAGACCAGTGTGATAATATGGAGCATTTTGAATTCTCATGCATTGCTATTGAGAGCCTAAATCCAATTTGGGAACTTGTTTTGCGATTTCTTACAGTGCTAAGACCTATTCTATAATTAATTCAGTACTTTTACTCCAAGCCATATACTCAAGAGAAATGAATGCTGTCTTCAAAAAGACTTATAGAAGAATATTCATAATGTATTCATAGTAGCCCTTAATTGGAAAGGACATAAATGTCCTTCAGTGAGAGAATGGAAAATGGTGATATACATAGATAACGACTTGCTACAAAACAATACAAAAGAATTAATCATTGGTTCATGTGACAGCATGGATAACTCTGAGGAATCCGAGGAAAACTAAAGCCAGACATATGCTGTGTTCCATTTAAATGAATTTCAGGGGCGCCTGGATGGCTCAGTGGGTTAAACATAAATGAATTTCAAGAGGTGGCAAAAGTAAATTTCGATGACAGAAATAAAAGTAGTTCTTTAGTTGTTTTCTCTTGGTGTGGGCTACTGACTAGGACAGGGCACAAGGACACTTGTGATGAGATGGGAATTTCTATGGTTTGGGTAGTGGTTACATAGACGTTTACATATGCAGAAAATTATCAACTTGTAATTAAAATTTATGCATTTTACAATGTATAAATTATACCTTATTAAAGAAAATACCAGGTTAAAAAGGAAAAAAAGCGAGCAAGGGCAATTGTACAACATTCTTTCTGATGCCTAAGCTTGTCTTTTTTGACATATGTAATTCAGGACTTTATAAATTTTGCAAATCTAGAGCACTCATGGCAAATAAACCTTTGAGGAGTTGTACAAAAGACTGCATAGGCTTCTGAGGATGGTGATAGTATGCTACAACATGCAGTAAAATGGTTATTCGGGTATGTTTCTGCTGAAATTTCTAATTTCCAAATATGAACAATTAAATGTCCTCTGGGACTCTGTTGTGATTTAAGTTTGTGTTCCCTTTTTTTTGGTACTCCTCTAATGAATCTTGACTATTGCAGAGGTTTGTCCTTTTGGGTTCTGTGTGTCCTCATGAGGGATGGTAAATAACTCTGTGGTAAATATATCATCAGGGCACTTGAATATATTCTCATTTATGACTTCAATGATCTGAAAGGTGGGAAACAACTAGTTGCTAAGAAAGTGACTAGCAACAGGGTCCAAAGGAAAGTAACGTTTGTTGTTTCTACTTCCTGACTCTCTTCTGTTTTTGGATGTACAACCCACCAGATTTGATGTTCATGATGGACTGTGTCATTGTATCCCATAGAATGGATATAAATTTGTTCAGGAATTTTAAATGGTTACATCAGCATATTCTTGTGCATATTTACAGCAGTTTCTATTGTCTTGGTCTAGGATTTATCATTCCAATGGCCATAGGGGGAAACTATGACTGTTAATCTTCCAGAGTTTAGAAATCTCTGTCTTCCATGAAAAAAATTAGCTTTAATAATCTCCTATTAATTTAAGACATAGGCATTCATTGATTTCTTTAAAAGTTCCCGAATAAGTACATCTCACCTCCCCTTCCATTAGCTTTGAAGAAAGATCCTGGTTTGTGGGAAGAAAAAAGCAGCACATTGTCAAAGAAGCGGTTTCCTGTGAGCTGTTTCTTGGTGAGTACTTGGCCATGGGAATAATTTGCAATCTAATAAGTCAAATATTTAAAGCAGAGACTAGTAATGTTTAAGTTTGTATTGTGGATCATGCATAGTTAATGTAATAGTTTTAACTAAGTCAAACAATTAAGTAAAATGCGATTCAATTATGGTGACTTACTAGAGCACTGATTTCCAACATATGCTTGAATCCCTTCCCAAAGATTACATGACAATTCATTCAGCTTCCAGCTAGGCACTGGCATTTAAAAAAAAAAAAAATTTTATTTCTTTTCAGCGTAACAGTATTCATTGTTTTTGCACCACACCCAGTGCTCCATGCAATCCATGCCCTCCCTAATACCTGCCACCTGGCTCCCCCAACCTCCAAGCCCCCGCCCCTTCAAAACCCTCAGATTGTTTTTCAGAGTCCATAGTCTCTCATGATTCACCTCCCTTTCCAATTTCCCTCAACTCCCTTCTCCTCTCTAACTCCCCATGTCCTCCATGTTATTTGTTATGCTCCACAAATAAGTGAAAACATATGATAATTGACTCTCTCTGCTTGACTTATTTCACTCAGCATCATCTCTTCCAGTCCTGTCCATGTTGCTACAAAAGTTGGGTATTCATCCTTTCTGATGGAGACATAATACTCTGTAGTGTATATAGACCACCACGTCTTCCTTATCCATTCATCCGTTGAAGGGCATCTTGGTTCTTTCCACAGTTTGGCGACCATGGCCATTGCTGCTATAAACATTGGGGTACAGATGGCCCTTTTTTTTCCCACTACATCTGTATCTTTGGGGTAGGCACTGGGATTTTTTAAAAAAACAAATGTTCCTCGGGTGCCTGGGTGGCTCAGTTGGTTAGGCATCTGCCTTCAGCTCAGTCATGATCCCAGGGTGCAGGGATTGATGCCAGCTTAGGGTCCCTGCTCAGCAGGGATTCTTCTTCTCTCTCTCCCCCATGCTCTCTCTCACATAAATAAATCTTAAAAGAAAGAAAAAAAATGAATGTTCCTATTGTGATTGCAATGGGAATATATTTATAATTCCACCACATTGAAACTTTCCAGTGTAACAAAAATATTCCCAGAAAACAATGTTCAAAGGTGGTATGACTAATAGCAGAAGGAATATCAACTGTTCTGCCAGGTGTGTAGAGTGAGAGGGAAACTGATGCACATTTCAATGTTTTCTCACTGATTCTGAACAACCAAGTCATATAACCATCCCTCACTCCCATTTTCAGACATGGTTTCTTTAAACCCAAGGACTGGGTAGTTATGAAATATTGTGATAAACTAGATACCCTGCTCAGTCTTAAAGTTTTGGACAAAGAACTGAGGATGAGCCAACTGAGGAAAATAACTGGTTTGAAACATGCGAATAGGAAAACAGCTTCCTTCTCCACACTTTCTTTTTCCAGAGGGCTAAAGCCAGTGCATTGGAGGCCTTTATATATTGCATATACTACCTGAAGTATAAAAATTAACATTGTGACCCCATAAAAATATTCTCTGTGGGATGACAGCCTTCACTGTTATCTGTTGGGTTTATATGTTATTTGAAAATAATTTCTATTTTATAGTGTTTACCTTGTGGACTATTATTCAAATATATTATTATTCAGAAAAGTTAAGTTGCACATTCAAAATTATTTTAAAAAATGAACAATAAATGTTCAATTTTTACAATTTAATAATTGCAAATTTCAAAATAATTTGTAATATAACATTTAAATTATATAAAGTGATTCCTCATTCAGAATTGTAGCTACAAGTAGTATTTATTGTTTTTTAATAGTGGCCATCAATTAAATTTTTATTCTTTGGTGGTGACATTTTCTATTTGAAAGATCCAGCAGAGTTGATGATAGAGAAATGGAGATCACTATGGAGGTGAGGAATGAGACAACAATCCAAGAATTCATTCTGGAAGGGTTTCCTGCCATCCAGGCCCTAGGGAATGTCTTCTTCCTGATCCATCTGCTGGCATACCTGGCCTCTATCACAGGAAATGTGGTGATCATCACCATCACTTGGGTTGACCATCGGCTCTGGACACCAATGTATATTTTACTCAGCACGTTCTCCTTCTCTGAATGCTGTTTTATCACCTTAGTTATTCCTAAACTGCTGTCCATCTTCCTGTTGGGAAGGCAACCAATTTCCTTTACTGCTTGTCTCATACAAGCCTTTTCTTTTTTCTTTTTTGGGTCAATAATTTTCTTCCTCATGGCAGTGATGTCTCTGGATCGGTATGTGGCCATTTGCAAGCCTCTGCATTACCCGACCATCATGAACCCGAAGACTTGCTTCCTCCTGGTCACTGCCTGCTTGGCTTTGTCCTTCCCTCTCATCGCTGGGCTAGTAGTGAAGGTTTCCCAGTTGTCCTTCTGTGGCCCCCATGTCATCCCCCACTTTTTCTGTGACCTTGGCCCCCTGATTCATCTCTCCTGTTCTGACACCAGACCTACTGAAATGTTGACCTTAGTCCTCGCTTTGTTTGTCCTTATAACATCTCTTATCATAACCACCATTGCATACAGCAACATAGTAGTCACAGTCCTGCGACTCCCATCAGCCAAGGAGAAACAGAAAGCTTTCTCCACCTGCTCCTCTCACCTCATGGTTCTCTTTCTGATGTATGGCAGCTGTGTGTTTATATATGTGAAACCAAAGCAAACGAACAGGCTGGACTCCAATAGGGAGGCTGCCCTTGTGAACACAGTGGTGACCCCACTGCTCAACCCTGTCATCTACACTCTGCGGAACAAGCAGGTCCATCGGGCTCTGAGGGAGGCTCTATTGAGGTTGAGGTTACAGAAACAGAGCTTTGGAGGGTAAGTGGATCTTCTTGGTCTTCTAGTTCAATTTCCCACAATTGAAGAAATATTTTCTATAGAATTCTACATATTAGGATCTACAGGATCAGGATTCTACAGGATCAGGTAATCCTGCTTATGCTAATTTTCATCTGGCTGGTACAATATTACTTTATAATACAATACTTTTCACTATCTGAAAATTCCTCTTAGTTCTTTATATCATGCTGAAATACATCTTCCTTGATTTTTCTACTCAGTGGTCTTTCATTTCAGTTCATACAACATTTATGGAGAGCCCAGTATACATAAATCACATAATACAAAGTCTTTAGGAATAAAAAAGTTGTCAATCTGATAATAATGATTACTATTCATGGTACATGCTCATGCTTGAGTTTTCTGATACTAAGAAAGGATAGAAACCATTACCATTTTATGTATTCAGGGTTTGAAATTTTAGAAGCAAATTGTTCTGAAATTACATAAAGTCATAATATTATAGCCTAATTAAAATTAATGGTATTTCATTAATTGGATCTTTTATGTAAATGAACCAACAGTAAGCTGGTTTGTTGTGAACACAAACTGGCCATTAGGGCCAGTTGTCTTCAGGTGGAAGCTGCTTCCTCCATGAACCTACAAATACAATAACTGACCCAATTTTAATCCTTGTTCTCTCTTTGGGTCTATTGGTTTTAGAGGTGTAAATAGCTCAGTGTAACTCCAGGTGGTTAGGATGTATCTAATATTATCAACAAAATTGTTTTTAACTCTTTCTTAAAATAGAAATAAAAGGCAAAATTTTAAAAAGTTTTAAAAAGATTTTATTTATTTATTTGAGAAAGAGAGACAGAAATAGTGAGAGAGAGCACGAGTCAGAAGGGGAGGGAGAAGTAGGCTCTCCACCAAGTAGGTATCCCAATGTGGGACTTGATCCCTGAATGCTGGGATCATGACCTGAGCTGAAGGCAGATGCTTAGCTGACTGAGCCACCCAGGCATCCCAGAACTTTTAGATTTGTTCCAGTTTATTACCCTGTAATTGATGTTGCCAAGCCTTGACCCCTATAAGTTGCTGAAAGGTAGGTGACCCCACTACCAGATTTTCTCCCTACATGGAAGAGATGTTTTCTCCTAATGTAACTTTGGGTGTGGGAGCTGCTGCTGTCAGGTTAAGCTAAATTATGGTTGACCCTGTATGCAGCAAAAGCTAACAAAACTCATAATTAGGAAAGTTTAAAAGGAAAATGAGTGTAATTGATAATTTTTAAAAAATGGATTAAAATTGGATCAGTTATTGTATTTGTAGGTTCATGGAGGAAGCAGCTTCCACCTGAAGACAACTGGCCCTAATGAAAAATGGTTCCTGTCACATCCCACATGGCATTTGCATACTATGCATTTGATTTTCACTATGTCTGATTTGAGCACATACACTCCTTCCTGCTTGATTTGAGAATTACCTATATGCAAGGCATAATCTGATTAGGAAGAATTTTAGACTGTCAAAAAATATTGGCAGATTTAGATTTTTTTTTTTCTTGCCTGGGAATGGTTTGATTATAAAGTGTCCTTGGGATTATGCTCTTCCAAGGACAACTGTGTCTTTGTCCCTTCTTTCTCCAAAGAAGTATTTACTTTTTTTTTTTTTAAGATTTTATTTATTTATTTGACAGACAGAGATCATAAGTAGGCAGAGAGCCAGGCAGAGAGAGAGCAGAGGAAGCAGGCTCCCTGTGGAGCAGAGAGCCCGATGCAGAACTCGATCCCAGGATTCTGGGATCATGACCTGAGCCGAAGGCAGAGGCTTTAACCCACTCAGCCACCCAGGTGCCCCCAAAGAAGTAATTTCTGAGCCTAATCTAAAAGCAGGAATTCCCGTGGTTTCTGGTTTCTATGCATTAGATGAAATAGCCACCTCTGCCAATTTTCACAGCCTGGCCTCATGAACCAGACTAGTGGAGGAGATGAACCTCACCTATCAGCCCAGCGAGATTCTGGGTACTTCTTGAACCTTTGTGCTCATCCAAACCACTATCTTTGTTTCTAGTATGCCCCAGGAGACTAAGGTATGCCAAATCCTGTTGGTCCCTGTAACAGGTAGGATAGAAACTAGTCTTTCTAGCAGAAGCTAGAAAAGTGGGGAATGCTGGATGCGTGGTCCAATTCCTTCTCTCCTCAGTGAGAAGCTGAGAGAGTGAATCCTCTACTCACTGTTCGCTTAGTTGGGTAGAGGCCCTGTGGGAAATGGCTACACTCTCATTCAGACCACACTCTTTTAAAACTGTTGCTTTACTGTCTGTCATCCTCAAAGGCCTAATGAAAGCTGGGGGCCATAGGATCTCAGAGACAGGCAGGTTAGTTGGAGACTTGGTTCTGTCTCTGGAGCAAGCCAGGGAGAGAAGGAGTTACAGAAAGTGGCCACTGGCTTATTCAGACTCCTAGAAAGTAGTGACTTCCTGTCTGTCAGTTCCCAGATGCTGGCTAGTTATAAGCCCAACCGTCAAGGTAGCAGCTGGTCAAGTTGAAGCTTTAGATGTATAGTCTAATCTCTTCTATGGAAAAACTGAGAGCTGGCTATTTTTGCCTTTTCTTTCATTTTTTTAAGTTCTGTGCTTAAGGTGGGGCTTGAACTCACTACCTGGAGATCAAGACCCACATGCTTTACCAATGAGCTAGCCAGGCTAAAATGTTCTCATTTCAAAGCTGTTATACAAATGGAATCATATGATATATAACCTTTTGAATCTTTTTCTTAACTCTACATGATTCCCTTGAGATTCATCTGAACTTTTGTACACGCCAATATTACATTCCTTTTTATTGCTGAATAGTAGGCAATGGTATGGATGGTATGATGTGTTTATTCACCTGTTAAAGGACATATGGGCTGATTTCAGTTTTTGGCTTTTACCAGTAAAGCTTCCATAAACATTCATGTTTGTGTACAGGTTTTTGTGTGAACACACGTTTTCATTTCTTTGGGATAAGCACCAAAATGTGCAATTGCTGGGCTGTATGATAGTTGCATGTTTAGTTTTAAAGAAACTGTCAAATAATTTTTGAGAGTGCTTGTACCAATTTATATTCCCACTAGCAGTGTGTATAGGTGGACCAGTTTCTCTGCATCCCCCAAAATATTTGGTCTTATCACTATGTTTTCAGCCACTCTGTAAAGTGTGTACTAGCATTTTGTTGTTGTTTTGATTTGTATTTCCCTGATGACTGATGATGTTGAATGTCTTTCACTTGCTTAAATGGCATTTGTATACCTTTTAGGTAAAATGTCCGTTTATGTCCTTTGCCCATATTCTTATTGGTTTACTATTATTATTAATATTTTTACTGTTGAGTTTTAAGAGGTCTTTATATATTCCAGATATAAGTCTTTTGTCAGAAATGTGGATTGCAAATATTTTTCCCCAGTCTGTAGCCCATCTTTTTATCCTCTTTTCATATACTTTCGCAGAACAAAAGTTTTTAAAATTTTGATGTGGTCTAATTTCCAATTTTTCCTTTTATGGATCATACTTTTGGTGTCAAGTCTAAGAAGTCTTTTCCTAGCCCAGATCCTGCAGATTTCCTTTTTTTTTCCCTAGAAATTGTTAATAGTTTTGTATTTTATGTTTATCTGGGACCCATTTTGAGTTAGTTTTTGTTGTTTGTTTTGTTTTAAGTTGTCAGACTTAGATTGAGGTTTTCTTTCGTTCTCCTTCTCTCTCTCCCTCTCTTTATTTTTGTATGTGGGTGTCCAATTGCTCTAGCACCATTTCTTTGGAGTTACTGCAGGTGGTAATGTTTTTTTAATTTAGGTTTCCACAGGTTTATAGTTAGTATATAAAAATGTGATTTTGGGGGTGTTGAATTTGTAACCTTTGACCATACTGAAATCACTTATTAATTTAGGACTACTTTTGTAGTTTGTTTGGGGTTTTCTAAATTTTTATATCATCTGCCAATAGGGATGGTTTTATATCTTCCTTTCCAATCTGCATGCATTTTATTTATTTTTCTTGCCTTATTGCAGAGGCTAAACTTCTAGAGTTGTCTTGTTCTTTATCTTAGAGGGGAAACACTCAGTCATTTGGCATTAAGTATGATGTTATCTCTAAGAAAACTTACCTCTGAGTCTTTTGTAGATACACTTTATCAAGTTGAGGTAGTTCCCCTATACTCCTAGCTTACTGAGAGTTCATTTTTATTTTTTATCATGAATGGGTAGGGGAGATAAAATCCCTGCTCAACCACTAGAAGGAGGTATGACTTTTCTGTTGGTGTTGGTCTGGAGTAATGTTGGTATTGACAAAAATTCTGTTACTAGGTCATTCTTCTCCCAGTTTTTTGGTCAGGGGAAACAGGGTCCCCCTGCCCCCATTTTGGAGCTATTTTTAAAAATCTGGTGGTTCTGAGTTGGACCCTCCCACAGTACCCTTTCTGGGGTATTTGAAGGGCGATAAGGGCCAGATGGCTCGACAGGCAAATTCTACCAAACATTTAGGGAAGAGTTAATACATATCCTTCTCAAAATATTCCACAAAAAAGAAGGAAAACATAAATTCATTCCATAAGGCCAACATTACCCTGACACCCAAACTAGACAAAGACTCCATTAAAAAAGAGAACTATAGGCCAATATCCTCTATGAACATAGATGTAAAAATACTGTATCAGCTAACTGAGCATCATAAAAAAAATTCTTAATAAGATACTGCAAACTAAATCCAATAGTACTTTAAAAGAAGCATTCACCATTATCAAGTGGCAATTATTCTGGGGCTGAAAGTGTGGCACAATATTCAAAAATCAATCAACGTGATGCACCAATTTAGTAAAAGAAAGGATAAGAATTATATGATCCTCTCAACAGATGCAGAAAAAGCATTTGACAAAGTACAACATCCATTTTTGATAAAAACTCTCAAGATGTTGGTTTAGAAGGGAATATACATCAGCATTAGAAAGGTCATATATAAAAAACCAACAGCTAATATCATTCTCAATGAAGAAAAAATAACAGATTTTCCTCTATGGTCAGGAACAAGACAAGCATGCCCATTCTCTCTACTGTTACTTAACATAGTACTGGAAGTCCTCAGCAATCAGACAACAAAAAGAAATAAAAGGCATCCAATTGACAAGAAAGCCAAACTGTCACTATTTGCAAGTGACATGATATTCTATACAGAAAACCCAAAGACCCCCTACCCCCAAAATTGTTAGAACTGATACACAAATTCAGTCAAGTCACAGAATACAAAATCAATGTACAGAAATCTGTGGCATTTCTAGACACCAATAATAAGCAGCAGAAAGAGATATCAAGGAATCAATCCCATTTACAGCTTTGTCAAAAACAATACGATACCTAGGAATAATCCTAACCAAAGAAGTGAAAGACATGTACTCTGAAAACTACAAATAACTGATGAAAGAAATTGAAGAAGATACAAAGAAATGGAAAGACATTCCATGCTCATGAATCCGAAGAATATTCTTAAAATGTCTATATTACCCAAAGCAATCTACCCATTAAATGCAATCCCTATCAAAATACCAACAGCATTTTTCACAGAGCTAGAACAAATAATCCTAAAATTTGTATGGAAACACAAAAGACCCCAAATGGCCAAAGCAATCATGAAAATGCAAAGCAAAGCTGGAGCCATCACAATTCCAGACTTTGAAACCTATTACAAAGCTGTAGTGATTAAAACAGTGTGGTACTGGCACTAAAGTAGAGACCTAGATGAAGGGAACAGAATAGAAAAACCCAGAAAAGAACCCACAGCTATATGGTCGATCAATCTTCAACAAAGCAGGAAAGAATATCCAAAGGGAAAAGACAGTCCCTTCAACAAAAGGTGTTGGAAAGATTGGGCAGCAACATGAAAAGAATGAAACTGGACTTTATTTCACCATACACAAAAATAAATTCAAAATGGTTGAAAAACCTAAATATGAGACAAAAAGACAACACAATCCCAGGAGAACATAGGGAGTACCCTCTTAGACATTGACCATAGCAATTTCTTTCTAGATATGTCTCTGTGGCAAGGGAAAAAAAAGCAAAAACAAAAAAATAAAAAACAAAAAACAAACAAAACAAACAAACAAACAAAAACAGAGGAAGAAATCCTAGGTATTTGCGAACCAAGAAGGCACTATGCAAGAAAGAGAAACTATAGGCGAAGGATAATTTGAAGCAAATCTTGGAGCCAGCTCACCATTGCTTATGCTAGATGCAGAGTGTAGACTTACTTTAGTCCATCACTTTGACTTTCCACTTTGTAAGCCTTTCCATCAAACTATGTAGAGTCCCTCTCCTCCCACCTTCTCACCATGAACTTGGCACTGGGACTCACTCAGGTGTGACACTCAGGTATTTCTGCACCATGCAGCTAGCACTGAATAAAATTAAAACCCCATGCAAATGAGCCTTTAGCTGAGCATTAAAATGTATAGTCTCACATTACTGTCACTTCTGTAACTCATCTACCATTATTCTTTATTTTCCCTCACTTCAACTGAGAATATGACCATGAGTTCCAGGTTTGGCCTATACTGAAAGCACAGTGGTAGAAGGACAAATGTTATAAAAATGATTTAGTCTATTTGTGCGAAGGTAGGACTCATATAAATGCTTCTGAAAGTTTCTATAATATTTGTGTTAACTTTGATGTAACATCAACTCTGATGAGGGAAAATTCAGGCAGAACAAATTTTCAGCTACCACATGCTTCAGGGTTGCCTACAATACACTTTGGAGTTTACTCCCCCTCTCTGGCTTTCAAGGGAAGCCAGACCATGGAATAGTGGCTCACTCCTGCCATAGAAGCCCAGCAGAGATACCGAAGAGAAGAAGAACTTCTTCAAGTCAGTGGTTGCTATGGACACAGATTCTCCACATCTCTTCCTTTTCTGCATCTAGAAAAAACCTCTTATTTTATTTTATTTTTTCAGTGTTCCAAGATTAATTTTTTATGCACCACACCTAGTGCACTATGTGCCCTCGTTAATGCCCACGACAAGGCTCACCTTCGGCCCACTCCCCTCCCCTGGAAAACCCTCAGTTTGTTTCTCAGAGTTCACAGGCTCCCCCTCTAATTTCCCCCAATTTTACTTTTCCTTTCCTTTTCCTAATGTCCTCCCTTGTGCTCCACAAGTGAAACCATATGATAATTGACTTTCTCTGCTTGACTTATTTCATTCAGCGTACTCTCCTCCAGTCCTGTCCATGTTCATACAAAAGTTGAGTATTCATCCTTTCTGATGGAGGCATAATACTCCATTGTATATATGGGCCATATCTTCTTTACCCATTCTTCTATTGAAGGGAATCTTTGTTCTTTCCAGTTTGGCAATTGTGGCCATTGCTGTTATGAACATTGGTATACAGATGGCCCTTCTTCTCACTACATCTGTACCTTTGGGGTAAATTCCCAGTAGTGCAATTGCACAGTCATAGGGTAGCTCTATTTTCAATTTCTTAAGGAATCTCCACACTGTTTTCCAAAGTGGCTGCACCAACTTGCATTCCCACCAACAGTGTAAGAGGGTTCCCCTTTCTCCACATCCTCTCCAAAACTTGTTGTTTACTGTCTTGTTAATTTTGGCCATTCTAACTGGTGTAAGGTGGTATCTCAATGTGGATTTGAATTGAATCTCCCTGCTGGCTAATGATGATGAACATTTTTTAATGTGTCTGTTAGCCATTTGCATATCTTCTTTGGAGAAGTGTCTGTTCATGTTTTCTGTCCATTTTTTGACATGATTATCTGTTTTTTGAGTATCGAGTTTGAGTTCTTTATAGATTTTGGTTATCAGCCCTTTGTCTGTACTGTCATTTGCAAATATCTTCTCCCATTCCGTGGGTTGCCTCTTTGTTTTGTTCACTGTTTCCTTTGCTGCAAAGATTTATTTACCTTATTTAGAGAGAAAGAGTGTGCATGCATGAAAGCAGAGGGAAGAACAGAGGGAGAGAGAAGCAGATTCCCTGCTGAGCACAGAACCAAATTCAGTTCTATCTCAGAACCCTGACATCCTGACCTGAGCGACCTGAGCTGAAATCAAGAGTCAATCAATGGACCCACCCACCAGGCACCCTCAGGGTATTTTATTTTAAGGAGGAAAGACCTGGGGCACCTGGGTGGTTCAGTGGGTTAAGCTTCTGCCTTTGGCTTGGGTCATGGTCTCATGGTCTCATGGGATTGAGCCCTACATCAGGCTCTCTACTCAGTGGGGAGCCTTCTTTGCCCCCTCTCTCTCTGCCTGCCTCTCTGCCTACTTGTGAGCTCTCTCTCTCTATGTCAAATAAATAAATAAAATCTTAAAAAAAATACAGAGGAAAGACCTGAAGAAAGGGATTATTCCACTTTGATGGAGAAAGTCCTTAATGAACTCCTTGAAATCAAAGTTATTTTGGACTGAAAGGCATTTTTTTGTGAAAGACATTCCTCATATGGAAGCCCATGAAAACTGATCTGAGGCTGGATTCACAGAAGAAACTTCATAGTCTTACTATGTATACAAAATGCAAAGAAGATGTGAATTCTGGGGCAGTTAACTAGGTAGTAGAAAAAAACTCAATGTCTTAGATGAATCACCCCAGAAGCAGACCCAGAGGCAAGAATTTGAAGACATGTAATTTATTGGAGAGTTGGTGCCAGGGAAGACCAATAGGCAGGACAGAAAATTGTAGTTAAAAGAATTGTGCATTACCAAGCCAGTTACCCTTCTGGGAACTTGAAGCCCAGTCTCACTGTGGAATTCTGAGTGTAGTGTAGAATACTCTTCACAGCTTTTCAAACCCAGAAGAAGATGGAGTGTATATATAGCAATTCTGCCCCAGTTGGGTTTTACAGTATAGCTGAGGTTCAAGGTGGAGCCATTGACCAAGAAAGAATTTTTGAGACATCTTTGGTGCAAAATGGCAGTTTATTAAAGCACAGGGACAAGGCCCCTGGGCAGAAAAAGCTGCTGCACAAGGATTTTGAGGGGTGGCTGATTATATACTGTGGGGTTGGGGGAAGCAAGGAAAAAGGGAAGTTTCCAAAGAACTCTCATATGCTAAAGAGGACCTGCAAGATACCAGAGGTGTTCGCATTGCCAAGTTAAAGTTGTTTTTCCTCTAGTAAGGCATTAACAATAAGATAGTTGGGAGCTTCCTAGAGAAACATTATACTCTGCCCACTTTAAGTATCTTTCAATGGCTGCAGGTTATAAGGACATTTAATTATATCTACATTTCCTTCTGGAAGCTAGGTTATTGATAGGAATGCTTTTTTCTTGTAGATTGCTAAGACATTTGTAAACCGAGGGAGACTCAGGTCTTGCAGGATTGTGATCCCTACAAGCTAATTATTTGTTTTTCCTTTAGGGCAGCTGGGAGTGCCTGAGGAATGTCACATATATCCCATGGAGGGTGGGTGTTGCAGAGTGTCAGCTTCTGCTTTGTTCTCAGCTTGCCTGTTGTTCCCTCATCACACCCATCATTCACTGAGGATTCCTTCTGGGAGCGTAACTTTTCAAGCACTTATTGCTTGCCTCGTGCATCAAAAAATGTGCTCCCAGGCCCAGAAAATACTGCTCTAGCACAGTTTGCAGGAATTTGCAGTAAACACTCTACAGGTTGCTGGTCAAGTTGAATACCAAAGTAATATTGGTGGAGTCTAGCAGTGTCTTTCTTAATCCAAGTACACTAATTAGATTTACTTTTATATCATCTTAAGTTCACCCTGTCCTATTACTTATTCTTTACTATCGTGGTTCATCATTTTTAAAGTAAAAAACCTGACTCACAGCAGAGGGGTAAGTGTGTGAGCTGTAGGCCCTGCTGTGGCCATTGGTCCCAGTGATGTAAGAAAACATGGTAGGTTTCATCAACTACAGACAAGGAAGAATTCTTGAGACATCAAGAGGTGGTTTTCTTAAATCATGGGCATGGACCTACGGGCACAAAGAGCTCCACTGGGGTTAGGAGTGGCCCACTATATACTTTAAAGCTGGGAGAGGGTTAGAGATAGTGTAAGTAAGTCTCTAAGGAATTTGAAAAGCAAGGTTTCCAGGACCTTGACTGGGCTATTATTGGGAAAAAATAATTTACTACTGTCTAATAAAACCTTAGTCATGATGTGGAAAATCAGACCAGCAGGAGACCAAGTGACACTTGGAGAAGTAGGAGAACTTGGATTTATTTTACACCTACAGACCTATATGAGCATGTGCTTGAAGTTCTGGGCCCTGGACAATGGGGTTATAGGGCTTTTATAAGGAAATGGAGGCAGTCAGGTTCCAAGGGCTATACTGACTGCTGGTAGGTGGTTTTAAACTGGAGGAGTGGGGGCTGCTTTAGGCAGAAACAGTAGTGCAGGGAGCCTGAGGAGGGAGGCCTTTTTACAGAAGCAGAAATGGCTGGTTATCTCTTGCTTTCAGTAGGGCTTCTGGCTATCTCTTGCTTTCAGTAGGGTTTCTGGTTATCTCTTGCTTTCAGTAGGGCTTCTAGCTTATTGTTAGCACCCTTCCGTCTTCTGGGGCCTCCTGGTCTGGGCTTGCTCTGCATAATTTTCCTCTTCAATGAGACCCTTCAGATGTATATTTGTGGGTCATATGCTTGGGGGATGATTGTCAACATGGATCTTTGGAGGTAGAGAAAAAGGAAGTTTCCAAAGTAATTTTTATGTGTTAAAGTAGACTTACAGGATACTGGGCATTGGGCTAGATTCCCTTTTGCCCTTAGCAAAGTACTAATATTGAGGCAGTTGAGTTCCTAGAGGAACATCACTCTGCCCTTTTCAAGGATTTATCAGTGGGCTACAGGTAGTCAGGAAATTTAATTTTTCTTTTGCTATTTCCCCCCCACATTATGAAGTCCAAATAAATATTCCATTATCTTCCTTATATTCATTAATTTAGCATGTTTTTCTTCACCCTTTGCCAAATGATTGCTAGTTTCATTTGCTTGCCCTCTAAGGTAACATAGACCTTCATACCTGAGTGGTCTTAGCCTCTCATTACTGTGCCCTTAACAGATCATGGATATGACTGCTGTTAATTTCCAAAGTTGTTACCATGGAAGCAGTAAGAAGTACCATGGTGTTAATGAGGGAGCAGAAGGCAAGCTGAGGACAGAGCACAGGCTGATACCCTGTACTTCCCCCAGCCCCACCCCAGGTAGAATATTATTATAAGTAAAATAAGCCAAATATGGTAAGGCAAATGCTGCATGATCTCATTTATATGTGGAATCTAATCAAACACAGAGAAGCAGAGAGTAGAATAGTGGTTGTCAAGGGCTGGAAGGAAGGGGAAATAGGAAGGTATTGATCAAATTTCAGTTATGCGTTAATGAATGAGTTCTGGAGATCTATATAACATATGGCCTAGGGTTAACAATATTTTATTGCCTATTTAAAATTTTGCTAATAGGGTGCATAAATTAAGTGCTTTTACTTATCATGTTAGGGCAAAAAAATCCACAACAAAGATTATAGGAAGAAATAGTTGAAGGTGATAGATAAGTTAATGGCATTGATAGTGATGATGGCTTCAAGGGTGTGTACTTCACTCCAAATATTCAAGTTGTATGCACTAAATATGTATATGTCAATCATACTTCATTGAAATTTTTTTGAAGCTTTTATTTATTTATTTGACAGAGATCACAAGTAGGCAGAGAGGAAGACAGAGAGAGGGGGAATCGGGCTCCCAGCTGAGCAGAGAGCCGGGTGCAGGGCTTGATCCCAGGACCCTGAGATCATGACCTAAGCTGAAGGCAGAGGCTTTAACCCACTGAGCCACCCAGGTGCCCCCATACTTCATTGAAGTATTTTAAAATCATGTAACTTTAACATTCAATTAACTTAAGGGATTTATCTCAATAAATGTTTTAAAGTACCAGAATCTAGTGCATTAATCTCCACATTGGGGTTTGTTCTTCACTGGGTACCATCTAAGGCTGGCAACTATCAGCCTGGATTTATAGACTCAGTTTTAGATTTCTGGTTTTCATTTTTCTATTGGTCAGTTCACACAACCAGTATAATCTTTCTCAAGGTAATATAAATGCATTTAATTAGTTTGAGTATGATAAATTATCCAATGGTTACTAAAATGTTGGGAGGTTCACATTCTTTTCTGTAGTTTGACCATAATTCCCTGATTTATTCCTACATTACTGAACCTCAACCACTTCCATACACTCTTCAGTTGTTCAACTCTCAGAGCAGAATATTATTTCCATGTTCCTGCAGCATCTTGATGTTATGTCCGTAAGTATTTTCAAGGGGACCCTAGAGATCATCTGGCTCAATCTCCATATTTTATGCAGAAGGTCAGTGACTTTTGTGTTTTCGGAAGTTGATCAGTTAGTTGAAGACAACACCAGGTTTGTCTAGTGCAAATGATTCAGAGTCTACTGTGGTCCCTTGGCATTCTATTCCCACTGGCACTTCCCTAAACCATCATTCGTCCTTCCAATTCCTGTAACAGGGTCTGTAGCCACTTTCCTACTCTGATCTTGGCTTTTCCAAATTTGTTGATGCAATGTGTATAGCTAATCATCTGTGATTTTTTTTAGGTCATGTTGATACTTCTTCAATGTCAGTTAGGTGAAATCTGGACTTTATAATAGGACCATGAAGACAAGAAGGATCTAATTATGTTTCACAAAATGTATTTGAGACTACCTAACCTGAGGTTTTGGCTAAAAGCCAACAAAATAAAAAATTGTGTTAAACATTTAAAAAAATTTTCTTCAGTGTTTATTTATATTCCAGTTAGTTAACATACAATATAATATTATTTTCAGGTGCACAATTTAGTGACTCAGCACTTACAGACAACACCCTGTGCTCATCGCAATAAGTGACTCTTAATCTCCATCACCTTTTTCACGCACCCCCTGGTAACCATCAGTTTTGTCCTTATAGTCAAGACTCTGTGTCTTGGTTTGCCTTTATCTTTTCTGCTATGATCATTTGTTTTGTTTCTAAATTCTACATATTAGGAAATCACATGGTATATTCTCTGACTTATTTGGTGTGGTATAGTACTTTCCAGCTTTATCCATGTCATTGCAAATGGCATGATTTCATTCTTTTTTATAGCTGAGTAAATTTCCTTTATTTATAAATACCACATCTTCTTTATCCATTCATCAGTCAATGTATAATTGGCTCTTTCCATAACTGGCTGTTGTAGGTAATGCTGCTATAAACATCAGGGTGCATGTGTCTTCAGATTACTATTTTGTATTCTTTGGGTAATTACCTAGTTGTGCAATTGCTGGATGGTAGGGTAGATGCTCTGGTTTGCATCCCACCAACAATGTAAGAAGGTTCAATTCTCTCCACATCTCCCCAATGCCATGTGTTTCTTCTGTTGTTAACTTTTTTTTTTTAACTAACATCTTTTGTTTGTTTTTTATTCAATTTTTAAATTTTGATTCAATTTAGGTAACATATATTATTAGTTTCAGGGGTAGAATTTAGTGATTCATCAGTTGCATATAACACCCATTTTATACTAGTTATATCAAGTGCTTCTTCAATGCTTATCACTTAATTACCTCATCCCCCTACCCACCACCCCTCCATCAATCTTCAGTTGTTTTCCTATAGTTAAGGGTCTTTTATGGCTGCCCTCCCTCTCTGTTTTTATCTTATTTTATTTTTCCTTCCCTTCCCTTATGTTCATCTGTTTTGTTTCTTAAATTCCACATATGAGTGAAATCATATGGTATTTATCTTTCTCTGACTTATTTCACTTAGCAAAATAACCTTCTACTTCTATCCACATTATCGCAAACTGTAAGGTTTCACTTTTTTAAAGAAAGTCTTTTTTTAAAGATTTTATTTCTTTATTTGAGAGAGAGAGAGAGAACATGAGCTGAGGGGAGGGGCAGAAGCTGGCTCCCTGCCGATCAGGGAGCCCAATGTGGAGCTCAATCCCAGGACCTTGGGATCATGACCTGAGCCAAAGGCAGCTATTTGACTGACTGAGCCACCCAAGTACCTTCAAGAATTCTTTTTGTGATGGCTGCCTAAAATTTCATTTTATATATATACATATATATATACACATATATATATACACACACATACATACACATACCATGTCTTCATATATATATACACACACACACACACACACACACACACACATATATATATATATATATATATATATATATATACACATACATACACATACCATGTCTTCATTATCCACTTAACTATTGATGGACATCTGGGCTCTTTCCATATTTTGGCTATTGTGGACATTGCTGCTGTAAGCAACTGGGTGCATGTGCCACTTTGAATCACTGCTTTTGTATACTTTGGATAAATACCTCGTAGTGCAATTGCTGGGTCATAGGATAGCTCCATTTGTAACTTTTTGAGGAACCTCTATACTATTTTCCACTGTGACTGCACCAGTTTGCATTCCCACTAACAATGTCAGAGGGTTCCCCTTATTCCACATCTTCGTTAACATCTGTTGTTTCCTGACTTGTTAATTTTCGCCATTCTGACTGGCATGAGGTGGTATCTTGTTGTGGTTTTGATTTGTATTTCCCTGATGCCGAGTGATGTGGAACATTTTTTCATGTGTCCGTTGGCCATTTAAATGTCTTCTTTGGAGATATGTGTTCATATCTTCTACCCATTTCCTGACTGGATTATTTGTTTCTTTTTGTGTGTGCATATGTGTGTGTTGAGTTTGGTAAGTTCTTTATAGATTTTGGATACTAGCCCTTTATCTGGTAAGAAATTTGCAAATATTTTTTCCCATTTCATAGGCTGCCTTTTAGTTTTGTAGACTGTTTCCTTTGCTATGCAAAGGCTTTTTCTCTTGATGAGGTCCAAATAGTTCATTTTTGCTTTTGTTTCCCTTGTCTTTGAAGATGTATCTAGAAAGAAGTTGTTACAGCCAAGGTCAAAGAGGTTGCTGCCAGTGTTATCATCTAGGATTTTGATAAATTCTTTTCTCATATTTAGGTCTATCATCCATTTAAGTTTATTTATGTGTATGGTATAAGAAAATGGTACAGTTTCATTCTTCTGCATGTGGCTGTCCAATTTTCCCAACACCATTTGTTGAAGAGACTTTTTTGCCCCCCTTTGGCTATTCTTTCCTGTTTTGTCAAAGATAAGTTGACCCTAGAGTTGAGGGTCCATTTCTGGGTTCTATATTCTGTTCCCTTGATCTGTGTGTTTGTTTTTGTGCCAGTACAATTCTGTCTTGATTATTACAGCTATGTAATATAGTTTGAAGTCCAGAATTGTGATGCCTCCAGCTTTGGTTTTCTTTTTCAATATTCCCTTGGCTATTTTGGATCTTTTCTGGTTCCATACAGATTTTAAGGTTATTTGTTCAAGCTCTGTGGAAAATGATGGTGGTATTTTGATAGGGATTGCACTGGATGTGTAGATTACTCTGGGTAGCATAGACATTTTGACACTGGTTGTTCTTCCAATCCATGAGCATGGAATATTTTTCCATTTTTTGGTGTCTTCCTCAGTTTCTTTCATGAGCATTCTATAGTTTGCAGAGTACAGATCCTTTGACTCTTTGATTAGATTTATTTTTTGGTATCTTGTGTTTTGTGGTACCATTGTAATTGGGATCATTTCTTTGACTTCTATTTCTTCTGCCTCATTGTTAGTGAATAGAAGTGCAATTGAGTTCTGCGCACTGTGTTTATATCCTGAGTCTTTGCTGAATTCCTATATCAGTTCTAGAAATTTTGGGGTGGAGTCTTTTGGGTTTCTATATAAAGTATAATGTAGTCTGCAAGAGTGATAGTTTGACTTCTTTGCCATTTTGGATGCCTTTTAGTTGTTTTTGTTGTCTGATTGCTGAGGCATCCATTCTGATATCCTGTGTCTTTTGTTTGGAGCATTTCAGTTCATTTACATTCTGAGTAATTATTGAAAGATACGAATAGTGTCCTTGTATTCCCTGTAAGGTCACTGTCTCTATAGAGTGTTTCTGTTCCCTTCTGATTTTTGTTACATTTGTCCTCTCTCTCTGCTCAAAGGGTCCCCTTTAATATTTCTTGAAGGGCAGGTTTAGTGTTCATGAATTCCTTTAGGTTTTGTCTTGGAAACTTTTGATCTCTCTTTTTATTCTTAATGACAGCCTTGCTGGATACAGTGTTCTTGGCTACATATTTCTCCCATTTAGCATGTTGAATATGTGATGCTAGTTTTTCTGGCCTGCCAGGTCTCTGTGGACAACCTTGTTGTCAGCCTTATGTGTCTCCCCTTGTAGGTTAAGGATATCTTGTCCTGAGCTGCTTTCAGGAATTTTTTCTTTATCTTTGTCATTTGCATCGTTCATTATAATATGTCAAGGTGTTTATCTTTTTCTTGTTGATTTTGAGGGGAGTTCTCTGTGTCTCTTGGACATGAATTCTTGTTCCCATCCCCAGATTAGGGAAATTCTCAGTTCTGATTTATTCAAATAAACCTTCTGCCCCCTTTTCCCACTCTTCTTCTTCTGGGACTCCTATAATACAGATATCATATTGCCTTATGGAATTGCTGAGGTCTCAAAGTCTACCTTCATGAACTAATAGTATTCTTTCCCTCTTCTTTTAAGTTTCATTGTTTTCCATACTTTTTTCTTCTGCATCACTGATTTGCTCTTCTGCTTCATTTGTCCTCATTTTTATAGCCTCCATCTTAGTTTTATCATTTTTAGTTTTGGCATGACTACATTTTAGTTATTTTATCACTACAGTAAGGAAGTATCTCATGTCTTCTTTGTTTTTTCCAAGCCCAGCTAATATCTTTATAATCATTGTTTTAAATTCTAGCTCAGACATCTTACTTACCTCTGTATTGATTAAATCCCCTGCTATGAGTATTACCTCCTATTCTTTCTTTTGGAGTGAATTTCTCTATCTCACTTTGTCCAGAAAATACAAGAAGAAAGAAAAAGGAAGCAAGCCTCATCTTATTTCCACCAGAGCCTGATGTTTTGGAGCACTCTTAATCTGTAGGCTTGGTACATGTGGGGAGCCTGTGTTAGTCTTCTGAGAGTGAAGCCTGCTGGGCTAGCTCAGAAGCTAACTTTACCTTATAAAGATGCCCCTGCCTGGCTCAGGGGATGGGGTTCAGCTTAGAGGACTCTAGCCTCCACTGGAAGCATTGTGTTTTTCTCTGAATTCCAACTGAGGTTACTGGCCCTCTGTGCACACTTCTGTCCCTCCTGTTGAGCACTGCTCAGTTGCTTGCAAATAGCCTTTTGTCCTTCAAGATTCAAAGTGTGCTCTTCCAAATGTGCTCTGGGAAGGGAAATAATTTCATCCAGTATGACAGGGGATCTCCTCACCAAGCTTTCTTGTCTGATCTATACCCACTGTGCAGTCTCTTACTCTTTCCCTCTTCTAGAGTTTGTTCCATGAAAAGTGCTCCCTCACCTTTGCATCCTGCAGCTTTCCTTTCCCCTAATTCAGAGCTCTGAACCTCCCATCTGCCATGTTCTATCCCTTCAACTGTGCAGACTGTTTTCTTAATCCTCAGTTTGAATTCATAGTTGTTCAGAATAGTTGGATATTGATCTGGCTGTGTTAGAGGGACACGACAACCTTGGCGTCCCCCTGCTACATGGCCACCTTAATTCCTCTACTCTCTTGTTAATCTTTTTTGAAGATATTTATTCTGAAGGAAAAATATACATACCCTGCTGTATTATAAAGGTATACAACATTTAAGGATTGAGATCATAGAAATGTTGGTTTTAAAGTAGGTTATCTATCAGAAGATAACCTTATACATGACAACACCAGTCAACCAGGAAAAATCTTACTTGTTTATTTTCATTAGTAATGTGAAGAAGATAAGCAAATTACTTAGGTTCCCCAACTTGAATCTTTGGAAGAAATTAAAGAAATATGAAATAAGTGCTCCCATCCACTGATATACACAAGCATCTGTGGTAAGAGATTTAGGATGGGAAACACTCAGAAATGTGCATTATGCATCTGAGGGGCTGGAGCTAGAATAAATAATTTAGGAAGTAGGAACATTGGTCAGCCATGGGATGCTGTGATTATTCCCTCTTCAGTGTTTTGTTCTCTAAGACTGAGAACAATTCTGTTTATCTCCAGAATGGGATTGATGCATATATATGTAGCAAAGCTAAGGGCCAAGAACAGCATTTAAGAGCACACCTAATGCAAAGCAAATAATTCCAAGGTGAAGGGTATTATGACCACTATTTCCTTGGTCTAAGCATGGAGGTAAGGCAGACCCAAACATTCATACTATTTCCATTATTTTCTACATTCCTATTATATAAATTTCTATCATTTGAATATCTAAATGACTTCTGGTAAATATTTATTAATTCTGTTCAGCCACATTCATGGGTAGAGAGAAGGGAAATAATAACTATAAATTTACTAAATCTTGGAAATTTCAAGCACATGATTTATAAAGAGGGAAGAATAAAAATTTAGTGAAGAATTTTACAATTAATCAGTTGTCAACAATATGTGGGATATTTATGGAGGGGATAACTATGCACATCAAAGTAAAATGTAGCCTGGAAGAAGCAGGTTTCCATTTTGTTAGGAATGTGCAGAATTCAGTGAGGTCTATCAGAGACCCTGCAATACAACTCTGTGGACTGCTACACTCGCCAGAATGAGGACACAGGGTTCTCTGAAGCCTTCCACTCCAAAGCCATGTGAGTTTTTTATCTTGATATTTTCATTCTGCACATTGTCTCCCTCAGAGCCCGGTGCACCTGCTTGTTCCGCAGAGTGTAGATGACAGGGTTGAGCAAGGGGGTCACCACCGTGTTCACAAGGGCAGCCTCCCTGTTGGATTCCAGCCTGTTCATTTGCTTTGGTTTCACATATATAAACACACAGCTGCCATACATCAGAGAGAGGACTATGAGGTGAGAGGAGCAGTTAGAGAAAGCTTTCTGTTTCTCCTTGGCTGATGGGAGTTGTATGATTGTGACTACTATGTTGCTATAGGCAATGATGGTTATGATAAGAGATGTTATAAGGACAAACAAAGCGAGGACAAAGGTCAACATTTCAGTAGGTTTGGTGTCAGAGCAGGAGAGATGAATCAGGGGGGCAAGGTCACAGAAAAAGTGAGGAATGATACGGGGACCACAGAAGGACAACTGGAAAACCTTCACTACCAGCCCAGTGATAAAGGGAAAGGCCAATGTGAAGCAGGCAGTGACCAGGAGGAAGCAAGTCTTCAGGTTCATGATGGTCGGGTAATGCAGAGGCTTGCAAATGGCCACATACCGATCCAGAGACATCACTGCTATGAGGAGGAAACCTACTGTTCCAAGAAATAAAAAGACAAATGCTTGTATGAAACAGGCAGGAAAGGAAATTGTTTGCTTGCCTGAGAGAAAGATGACAAGCAACTTAGGAATAACAGCACTTATGACACCACACTCCAAGAAGGAGAAAGTGCTGAGGAACAAATACATAGGTGTATGGAGTTGGGAGTCAGCACAGGTGATGGTGATTATGATCACATTGCCAGCAATGGATGCCAGGTATGCCAGCAAGTGCACCAGGAAGAGGACCTTTCCCAGGTGCTGGATGGCAGGAAACCCCTCCAAGGTGAATTCGTGGACAGTTGTCCCATTCCCCATTTCCATGGGCATCTCTTTCCACAGCAGTGTCTCAGCTGTACTTATTCTGCAATGAAGACATCAAGGAACACAAAGATTTTAGAGGAGCATGATTAAGTTACTTGACTATCCAGAAAGATGGCTAGGCTGGTAGTAAAGTGGATTAGCCAGTTGGTTCTTCAATCAGATGGACCTGAGTTCAATATTAGCTCAATGCTCAGTCCTAACTCATGAGAGATGGGCATCTTTGGAAAGTTAGTTAACCATTGTGAACTTTTTTTCATCCTCTGCAGAATGAAGTTGGTAGGATCTACCTGTTCATTTTCCTGTGAGAATTAAGTAAGGAAAAGCATGTAACTCACTTGGTATACGATGCCAGTGTTTCCTATGTGTTCCTCAAAGTCTAGTTGTAATGTTATGATCACTAATATAATGCTTAGGAGAGCAACATCTGTAGGCAGGGGTATTGACACTTTTCTAGTTATACAATGTTTTATTTTTAATAGTATTATCAATTTGTTTGTAAACATAATGATGATGTTAGTAATAATACCTTTAAATGTTTCTTTTAATAATGTAAAACATTCTGTGGTCCAAGCTGTGATCACCATGTTGTGTTGAGGACTTATGTTTGGTACTATGCCGGTCACTGAAATTCAGTATTTCTGTTCTTCTTCACAATAACCAAGAGCCCCTTCTTCTAGAGAAGCAGAACTGAGGCTTAGAGAGTTCCAGAGAATTAACTCCACATAGCTGGCACTTTACCAATAGCTTCCAGATCCAGAAACCCTGCTGTTGACAGATGCAATGTCAAAATATTTTGACTGCCATATTTGGCTTAGTAGTATACTCTCTATCTCCATCTATGTCAATATTTTGGTATTTGAAAGAGAAAAAATGTATTGTTAATGATCTTTAAACTTGAAGTGAAGGAATAGCTTTATTTATCTTGTTTCTACCCTTAGTTAGTATCACTCATGAGTTAGAGACCTGTGGAATGACATGAGGCTTAGGGAGCATCTACCTTAACACAATCATTTTATAGAAGCAACATGAGACTAGAGACTTTGGGGGCTTCTCTACAGCATGACATAATTTGTAAATCCAGGATTTACCCCACCCCCCACCCAGGAATTAGCCCAGTGAGGTATAAAGGCTGGGCACCTTTCACTCATGCACTCACTCTTACATTGAAGCTTAGTGAACATTTTGCTGTCTTCAGAGCTCTCCGTCACTGATTTCTCTCACCAGGCTGTTTGGCTGTAGCATCTCAATGCTAGGCTGAAGGTCAGCTGTGTGGCATGTGTCTCTCTCATTAACTCACCCTGGGCCAAGTCCTGTGAAGGGCTGCTCATGAACCATCTGCTCCTTCCTGAGTGCCACAGCCTGTGGGAGCCTCTGCTTCTGTGCCAGTGGACCCAGTAAACCCATGAGCCACCACAGGTTCACACACAGGAGTCACCTGCAACTACTGTTCTAAGAAATCTAAGAAATGAAGAGCTTGTTCTGGGCTGAAGGGAAAGGAGAGGAGAAGCAAATTTGTTGGTCACAGCCTGTTGTCCCAGAGAGGGGTGAATATACATCCCATGCTGCCAATGTCTGATTGACAAAGTCTATTTTTCCAAAGCCCAGATGTTTCATAGCACAGCATAGCTATGGGCAGCCTTGACCACGGAAGCCCCAGAAAGGAGGAGACAGACTAAAACAACTATATTTCACTGCCTACTGTTCTGGGCTAGAGCTGGACTTCCAGACTACTTAGCATATTTTTTTCTTTTGATACTAATTGCATTTTTAAAAAAATTTATTTCTTTTCAGAGTAACAGAATTCATTGTTTATGCACCACATGTAATATGTGCCCTCCACAATACCCACCATCTGGCTCCCCCAACCTCCCAACCCCCACCCCTTAAAAACCTCAGATTGTTATTCATAGTCCATAGTCTCTCATGGTTCATCTCCCCTTCCAATTTCCCTCAACTCCCTTCTCCTCTCCATCTCCCTATGTCCTCCATGTTATTTGTTAAGCTCCACAAATAAGTGAAACCATATGATAACTGACTCTCTCGGCTTGACTTATTTCACTCAGCAGAATCTCTTCCAGTTCCATCCATGTTGATACAAAAGTTGGATATTCATCTTTTCTGATGGAGGCATAATACTCCATAGTGTATATGGACCACATCTACTTAGCATTCTGATAAAGGTCTGGCTCTGCTCCCTCAGTGAGTAAAAGCCCACCTACCATGAAACATTGCTGTCACCTCCTATACTCTTAACAGGAACAGGTAGCTTCTTATAGTTTTAGCCCTGGTGTTGCTGAGGCAAGGGTCTTAAGTTTAGGGCTTCATGTCATTTGTACACCTGCACCAAGTCTCCTTCTACAGTTCCTCCATCACATCCTCACCTTTTCATATGGAGAATCATCCTTGTTCACTGCATCAACATTGAGAAGCAGCTGTCATGCAAGTTTGGGACTCTGTGATTGTTTTCTTACCAGAATGTATGTTTGTGAAGCAGGATGGACCCAGCCGGTGAGCAGAGTGCAGGCTCCCAAACCTTTTTAGATGCTGAAGAGACAGGGGCAGAAATTAAGGGCATGGCTGGTATCTTGGGGACAGCTAATTGGTCAATGTTGAGGACAAGATTTACTGGTGCAACCCTTATATTTATCTTCCCTTGTGTGGTGATGCTGACTCCCAGATGTCCACACTGTTCTCTGCCAATATTTTGAAGGAAATTATATGACAATTTCCCAAGGGTTTTTAAAATTCCAAGTTGAATTTGCTACTGATTTGATGTAACAGTCCAGACTAAAATTTTCTACATGTGCTGTGTGCACTGAGGTCAGAGCATAGTTGTTAAAAGAATAGATTTTATTGTGAGAAAAAGCTGGATTATATTCTAGATTTTATGAGGCTTTTAGGAAGGTACTAGGGAAGCCTGCCTTTCTTGGTCAACTTTTCTTTATGCTTTCACCGATGTTATGATTCTTTTCATTCCATATTTTCATATGAAAAAAATTTCATTATGCTCTCCAATCTTCTTGAAAAAGGAAAGTACACCTTTTTTTGCTCATCAGGGAAGAAGGGGGAATGCTAGATGATTTCTGTGACATCCCTAGCCTGGCAGGGCTCTCTTTTGAAAAAGAATGTGGGAAATGGAACCCAGATTCTTTCTAGATGCAGAAGAGGTGGAGATGTGAGCCTGAGGGTGGAGAAGCCGTATCCATAGCAACCAGTGGCCTGGAAAGCTGCTTCTTTTACTGGGCTACTGTGGCACAGGAGACCCATGTTTCTGTGACTTCTTGCTTCCCATCACAAGCCAGAGAAGAATACTAGCCTCCCAAAGTGTTTGTAGGCAACCCTGGTACATATGGGCACTGTTTGGAAATTTGTTCTGCCTGTGTCTGCCCGTATTAATATTGATCTTAGAAGGATAAGGGAAATATAGGAACTTTCATGAGTTTCCATTTGGGTCCCACCTTCCCCAAAATAGACAAAATCCCCCCTTTTTTTTGAGAGAGAGAGAGAGAGAAAGAGTATGTGTGGTTGAAGGTGGTGGGGGCAGTGAGTAAGACAGGAGGCTTGTTCTGTAAATCTCAGAGGATGACCTGACTTGAGGAAAATCAGGAGTTAGCTGCTTAAACAACTGAGCCACCCAAGTGCCACAGAGAAAAACACTTTTATAACATCTGTCCATCTACCCACTCTGCTTTCAATCCAGGTCAAACCTGGATATGTGCGAAAATAAACAATAACAAGAGATAAGTTATAGAAGCTGGAGCAAAGTGAGACTATCTATAGATTTTAATGCCCAGATAAAGGCTCATTTCATGGGGTTTTAATTTTATTCAGTGCTAACTTCATGGTGCAAAAATACCTGTCACACCTGAGCAAGTCCCAGTGGCAAAAGATGGTGGGAATGTGGGAGGAGAGGGGCTCTATGAGGTTTGATGGAAAGGCTTACAGAGAAGACACTCAAAGAAATTGGCTGAGATAACTCTACATTGCATCTAGCACTGAGAAATGTTTCAAATTGTCCTTGGCCCATGGTTTCTCTCTTCTGAGAGAGTTCCCTTATTCCTCTCCAAGACCTGCCATTTCTTAATATTTTTTTAATGACCTTGAGATCTTATTTATCTTGGACATTTCCAGCATTAGCTGTGATTTGGGTTTTTAGTTAGCCAGTTAGAGTATGGAAAGGAATAGTTATTAAAGTTGTATTTGTGATTATCAAACATGAAAAGATAAAGCAAATATTAGTCTGTGGTTTCTTCTCTGCAGAATATGATCATGTTTGCCACACTAATCCTCAGCCACTCTTGACAAGTTAGGCTACACATATATATTCATGATTTAGATAATAAGAGTATTTTGGTTTATAGTGTATTTTGTTAATATGGTCTGTTCCTAGAAGAGTGTCAGTTTCTAATATTATATCCCTAAGGACGAAGCCTTAATTAACACCCTAGGAAAGGTGAATCCTATCAGCTATGATGTTGTGGGAGAGGGAGTAGAGGATACTAATTTGAACAGGATGTGGGCCTCAGGAAGGTGAGAAACACTCATTAGGCCAAATCCCAGGCTGAGGTTGGAGCTATTGGCATACTAATAATACATGGAGAACCATTTTCCCTCAGAATTTCAATAAATGTAAGTTAATGATATCAATAGAGATCTGGAACAGATCAATTCTGATTTAGAGGTCTTGTTAATACCACACCCAATACCTATCCCTCCATGTGAGGAAAAGTATGGTAGTGTTAGTAGCTTCCAACATGGAACCATGAAGGAAAACTGAAGGTATAGAGTAATTTATCTTATCTGGGCTTCTATGTTTTCTTTTTTACTTATTCATGGAAAAAGAAATCTTTTCTTTTTTTGATGACTATATATATAGTCATTAAAAATATATGTATATAAATGATTTATATATATGGGTATATGTATGTATATAAATGATTAATTAAGTTCAATTATGTGGGTGGGAAAAAAGAGGTAGAGGAGGAAGAGCTACCTATAAATCTCAGAAGTGAAACTACTTTGCAAGGATCTGGATCCTCCACTACTGCTTTTTTCCTGGTAGGATTTCTTGAGCTGGTCTCCCCTCAGATGTGTGGATGCTCCAGGTACTGGGGACAACACGTATGGTTCTTAGCTGTGTTTTTAGCACAGGATTCTTAAGTATCTTTATCTCAGTACCTTTCCAAAATGAAATGGTGAATGTTACATTTTGCAAGGTCAATATTTTATACAAAGTATGGAAGAACTCTCATTAACTTCTTCCCCTTTCCCCCAAAAACCTAATTTGAAATGGAAGCAAAGTTCATATTTTTAAGCTCACATCTCTTCTGGGAACACCCTTACAGCTTATTACATGAACTAGTTTTACTCTTAATGGAGGGGAACTACTTAGAGGAGAAGGTGAAGGATATGCAATGGAAAGAAAACTAATTTGTATGATCCTCTTTTAGTAAATGGGATTCTTTTGGCTGGGATTCAGTCATCACCTCACCAATAATTGGTATTATATTGGTGGCTGTCATAAAGTCAGTGTCCAAGATTCCTAAGATTTTGTAAACCAGACTGATCTCTTTCCACACGTGTGACTTTGGGGATCTCAGGCTGGTCAGGGCTTTTGTAAGATATGGGTAGAGGGAGATGTTCTCTGAACTGACAACACAATCAAATTCTGTTTTCCTATCCAGCACTTATCACTGCTTGGAGACAAAGCTCCTGAGAAGAAGCCTCAGGAACCAGAGGAGATGAATTAGAATTCTTCAGCCTCCAATATGGCTGGGCTGCTCAATGTGGGATTGAAGTATCTATCAGCCTCTTCTTCCTTAGTTGGGAGGTCAGGCCACCCACAAGGCAGGGAAGGAAAGTGTCCAGTGCAGGCATAGTGGGGGAGCCCATGCTCAGACTGATCAAGAGGCATACTGCCAGGGTGAGCACCTGCTGCATTCTCAGAAGGCTGGCTTCTTCTGGAGGCATGCTTCACCCTTGTCCATCAGGTCTGCTCTTCAGGAAAGATACAGCCACCAAAAATAGAGGAACTCTGCTTTCTCCTCATACCCATCTTAGTTTGATTTTTTGTTTTGAAAAGAATGCAAATCCTACCAATCATGGTCAATGAGGGGTTTTTATTTCACAAGTAGCATCCCATTCATAGAAACCCTGAACAGGAGTCACAATAGGCCTGGCTGTCAAGGGCACTAAAGGTGGAGAGTGATTCTAGATTCAGGCAACTCTAGGAACTTCAGCATCTGGGTGTTTGGATTCTCTTTCCACTGCTCTCCCATTAACCCTCAAGCCACATTCTTCATGTCTACAAATTTACGGCCTACTACTAAATGGTGTTCTTTACACTCTTAATTTCTATCCCTCTGTTTTTCAGTGACACAGGATTCATAGTGACTGTGACACTTTCTTTTTTTTTTTTTTTAAAGATTTTATTTATTTATTTGACAGAGAGAGATCACAAGTAGGCAGAGAGGCAGGCAGAGAGAGAGGAGGAAGCAGGCTCCCTGCAGAGCAGAGAGTCCAATGTGGGGCTCGATCCCAGGACCCTGAGATCATGACCTGAGCCGAAGGCAGAGGCTTTAACCAACTGAGCCACCAAGGCGCCCCACTGTGACACTTTCTTGTTGTACATCTCAGTACTTCATTTAATGGAGCAATGATACAAATCTTATGCAGTTTTTCAGAAGGTATGAAAAGAGTTAATGTAATTCATAAAAATTTTTATAAAGCAGAATATTCTTTTTTCCCCTGTCTTTATTGAGTTACAATTGACATATAATATTGTGTAAATTTAAGGTGTACAAAGTGATGATTTGATATACCCATATATTATGAAATGTTTACCAGAGTAAGATTAACTAACTCATCTTTCACATCACATCATCATATAGTATGAACATTAAAAACTCTATTGTCAAGAAAAGCTCTATTCTTTTAGCAATTTTCAAGGGTGCAAAACAATATTGTTAACTATAGACACCATGTTGTACCTTAGACCCTCAGAACTTACTCATTTTATAATTGAAATTTTATACCCTTTGACCGACATCTTCCCTTTCCCCCCCTGCTTAGCCCCTGACAACCACCATTTCACTGTATTTCTATGAGTTCCATGTTTTTATATTTCCCATAAAAATGAGGTCATACAGTATTTATGTTTCTCTATCTGACTTATTAGCATTAAAATTTACATCACTAGATTTATGACAACGATGACAGTCTAATGCAGTAAGGAAATGATAGTCCTGCAACACATGTAGATGGTGCTATATCAGGTAGGTATTCAAATGGAGAAAATGTACTTGACTGTTACTGTATGTAAGAACATATTATGGGTTCTATAGTCTGTTCCATTGATCTATGTGTCTTTTTGTGCCAATACCATACTGTCTTGATGATTACAGCTTTGTACCACAACTTGAAATCCAGAATTGTGATGGCTCCAGCTTTGGTTTTCTTTTTCAACGTTCCTTTGGCTACTTGGGAATTTCCCTGGTTCCATACAAATTTTAGAATTGTTCATACCAGTTCTGTGCAAAATTTTGATGGTATTTTAATAGGGACTGCACTGAATGTGTAGATTGCTCTGGGTAGCAGAGACATTTTCACAATATTTGTTCTAATCCATGAACATGGAATGTTTTTCCATTTCTTTCTTTTTTTTTTTTTTAAAGATTTCATTTATTTGACAGGCAGAGATCACAAGTAGGCAGAGAGGCAAGCAGAAAGAGAGGGAGAGGTGGAAGCAGGCTCCTTGCTGAGCAGAGAGCCTGATGTGGGGCTCGATCCCAGGACCCTGAGATCATGACCTGAGCCGAAGGCAGAGGCTTTAACCCACTGAGCCACCCAGGTGCCCCTGTTTTTCCATTTCTTTGTGTCTTCCTCAATTTCTTTCATGAGTGTTCTATAGTTTTATGAGTACAGATCCTTTGCCTCTTTGGTTACATTAATTCCTAGGTATCTTACGGTTTTGGGTGCAATTGTAAGTGGGACCAATTCCTTAACTTCTCTTTCTCTGCCTTGTTCTTAGCGTATAGGAATGCAATTGAGGTCTGTGCATTGTGTTCACATTCTATAACTTTGCTGAATTCCTGTATCAGTTCTAGCAATTTAAGGGTGAAGTCTTTGGGTTTTCTGTAAAGTGTCATATCATCTGTGAAGAGTGAGAGTTTGGCTTCTTCTTTGCTGATTCGGATGCCTTTTATTTCTTTTTGTTGTTTGATTGCTGATATTGGGATTTCTAGCACTATGTTGAACCACAGTGGAGAAAAGTTCTCAGTTTTTCCCAACTGAGGATAATATTTGCTGTGGGTTTTCGTATATGGCTTTTATGATGTTGAGGTATGTTTCCTCTATCCCTACTTTTTTCCCAACTGAAGCTGATATTTGCTGTGGGTTTTCATATATGGTTTTGATGATGTTGAGGTATGTTTCCTCTATCCCTGCATATTGGAGGGTTTGTTTGTTTGTTTGTTTCATCAAGAAAAGATGCTACATTTTGTCAATTGCTTTATCTGCATCAACGAGAAGATCATATGGTTCTTGTCCTTTCCTTTATTAATGTGATTTATCATATCAATTGATTTGCAGATGTTGAACCACTCTGGCAGCCCAGGAATAAATCCCAGTTAGTTGTGGTGAATTATAGTTTTAATGTACTATTGGATCCCATTAGCCCTTATCTTGGTGAGAATTTTTGCAGCTATGTTCATCAGGGATATTGGTCTGTAATTCTCCTTTTAAAACCCTGGTAATGTTTTTCCATTTCTTTGTGTCTTCCTCAATTTCTTTCATGAGTACTTTA
>NC_081560.1:153411103-153482709 GCF_022355385.1 Mustela nigripes
TGGGGAGGGTATGTGCTTTGGTGAGTGCTGTGAAGTGTGTAAACCTGGTGATTCACAGACCTGTACCCCTGGGGATAAAAATATATGTTTATAAAAAATAAAAAATTTTACTAAAAGCCTTAAAAAAAAAGATTCTCAACATCTGTCATCATCAGGATAATACAAATCAAAACCATGAGGAGATACCATCTCACAACTTTTAGGATGGCTAATAACTACACAAGAAAGAAGTGGTGTTGGCAAGAATGCAGAGATAGGGAAATCCTCTTGCACTCTTTGTGGGAATGCAAACTAGTGCAGCCACTCTGGAGAAGAGTATGGAGGTTCCAAAAATGTTAAAAATAGAACTACTAGATTATCCAGCAATTGCACTACTATTTACCCAATAGATTAATAAATGGTGATTTAAAGGGATTCTTGCATCCCAATATTTATAGCTGCATTATACCCAATACCCAAATTATGGAAAGAGCCCCAATATCTATTAACTGATGAATGGATAAATGGATAAAGAGGATATGATATATACACAATGGAATATTACCCAGCCATCAAAAAGAATGGATGGACGAGGCTAAAGAGTATTACGGTAAGTGAAATAAGTCAGAGAAAAACAAATACCATGTCCTCTCACTCATATGTGGAATTTAAGAAGCAAAAAAATAAAGGGGGGTGAGCATAAGGGGGGGGAAGAGAGAGAGGCAAACCAAGAAACAGACTTTTAACTATAGAGAACAAACTAATGGTTACCAGAGGGGAGGTTGCGGGAGGGATGGGTGAAATAGGTGGGAATAAGGAGGGCACTTGTGAAGAGTTCTGGGGGTTGTATGTAAGTGTTAAATCACTAAATTATACACCTGAGACTAATATTACACTGTATATTAACTAACTGAATTTTGAACAAAAACTTCGAAAAAGTGGAAAAACATGGGCAGTGAGACGGAATGGATGTTTTTCCAAAGAAGACATACAAAGGGCCAACAGGTACATGAAAAGATGCTCACCATCAGTAATAGAAACACAAACATCACTAAGAAAAAATACAAGTATTATGGCAATGAGATATCACCTCATGCTTCTTTAGATGGGTACAACAAACAAACAAACAAACAAACAAACAAAAAAACCCAACCCAAACCAAACCAAACAAAAAAAACCAACCCAAAACAAAACTAAAAACAAAGGATAAGTATTTTCAAGGATGTGGAAAAAAAGGAACCTTGTACAGTATTTATGAAACTGTAACGGGTACAGACACTCTGGTAAACAATATAGCGTTTCCTGAAATATTTCAAAACGAAATTACCATTTGATCCAGCAATCCCACCTCTGGATATACATCCAAAGGAATTGAAATATGGGTCTCAATGAGATATCTGTATTCCCAATTCACTGTAGCATTATTCACCATAGATAAGAAGGGAAAATATACTAAAAGTCCATGTAAAAAGGAATGGGTAAAGAAAACATGACATATATACATTATGGAATCTCATTTAGCCTTTACAAAGAGGGTCCTGTCACTTGCAAGAACATGGGTATACCTGGAGGACATTATTCTACAGAAAAAAGACCAAGACAGAAAAACAAACGTTGCATGATCTCACCTGTATCTGGAATCTAAACAAATAATATGGAAGCAGAGCATACAAGTATTGTCAGGGGCTGGAAAGAGTATGGAAATAAGGATGTATTGATCAAGTTTCAGTTATACATAATAAATAAATTCTAGAGATCTGTATAACATAGGGCTTATGGTCAACAATACTTTATTGTGTACTTAAAAATTTGCTAGGAGGCTAGATCTTAAGTGCTCTTACCTGGAATATAAGGAAAAAATATTAACAACCAAGTGGCCAGGAAGAAAGTTTCGGAGGTGATAGATAGGTTCCAGGCATTGATAGTGATGATGGTTTCAAGGTGTATACTTATCTCAAAACATATCAACTTGTATACAGCAAATATCTACAGCTTTTATATATGAATCACATGCCAATGAAGTGGTTTAAAATTTATTATTGGAAGTATCTTCAACATAGAATTAGCTTAGGGGATTTGTCTCAATAAAACGTTTTATGGGGGCACCTGGATGGCTCAGTAGTTTAAGTGTGTGTCTTTGGCTCAGGTCATGATCCCAGGGTCCTGGGATCAAGCCTCACATTAGACTGCTTCCTGCTCAGCAGAGAGCCTGCTTCTCCCTTTCCCTCCATTTCTGCTCTTTTTCTCTCTCTCTTTCTCATTCTCTCTCTCTCTCTGTCAAATAAATTAATAAAATCTTAAAAAAAAAAAAACAAAACCTTCTGATGGAGGCATAAGACTCCATAGTGTATATGGCGGGGGAGTGGGAGGTCGGGGTACCAGGTGGTGGGTATTGTAGAGGGCATGGATTGCATGGAGCACTGGGTGTGGTGAAAAAATAATGATACTCTTATGCTGAAAATAAATAAATTAAAAAAAAAAAATCCGGTCAGGTGGAGACATCCAGTCAGTAAAGTGCGCATACTGTCTCCCTAGCTACCAAGGAGTGTGGGCCCTGCCTTTTGGCCGCCAATTCTGACTAAGGAGATAGGCTAGTTCAAATAGCTACTATGAGATGAATTGTAATTCAGTTGGCCACCCGTGTATGACCTAGCATGACTGTGCAGCTTTCTTTGTGTGTTACAATCTCATTCGCCACCTGTGTGTGGCCAGGCCCAACCACATGGCCTTTGCTCTATAAAAGTTAGTCTGTGAGGCAGGGAGGGGTCACCCTCTCTGTAAGGGGTGGCCCCGACCTGTCTGTTTAACGGTCGATTTGATTCTTGCTTGACCTTTAAAAAAAAAAAACAACCTTCAAGTTTCTTTTCCTATAGAAAAAAAATTAAAATTGGCTAATTTGGGGGGTGCCTGTGTGGCTCAGTGAGTTAAACCTCTGCCTTTGGCTCAGGTTATGGTCTCAGGGTCCTGGGATGGAGCCCCACATCAGACTCTCTGCTCGGCAGGAAGCCTGCTTCCCCTTCTCTCTCTGCCTGCCTCTGCCTACTTGTGATCCCTCTCTCTCTTTCTCTCTCTGTCAAATAAATAAATAAAAAATTTGAGAAAATAAAATAAAATGTTTTATGGCACCAGAATCTAGTACACTAATTTCTACATTAGGGTTTTTCCTTATCTTGGTACCATCTATGGCTGGTAACCATCAACCTTGGATTATAGACTCAGTTTCAGATTTTTAGTCTTCATTTTTGTGTTTGTTAGGTTCACTCTTCAACCATATTCTATCTCAAGGTATTATAAAGTGCCTTTAATTAGTTTAAGTAAAATAAATTATTATCCAATCATGACTAAAATGTTGGGGAGGCTCATACTCTTTTCAGTAGTTTGACCACAATTCCTTGGTTTATTCCTTCATTACTGAACCTCAACCACTTCCATACACTCTTCAGTTGTTCAACTCTCAGGGCAGAACATTATTTCCATGTTCCTCAGGCATCTTGCTACTATGTCCTTGAGTATTTTTAAGGGGACCCTAGAGGTCATCTGGCTCAATCTCCATATTTAATGGAGAAGGTGACTTGTGTGTTCTTGGAAGTTGATCAGTTAGTCTAAGGCAAAAGCAAGCTTGCCCAGTGCAAATGATTCAGAGTCTACTCTGGTCTCGTTGCATTCCATTCCACTTCCTCTTCCCTAAGACATCATTCTCTTTCTTCCAATTCCTGTAACAGAGCCCATACCCACTTTCCTACTATGATCATAGCTTTTGCAAATTTCTTTTAATACAATGTGTATAGTGAATCATCTGTGATTTTGGGGGGGCAAATTGGATCTATTCATGGCATAGAACATGTTTCTCAAAATGTATTTGAAATAATCTAACCTCTGGGTTTGGGTTAAAGACAAACAAAAAAAAATTGTCTCAGCCTTTTTAGATATGTTCCTTCTGATGAATAAAAAGACAAATCCTGGCTGGAAAAAAATAGTGTAAAAAGTACAAAGGTTTGCGGATTCAGATCATGGAATTGTTGGTTTTAGAATACATTGTCAATCAGAAGATAATCTTACAGTTGACAATACAAGGCAACCAGGAAAAAATTTTTTCCTTAACAATATGAAATAGAGAAGCCAATAACTTAAATTCCACCTACTTGAAACCTTGGCAGAATTTATAGCAAAATTAAATAAGTACACCCTTCAACTGGTATACAGAACCCATCTGTGGTAAGAGCTTAGGATAAGAACTAATCGTAAGTGTGCATTATCCTGAAGCTAGAATAAATAATATAGGAAATAGGAGATTTGCTCTACCATGGACTGTGGTGGTTTTTCCTTCTCCTTAGAGAATGGTCTGGACCTGTGAAAAATTCTGTTTCTCTCTAGAATGGGATCAATGCATATATATATATATCGTAAGGCCCAAAAACATTAAAAAATTTTTTTAAATTTTATTTATTTATTTGACAGACAGAAATCACAAGTAGGCAGAGAGGTAGGCAGAGAGAGGAAGGGAAGCAGGCTCCCTGCTGGGATCGGACCTGAGCTGAAGGCAGAGGCTTTAACCCACTGAGCCACTACGGCGCCCCCCAAAAACAACATTTAAGAGCACACCTGATGCAAACAATATATATTCCAATGTGAAGGGTACTATAATCATTATTTCCCTGGTCCAGGCATGGAGGGAATGTGGACCAATGCATTGGTACTATTTCCATCATTTCCTTCTGAATCACAACATAATATACAACCTTCTATTATTTTAATAATCTAAATGCTTTTTGTCAAATCATTATTAATTCTGTTCAGCCATGTCATTGGTTTGAAAGAAGTGAAATAAAAAGTGTATAAATAACTAAATTTTGGAAATTAAGTGTACATGGTTTAATCAGAGGGAAGAATAACAATTCAGTAAAGGATTTTGCAATGAATCATTGTCATCCAAAGATGGAAAATTTGTGGAGAAGATAATTATGCAGACCCAACTAAAATGAGACCTTGAGGGCGCCTGGGTGGCTCAGTGGTTAAGCCGCTGCCTTCGGCTCAGGTCATGATCTCAGGGTCCTGGGATCGAGTCCCGCATCGGGCTCTCTGCTCAGCAGGGAGCCTGCTTCCCTCTCTCTCTCTGCCTGCCTCTCCATCTACTTGTGATTTCTCTCTGTCAAATAAATAAATAAAATCTTTAAAAAAAAAAAATAAAAAAAAATAAAATGAGACCTTGAGAAACAGATGTCCATTTTGCTAAAATGTGTTGATCAAGTGTGACTCCCAGAGACACTGATTAACTCTTTGGCCTGCTACATTGTCCAGAATGAAGACAAATGTTTTTCTGAAGACTTCCACACCAAGGTCATGTGATTTTTTTATCTTAATTCTTTCTTTCTGCACAACGTCTCCCCCAGAGCCCGGTGAACCTGCTTGTTCTGCAGAGTGTAGATGACAGGATTCAGCAGTGGGGTCACCACCGTATTTACAAGGGCAGCCTCCCTGTTGGACTCCAGCCTGTTCATTTGCTTTGGTTTCACATATATGAACACACAACTGCTGTACATCAGAGAGAGGACTATGAAGTGAGAGGAGCAGGTGGAAAAAGCTTTCTGTTTCTCCTTGGCTGAGGGAAGTTGCAGGACTGTGACTACTATGTTGCTGTATGCAATGATGGTTATGATAAGGGATGTCAACAGGATAAAGAAAGTGAGAACAAAGGCCAACATTTCAACAGACCTGGTGTCAGAACAGGAGAGATGAATCAAGGAGCCAATGTCACAGAAAACGTGGGGGATGACATGGGGGTCACAGAAGGATAACTGGGAGACTTTTACTAGCAGACCAGTGATGAGAGGAAAGGCCAAAGCGAAGCAGGCAGTGACCAGGAGGAAGCAAGTCTTCAGGTTCATGATGGTCGGGTAGTATAGAGGCTTGCAAATGGCCACATACCGATCCAGAGACATCATTGCTATGAGGAAGAATCTTGCTGCTCCCAGAAATAAAGAGACAAAGGCTTGTATGAAACAGGCAAGAAAGGAAATTGTTTGCTGAGAGAAAGATGACAAGCAACTTAGGAATAACAGCACTTACGAAATAACACTCGAAGAAGGAGAAAATGCTGAGGAACAAGTACATAGGTGTGTGGAGCCTGGAGTCAGTACAGGTGATGGTGACTATGACCACATTGCCTGCAATGGAGGCCAGGTATGCCAGCAGGTGCACCAGGAAGAGGACCTTTCCCAGGTGCTGGATGGCAGGAAAACCCTCCAAGGTGAATTCTTAGACAGTTGTCCCATTCCCCATTTCCATGGGCATCTCTTTCCAGAATCATCAATGCTGTTCTAACCTACAATGAAGACATCAACAAGCACAAAGTTCTCAGAGGAGCAGGATTAAGTTATTTGTCCATGAAGGTGACTAGGCCAATAGCTAATTGGTTTAGCCAGCAGATTCTTTAATCAGTAGGACCTGAGCTCAGTATTAGTTCAATACTGAGTTCTAACTCCTGAGAGATGGTTGTTTTTTTTTAATATTTTATTTTTTCTATTTGACAGTGATTACAAGTAGGCAGAGAGACAGGCAGAGAGAGGGGGAAGCAGGCTCCCCGCCGAGCAGAGAGCCTGATGCGGGGCTCGATCCTAGGACCCGGAGAGCATGACCTGAGCCTAAAGCAGAGGCTTTAACCCACTGAGCCACCCAGGTGCCCCAAGATGGGTCATTTTTAGAAAGGAAGTTAACCTTTGTGAACTTTGCTTTCACTCTCTTTAGAATCTAGATGATAGGATCTTTCCATTCATGTTCTTGTGAGAAGCACATAACTCACTTGTTATATGATGCCAATGTTTCTTTGTTCCTCAAATTTTAGTTGTAGTATTATGATCATTAACATAGTGTAATAGCGCATCAATAGGCAGAGTTATTGACATTGTCATAGTTATAATGCATGGTAGTTATTTATTCATTTTATTATTTTTATTAAAAATTTATTTATTTAAGAGAGAGAGAGTGAGAGAGAGAAAACACAAGAGCAGGGAGGGTCAAAGGGATAAGCAGATGCCCCGCTGAGCAAGGAACCCAATGGAGGACTCCATTCCAGGACCGTGGGATCATGACCTGAGCTGAATGTAGACACTTAATCATCAGAGCCACCCAGGTGCCCAACATTTTTTAAATAATATTAATTTGTAAGTAAACATAATAATAATATTAGTGATATTGCCCTTGAATATTTAAAAATATGCAACACATTTTGTGGTCCAAGTTTTCATCATCATCATCATCATATGTTCAAGATTTATGTTTTCTATGCTGGTCACTGAAACTATTATTTCTATTACTCTTCACAATAACCATGAACCCCTTCTTCTACAGAAGCAGAAAGTGAGGCTTAGAGAGTTCCAGAGAGCTTAGGTCACATAGTTGGGACTTTAGGCAGAATGCCAGAATCTGGAGTACCTGCTATTTCCAAATGCAGTGACAGAATGTTTTAAAACAGGAACAAATCTATTGTTGATGCTCTCTCAACCTTAAGTTGAAAGATTAGCTTTATTAATCTTAATTATATCTATCCTTAGGTAGTATCTCTGATGTGTTATTGACCTATGAAATAACATAGTGCTTAGAGAAGATCTCATTTAGCAGAAGCATTTTAAAGAAGAGACTGGAGACCAGAGAAATTAGGAGTTTGCTCAACAATGTGAGGTAAATTGTAAAATTAGTTTCCACCCACCCCGGCCCTGAGGGTTCCTGCTGTCCCGTGATGGAGGTGGGAGTGACAGTAGTTTAGGGAGGTATGCTGAGCACCTGACACTCATGCACCCACCCTTACATCCAAGCTCAGTGAACATTCTTCCTTCTCCAGTCCTCTCAATCAGTAATTTGTCTCAGGATGGTGTTTGACTCTAGCATATCAAAACAGGCTAAAGGTCGGCAGTGTAAAAGTGTCACTCTCACTAATGCACTGTGGGCAAAGTCCTCTGAAGGTCAGTTCATGAAATCGAACAGCTCACTGCAGTGAAACAGCCTAAAGGAGCCTCTCCTTCTGTTCCTGTTGACCCCAGTAAATTCACTAAGTCGCCAGGGTCCCTGAGACCAGGCATAACCGGAGGTCACCTCATGAGGGGGCAGGGCTACCTCCTCTTGCAGCTATTGTCTTCCAAGAAATCAAGAGTTTGCTGTGGGCTGAGGGGAAAGGAGAGGAGAAGGAAACTCAGTTGTCACAGTCTGTTGTCCCAGAGTGGGGTGAATATGCATCCCATGCTGTTGGTGTTCGGAATGACAAAGCTGTGTGTCCATAGCCCAGAACATTTCACAGCACAAGCCTACATGGTAGCCTGGACCACTGAAACTTCACAAAGGAGCAGACAGACTAAACCAACATTTCACTGCCCTCAATTCTGGGCTAGAGCTGGACTCCCAGACTACTTATGGTTCGGATGAAAGGTCTGGCTCTGCCTCCCCCAGTGGGTAGAAGCCCACTTACCATGCAACTTTTCTGTCACTTTCTATGTTGTCATCTCCTATAGCAGCTACTGGGAGCGGCACCTTCTAAGTTTTGCCCTGGGTGCTGCTGAGACAAGGATCCTTCTGTGGCAGTGCTCCATGCTACAGCTGCACCTGCTCCAAGACCTTCTCTTACACCATGCTCCTCCATCATATCCTCATCTTTCCATGTGGAGAAGCATCCTTGCTTTACTGTGTCGACACTGAGGTGCTGACAGGAAAGCTTGAAGCCTGTGATATTTTTGCCACAGCATTGCTTGGTCACCAAGAAGGATGGACCCAGCTAGGGAGCAGAGAGTGCAGGCCCTTAAACCTTATTAGATGCTGAAGAGACAGAGGCAGAAAGTAAAGGCATGGCTGGTGCCTGGGAACACCCAATTAATTAGCCAATGTTGAGAACAAGAATTACTGGGGCAACCCTTTATTTACCTTCCCATCATTGTTGGTGATGCTGACTGCCAGAATCTGCACTGTTCTCTGCCAAGACTTTTGAAGGAAATTATATGACAATTTTCCAAGGGTTTTTAAAATCCCAAGGTGAATATTGCTAATACTTTGTGGTAGAAGTCCAGACTACAGTTTTCTACTGTGATGTATGCCCTGAAGCCAGAGTATAGGTGTTCAAAGAACAGTCTTTATGGTGAGAAACAGTAGGATCACACCCTGCCTTTCATGAGGCTTTTGGGAAGATACTGTGGAATGCCACCTTTCTTAGTCAATCATTCTTCATGCTTCTACCAGTGTTATGATTCTTTTCATTGCATATTCTCATTTGAAGAATACTTTCATTGTGCTCCCCATATCCTTGAAAAATGAAAGCACACATTTTTTCCTCTTCAGGGAAGAAAAAGGTATTCTGGGTGGTTCCTGTAACATCTCTAATCTGGCAGGCTCTCTCTTTTTAAACATATCTGGGATGTGGTGGAGGTATCAGTTAAGTGTCTAACTCTTGGTTTTGGCTCAGGTCATAATCTCATGGGTAGAAGATTCAAGCCCTGCATCTAGCTCCACGCTAAGTAGGGAGTCTGAAGATTCTCTTCCTCTGCCTCTCCTCCTAGTGGTGTGCTTCTTCTCTCTCTCTCAAAATAAATAAATAAATCTTTTAAAAATGTATCTGGGATGTGGATCCCCAGATTCTTTCTAGATGCAGAACTGGAAGAGATGTAAGCCTGAGAGTGGAGAAGATATATCCATATCAACTTTTGGATTGGATATCTGCTTCTTCTCCTGGGTGTCTCAGCTAGACAGTTGCAATAGTGACCCATTTTTCTGTGGCCTCTGGTTTCCCATCCCAAGCCAGATAAGGGGACTAAACTCACAAAGTGTATTTGCTGGCAACCCTGGGGCATCTGATAGCTGTTTGTAAATCTGTGGTTATTTTATCAGTTGGAAGTGAAGGAAAATAAAGAATAATGGGAAAAGAGTTACAGAAGTTAGGGCAAAGTGAGACTATATATTTTAATGCTAAGGTAAAGCCTTACTTATATGGGATTTTAATTTCATTCAGTGCCAGCTTCATGGTGCAGAAATACCTATCACACCTGAGAAAGTCCCATTGCCAACATGATGGTGGGAAGGCAGAAGGTGAGAGCCTGGTATGTAGTTTGATGGAAAGGCTTACAAAGTGGACAAAGAAATGGACTGAACTGACTCTACATTGCATCTAGCATAAGAGGTGATGAACTGATATCAAGAAATGTTTCAAATTGTCCTTAGTCTAGTTTCTCTTTTCTGAGTAGTGTGCTCATGGCTGTCCAACACCCAACATTTTTTTTATGTTTTAAATGATAACCTTATGATCTCATTTATCTTGGCTATTTTTCAGCATTTCTTTGCTTTAAGTATTTATCCAGTTAGAGTAAGTGAAGGAATAGTTCTTAAGGTTGTTATTTCTGGTTATCAAACTATGGAGGGATAAAGCAAATATAAGCTTGTGGATTTTCCTTTGCAAAATATTGTTATGTTTGTCATTCTGTTCCTTGGCCACTCTTGAAAAATCAGGCTACACCTTTACCTGGGATGTAGATAGTAGGAATATTTTGTCTTATAGTTATCTGGTGAATATGGTCTATTCCTAGAAAGGCTCCAAATTCTAATATTGTATCCCTAAGAAAGAAGGCTAAGTTAAGGCCTGAGGAAAGGTAAATCCTTTCAGAGATCACACGTATACTAAATATCATTTATGATATTGTAGGAGGGGGTATAGGGGATGCTAATTTGAAGAGGAATTGGGGGATGGAGAGAAGCACTCCGGCATTGGGTGGAGCTGTTGGGTAACTAGTAATACTTTAAGAACCACTGTCCTTCATGGAATTTCCATAAAAGTAAGGCAACAATGGCAACCAAGATCCAGAACACATCTGTTCTGGTCTAGAAGTTCATTAATATCACACAAATATCCATCTGTCCATGCGAGGAAAAGCATGGTAATGTTAGTAGCTTCCAACTTTGGATGAGGAGAAGCTGAAGGCATAGGGTAATTTATTTTTTTGGGTGTCTTTGTATCTTTTTTATTCTTGCATTGAAAAAAGAAACCTTTTCTGTGTATACACACACACACACACACGTTTTATATATATTATATATATTATATATATATATTTATATATATATATATAAATATATATCACATCTTATATATGGACCCACTGATGGACCCACTGATGGACCCACTGTTTCCATAATTTGGATATTGTAAATAATACTGCATGTACTCCATAATTTGGATATTGTAAATAATACTGCATGTAAATAATACTGCATGTATTGAATTAGTAGTTTTGTATTCTTTTCGTAGATACCTAGTAGTGCAATTGCTGGATAATAGGGTAGTCTATTTTTCACTTTTTGAGTAAATTCCATACTGTTTTCCAGAGTGGCTGAACCAGTTTATATTCCCTGAAACGGTGTAAGAAGATTGCCTTTTCTCCACTTCCTCACCAATGCCTGTTGTTTCCTGTATTGTTGATTTTAGCTATTCTGACTGGTATAAGGGGATATGCCATTGTAGTTTTGATTTTTATTTGATGATGAGGGATGTTGAACATCTTTTCTTGTGTCTCTTGGTCATCTGTGTGTCTTCTTTGGAGAAATGGCTATTCATATCTTCTGCCCATTTGTTAATTAGATTTTTCATTTTTTGATTGTTGAGTTTTATGTTTTGTATATTTTGGATACTAACCCATTATCGTATATATGGATGTATAGTTGTGGGTTCACTTCTGGGTTTTCTATTCTGTTCTGTTCATCTATGTGTTTGTTTTGTGTCATTACCATACTGCTTTGATCACTATAGCTTTATAATATAACTTGAAGTCTGGAATTGTGATGCCTCCAGCTTTGCTTTTCTTTTTCATGACTGCTTTGGCTATTTGGGACCTTTTGTGGTTCCATACATATTTTAGGATAGTTTGTTCTTCTAGCTCTTTGAAAAATACCGTTGGTGTTTTGGTAGGGATTGTATTAAACGTGTAGATTCTTTGGGTAATATAGACATTTTAACAATATTTGTTCTTCCAATCCTTGAGCATAGAATGTCTTTTCATTTGTTTATGTCATCTTCAGTTTCTTTCTTCAGTATTTTATAGTTTTAAGAGTATAGGTTTTTAATCTCTGTGGTTAGGTTTACTCCAGGGCCTGCTCTTGTTTTTTGTTGCAGTTTTAAATAGATTGATTCCTTAATTTCTCTTTTTGCTGCTTCATTATTGGTATATAGAGATGCAATGGATTTCTGAACATTAATTTTGTATCCTGTGACTATGAATTTGTGTATCAGTTCTAGCAATTTTTTGGTGGAGCCTTTCCTGTTTTCTGTATAGAGTGTAAGTCATATGTAAATAGTCAAAGTTTGACTTCTTCTTTGCCAATTTGGAAAACTTTGGGTTTTTTTTTTATCATATGATTGCTGTGACTAGGACTTCCAGTACTATGTTAAATAATAGTGGTGAGTGTGCATATCCCTCTCTTGTACCTGACCATAGAGGTAAGTTCTCTTTCCCCCCAATGATGATGATAATAACTGTGGGTTTTTCATATATGACCTTTATTATATAGGGGTATGTTCCCTCTAAACTTACTTTGTTGAGGGTTTTTGTTCAGGAATGGATGCTCTAATTTGTCAAATGATTTTTCTGCATCTATTGAAAGGATCATATAGTTCTTATCCATTTTTAATTAATATGTTGCATCACATTGACTGATTTGTGGATCAATCCCCTCCGCTCACTTTCCTCTCACTCTATTCCCTCACTTTCAATCTGCAGGTGTGTTTAGGTCTAAATGGAGTCTCTTGTAGGCAGCAGGTAGATAGGTTTTGCTTTTTGTCCATTCTGACACCCTATGCCTTTTGATTGGAGCATATAGTTGATTTACATTCTGAACAATTAAAGATAGATATGTATTTAATGACATTTCATTACTTGTTATCATTGTTTCTGGAGATCCTTTCTTGTCTTTTTCAATTTTAGTCTTTCATTATGCTTTTAAGAGTCCCCTTTAATATTTCTTGCAGGGCTGATTTAGTGGTCACAAACTCCTGTAGTTTTGGTTTGTCTGGGAAATTCTCTATCTCTCTTTGTTTTCTGAATGACAGTCTTACTGGATAAAGTATTCTTGGCTTCTTTTTCTCATTTAGCAATTGAGCCACTTTCTTTTGACTTGCCAAGTTTCTGTTGAAAAATCTGCAGGTAGACTTAAGGGTCTTCCCTTGAGAGTTAAGGACTTCTTTTGTGTTTTTGCTTTTAAGATTTTTTTACTTTATCACTGTAGTTTTCAAATTTAATTATAATATGTCTTGATGTTGGCCTGCTCTTGTGATTTTTTTTTAAACTGAGGGTTTTTTTTGTTTTTGTTTTTGTTTTTTAAAGATTTTATTTATTTATTTGACAGAGAGAGATCACAAGTAGGCAGAGAGGCAGGCAGGAGGAAGCAGGCTCCCCGCTGAGCAGAGAGCCTGATGCAGGACTCGATCCGGGGACGCGAGATCATGACCTGAGCCGAAGGCAGCAGCTTAACCCACTGAGCCACCCAGGTGCCCCTGCTCTTGTGATTTTGTTATGAGTTCTTTGTGTCTCCTAGGACTGGGTGTCTCTTCTCCCAGATTAGGGAACTTTTCAGCTGTCATTTCCTTAAATAATTCCCCCCACCACCACCACCACACTGCTTCTGGGAACCTACATTATGACTATTGTTACCTTTTCACAGAGTTCCCTATGTCTATTCTGGTGTTTTATAATTCTTTTTTCTCTCTTTTTTCAGCTTTTTAATTTTCTATTATTTTTTCTTCATTTTTTAAAGATTTTTTAAAATTTATTTGACAGAGAGATCATAAGTAGGCAGAGAGAGAGAGAGAGAGAGAAGCAGGCTCCCCACCGAGCAGAGAGCCCAATGCGGGCCTGATCCCAGAACCCTGAGATCATTCCCTGAGCTGAAAGCAGAGGCTTTAACCCACTGAGCCACCCAGGTGCTCCATAGACGCTTTTGATCTTGATGAAGTCCTAATTCATTTTTGCTTTTGTTTCCCTTGTCTTTAGAGACATGTCTAGGAAGAAGTTCCTGTGGCTGAGGTTCAGAGGGGTTGCCACCTGTGCTCTCCTCTCGGATTTTGATGGATTCCTGTCTCACATTTAGGTTTTATTTGTCTAATTTGAGTGTATCTTTGTGTATTGTGTAAGAAAATGGTCTGGTTTCATTCTTCTGGATGTGTCTATCCAATTTTCCCAACACCATTTATTGAAGAAATTGCCCCCTCCCCATTTTGATATTCTTTCCTGCTTTGTTGAAGACTGGTTGGCCATAGAGTTGAGGGGCCATTTTGGGGTTCTCTATTGTGTTTCATTGATCTATGTTTCTGTTTTTGTGCCATATCAATCTGTCTCGATTACAGCTCTGTAATATAACTTGAAGTAGGGCATTGTGATACCACCAGCTTTTGGTTTTCTTTTCCAACATTCCTCTGGCTATTTAGCTTCTTTTCTGGTTCCATAACAATTTGGGGATTATTTGTTCCAGCTCTGTGAAAAATGTTATTTTGATAGGGAAATGGTATTTTGATAGGGATTGCATTGCATGTGTCAGTTGCTCTGGGTAGCATAGACATTTTAACACTATTTATTCTTGCAATCCATGAGCATGGAATGTTTTTCCATTTCTTTGTGCCTTCTCTCTTTCTTTCATAAGTGTTTCATAGTTTGTAGAAAGGAGATCCTTTACCTCTTTGGTTGGGTTTATTCCTAGGTATCTTACGGGTTTTGGTATAATTGTAAATGGGATCAGTTCTTTAATTTCACTTTATTCTGTCTCATTTTCATGTATAGTAATGAAACTGGTTTCCGTGTATTGATTTTATAACCTTTCACATTGTTAAATTAACATATGAGTTCTAGTAATTTGCAGGTGGAGTCTTGGGTTGTCTACATTTAATATCACGTCATTTGCAAAGAGTGAGAGTTTGATTTTGGTGCCAATTTGAAACCCATTTATTTATTTTTGTTGTCAGACTGTGGAGGCTAGGACTTCTAGTACTATGTTGAATAGCAGTGGTGAAAGTGGTCACATGTCATGTTCTTGATCTTAGGAGAGGGAAAAGCTTTCAGTTTTCTCCCCATTAAGAAAAATATTCACTATGGGATTTTTATAGATGACTTTTATGATATTGAGTTATGTTCCCTCTATCCCTATACTGTGGAGAGTTTTAATCAAGAAGGTATGTTGTATTTTGTCAAATGCCTATTCTGCATCAATTGAGATGATCATATGGTTCTTATCCTTTCTTTTACTAATGTGATTGATCTATCATGTTAATTTATTTGTGAATGTTGACCCACCTTACATCCCAGGAATAAATTGGTCTGTAATTCTCCTTTTTGGTGGAGTCTTGTTTGGCCCTGGGATCAAGGTAATGTTGGCCTCATAGAATGAATTTGGAAGTTTTCCTTTCATTTCTATTTTTTTGAAACAGCTTCTGAAGGATCGGTATTATTTCTTCTTCAAATGTTTAGTAGAATTCCCCTCGGAAGCTATCTGGCCCAACTCTTGTGTGTTGGGAGATTTTTGATTACTGCATCAATTTCCTTGCTGATTATGGGTCTGTTCAGGTTTTCTAGTTCTTCCTGTTTCTATTTTGGTAGTTTGTTTGTTTGCTTGGAATGCATCCATTTCTTTCAGATTCCCTAATTTTTTTGGCATGTAGTTGCTGATGATATGTTCTTAGAATTGTATTTCCTTGGTGTTGGTCATGATCTCTCTTCTTTCTTTCTATGAGTTCATTAATCTTAATCCTTTCTCTTTTCTTTTTGGTAAATGTAGCTAGGGGTTTATTGATCTTAATTAGTTCTTTCAAAGAACTAGTTTCTAGTTTCATTGATTAGTTCTACTGTTCTGCTTTCTATTTCATTGATTTCTACTCTAATCTTTATTATTTCTCGTCTTCTGGATTGAGGCTTTATTTGCTGTTCTTTCTCTAGCTCTTTTAGGTTGTAGTTCAATTTCTATATTTGGGACTTTTCTAATTTTTTGAGAAAGGCTTATATTGCTATGTACTTTCCTCTCAGGTCTGCCTTTGCTGTATCCCAAAGGTTTTGAACAATTGCATTTTCTCTTTCACTTGTTTCCATCATTTTTAAAAATATTTTATTTATTTATTTGACAGAGAGATCACAAGTAGGCAGAGAGGCAGGCAGAGAGAGAGAGGAGGAAGCAGGCTCCCTGCTGAACAGAGAGCCCGATTTGGGGCTCAATCCCAGGACCCTGGGATCATGATCTGAGCTGAAGGCAGAGGCTTTAAAACCCACTGAGCTACCTAGGTGCCCCTCCATGATTTTTTTTTTAAATCCTCTTTAATTTCTTGGTCAACCCATTCATTTTTAGTAGGATGCTCTTTATCCTGCAAAGTGTTTGAGTTCCTTCCAAATTTCCTCTTGTGATTGAATTCAAGCTTCAAACATTGTGGTCTGAAAATATGCAGGGAATAATCCCAATGTTTTGTCTTGGTTAAGACCTGATTTGTAGCCCAGTATAAGAACTATTCTAGAGAATGTTCCATGTGCAGTCAGGAAAAATATGTATTCTGTTGCTTTAGAGTGGAATGCTTTGTATATATCTGTGAAGTCAATCTGGTCCAGTATGTCATTCAAAGTGCTAGTTCCCTTGTTGATTGTTTTACTTAGATGATCTGTCCATTGCTGTGAGTGGGGCATTGAAGTTCCATACTATTATCTTTAATTATAAATGTGTTTCTTTAACTTGTTTATTAATTGGTTAGTATGCTTTCCTGCTCCCAAGATAGGATCATAAATATTTATAACTGTTAGATCTTCTTGTTGGATAGAACTTTTAAGTATCATATACTATCTCTCTTCATCCCTTACCACAGTCTTTGGCTTAAATTCTAATTTGTCTGATATGAGGACCCCAGCTTTCCTTTGAGGCCCAATAGCGTGATAAATGGCTTTCTATCTCCTCCATTTCAATCTGGAGGTGTCTTTAGGTCTAAAATGTGTCTCTTGTAGATAGCATATGGAGGGGTCTTGCTTTTTTAAAAATTTTATTTAATTATCTTTTAAATTTCTTTTAAGTGACCAGAATTCATTATTTCTGTACCATACCCAGTGTTCCATGCAATATGTGATCTCCATAATACCCACCACCAGGCTCACCCAACTTTGCACTCCCTACCCCTCCAAAACCCTCAGATTGTATTTCAGAGTCACTAGTCTCTCATGATTCATCTTCTCCTCCAATTTCCCCTAAACCCTTCTCCTCTTCTCCCCATGTCCTTTGTGTTATTTCTTATCCTCCACAAATAAGTGAAACCATATGATAATTGAATCTTTCTGCTTGACTTATTTCACTCAGCATAATCTCTTCCAGTCCTGTCCATGTTGATACAAAACTTGGGTATTCATCCTTTCTGATGAATACCTTTCCCATAGTATATATGGACCACATCTTCCTTATCCATTTATCCGTTGAAGAGCATCTTGGTTCTTTCCACAGTTTGGCAACTGTGGCCATTGTTGCTATGAACATTGGGGTACAGATGGCCCTTCTTTTCACTACATCTGTATCTTTGAGGTAAATACCTAGTAGTGAAATTGCAGGTTCATAGGGAAGCTCTATTTTTAATTTCTTAAGGAATCTCCACACTGTTTTCCAAAGTGGCTGCACCAACTTGCATTCCCACCAACAGTGTAAGAGAATCCCCCTTTCTCCACATCCTCTGCAACACATGTTATTTACTGTCTTGTTATTTTGGCCATTCTAACTGGTGTAATGTGGTATCTCAATGTAGTTTTGATTTGAATCTCCCTGATGGGTAGTAATGATGAACATTTTCATGTGTCTGATAGCCATTTGTATGTCTTCTTTGGAGAAGTGTCTGTTCATGTCTCTGCCCATTTCCATTTTTTGACATAATTATTTGTTTCATTTGTGTTGAGTTTGAGGAATTCTTTATTTATCCTGGATATCAACCTTTTGTACGTACTGTCATTTACAAATATCTTGTCCCATTCTGTGGGTTGCCTCTATTTTTTGTTTACTGTTTCCTTTGTTGTGCAGAAGCTTTTGAGCTTGATGAAGTCCCAAAAATTCAGTTTCACTTTTGTTTCCTTTGCCTTTGGGCACATATTTTGAAAGAAGTTGCTGTGGCCGATTACAAAGAGGTTACTTCCTATGTTCTCCTCTATAATTCTAATGGATTCATGCCTCACATTGAGGTCTTTTATCCATTCAAAGTTTTTCTTTGTTTATGGTGTAAGAGAATGGTTGAGTTTCATTCTTCTACATGTAACTGTCCAATTTTCCCAGTACAATTTATTGAAGATACTGTCTTTTTCCCACTGTATATTTTTTCCTTCTTTGTTGAAGGTTATTTGTTGAGTCCATATCTGTGCTCTGTACTCTGTTCCACTGGTCTATGTGTCTGCTTTTATGCCAGTACCATGCTGTCTTGGTGATCACAGCTATGTAGTAAAGCTTGAAATCAGACAACATGTTGCCCCCGGTTTTGTTTTTCTTTTCAAGATTTCCTTAGCATTTCCGGGGCTCTTCTGATTCCATACAAATTTTAAGATTGTTTCCTCCAGCTCTTTGAAAAATGCCAGTGAAATTTTGATCAGAATGGCATTGAAAGTATAGATTGCTCTAGGCAGTATAGACATTTTTTAAATTAATTTTTTTCAGTGTAACAGTATTTATTGTTTTTGCACCACACCCAGTGCTCCATGCAATCCATGCCCTCTCTAATACCCACCACCTGGTTCCCCCAACCTCCCACCACCTACTCCTTCAAAACTCTCAGATTGTTTTTCAGAGTCCATAGTCTCTCATGGTTCACCTCCCTTTCCAATTTCCCTCAACTCCCTTCTCCTTTCCATCTCTCCTTGTCCTCCATGCTATTTGTTATGCTCCACAAATAAGTGAAACCATATGATAATTGACTCTCTCGGCTTGACTTATTTCACTCAGCAGAATCTCTTCCAGTCCCGTTCATGTTGATGCAAAAGTTGGGTATTCATCCTTTCTGATGGAGGCATAATACTCCATAGTGTATATGGATCACATCTTTATCCATTCGTCCATTGAGGGGCATCTTGGTTCTTTCCACAGTTTGGCAACCGTGGTCATTACGGCTATAAACATTGGGGTACAGATGGCCCTTCTTTTCACTACATCTGTATCTTTGGGGTAAATACCCAGTGGTGCAATTGCAGGGTCATAGGAAAGTTCTATTTTTAATTTCTTGAGGAATCTCCACACTGTTTTCCAAAGTGGCTGTACCAACTTACATTCCTAGCAACAGTGTAGGAGGATTCCCCTTTCTCCACATCCTCTACAACACATGTTGTTTCCTGTCTTGTTAATTTTGGCCATTCTAACTGGTGTAAGGTGGTATCTCAATGTGGTTTTAATTTGACTCTCCCTGATGGCTAGTGATGATGAACATTTTTTCATGTGTCTGATAGCCATTTGTATGTCTTCATTGGAGAAGTGTCTGTTCATATCTTCTGCCAATTTTTTTATATGATTGTCTGTTTTGTGTATGTTGACACTTTAACAATGTTTATTCTTCCAATCCAAGAGCATGGAATGGTCTTCCAACTTTTTGTGTCTTCTTCAATTTCTTTCATGAGTGTTCTGTAGTTCCTCGATTACAGATCCTTTACCTCTTTGGTTATGTTTATTCCCGGGTATCTTATGGTTCTTGGTGCTATAGTAAATGGAATCGATTCTCTAATTTCCCTTTCTGTATTTTCATTGTTAGTGTATAAGAAAGCCACTGATTTCTGTACATTGACTTTGTATCCTGCCACGTTGCTGAATTGTTTTATGAGTTCTAGTAATTTGGGGGTGAAGTCTTTTGGGTTTTCCATATAAAGAATCATGTCATCTGTGAAGAGAGAGAGTTTGACTTCATTGCCAATTTGAATGCCTTTTCTTTCTGTTATTGTCTGCTTGCTGTTACTAGGAATTCTAATACTATGGTATTGTTCAATAGAAGTATTAGAAGTATTTAATGTGTTGTTGGATCCTATCAGCTAGGGTCTTGGTGAGAATCTTAGCATCCATATTAATCAGTGATATTGGTCTGAAATTCTCCTTTTTGGTGGGGTCTTTTCCTGGTTTGGAGATCAGGGTAATGCTGGCTTCATAAAAAGAGTCTGGAAGTTTTCCATCTGCTTCAATTTTTTGAAACAGCTTCAGGAGAATAGGTGTTATTTCTTCTTTCAAAGTTTGGTGGAATTCCCCAGGGAATCCATCAGATCCTAGGCTCTTGTTTTGGGGGAGGTTTTTGATCATTGCTTCAATCTCATTATTAGATATCAGTCTGTCTATTCAGGATGTCAATTTCTTCCTCATTCAAATTTGGGAGTTTATAGTTTTCCAGGAATGCATCCATTTTGTCTAGGTTGCTTAGCTTATTGGCATATAATTGTTGATAATAACTTCTGATGATTGTTTCTACTTCCTTGGTGTTAGTTGTGATCTCTCCCTTTTCATTCATAATTTTATTAATTTGGGCCTTCTCTTTTTTCTTTTGGATTAGTTTGGTCAGTGATTTCTTGATCTTATTGTTTCTTTCAAAAAACCAGCTTATAGTTTCACTGATGTGTTCTACTGTATCTCTAGTTTCTATCTCGTTGATCTCTGCTCTAACCTTGATTATTTACCTTCTTTTTTTTTAAAAAGATATTATTTATTTATTTGACAGACAGAGATTACAAGTAGGCAGAGAAGCAGGCAGATAGAGAGTGGGGGAAGCAGGCTCCCTGTTGAGCAGAGAGCCGGATGTGGGGCTTGATCCCAGGACCCTGGGATCATGATCTAAGCCTATGGCAGAGGCCACCCAGGTGCCCCATTGATTATTTACCTTCCTGTATGTGGCTTAATTTTTTGTTACTTCCCCAGTTCTTTAAGGTATGAAGACAGCTGGTATATTCTGGATTTTTCAATTATTTTGAGGGAGATTTGGATGGCTATGTATTTCCCCCTTAGGACTGCCTTTGCTGTATCCCATAGGTTTTGGACTGATGTGTCTTCATTCTCATTGGTTTCCATAAATTGTTAGTTCTCCTTCGATTCCTGGTTGGTCCAAGCATTCTTAAGCAAGGTGGTATTTAGCTTCCAGGTTTTTGAATTCCTTCCAAACTTTTCCTTGTCATTGAGCTCCAGTTTCAAAGCATTGTGATATGAGAATATGCAGGGAATGATCTCAACCTTTTGGTATCAGTTGAGCCCTGATTTGTGACCCAGTATGTGGTCTATTCTGGAGAAGTTTCCCTGTGCACTCAAGAATGGGTATTCTGTTGTTTTAGGGTGCAATGTTCTGTATATATCTATGAGGTCCATCTGGTCCAATGTGTCATTCAATACTCTTGTTTCTTTATCGATTTTCTGCTTCGATGATCTGTCTATTACTGATATTGGCATGTTAAGATCTCTTACTATTAATGTATTCATATCAATATGATTCTTTATTTTGATTAACAGTTTTCTTATGTAATTGACCACTCCCATATTTGTGACATAAATATTTACAATTGTTATATTTTCTTGATGGATAGTCCCTTTAAGAATGATGTAGTGTCCTTCTGTATCTCTGACTACAGTCCTTAGTTTAAAATCTAATTTATCTGATATGAGAATTGCTACCCCAGCCTTCTTTTGAGGCCCATTGGCATGAAAGATGCTTCTCCATCCCTTCACCTTCAGTCTGGATGTATCTTTAGGTTCAAAATGGGTCTCTTGTAGACAATATATGAATTTTTATCCAATCCGCAACCCTGTGCCATTTTATGGGCACATCGAGGCATTCACATTGAGAGTGATTATTGAGAGATACGTATTTATTGACATGGTGTTACCTGTGAAATCTTCATTTCTTTAGATTGTCTCCATATATTTGTGTTCAATGATATTCTTGTTTTTTTTTTTTTTTCTCTTTTACAGAACCCTCCTCAATATTTCTTGCAGCTGCAGCTTGGTGGTCACATACTCTTTTAGTCTTTGCTGGTCTTGGAAGCTCTTTATCTCTCCATTCATTTTGAATGTCAGTCTTGGCTGGATAAAGTATTCTTGGCTGCATGTTCTTCTCACTTAGTGCCCTGAATATATCTTGCAGCTTTTTCTGTCTTGCCAGGTTTCTGTGGACAGGTCTGCTGTTATTCTGATGGGCTTTCCTCTATATGTGAGGAATCTCTTCCCCCTAGCTGCTTTCAAGAGTTCCTGTCTAAAATTATGATTCATCACTTTCACAATCAGGTGTCTTGAGGTCTTTCTAGATTCTATGATCTTGGGGGCAGGGAGACCTGTTTGCCTTGAATACTTGAACGCTACTTCCATTTGAAAAATTGGAAAAATTTTCATGGAGAGTTTGTCCAACTATATCCTCTAGTCTTCTTTCTTTCTCCTCCCCCTCAGGGATTCCAATAATTGTGATGTTGGAACGTTTCATGGCATAATTTATTTCTCTAATTCTATTTTCATGGCTTCTAAGCTGTTTGTTCCAGTCTTCCTCCTGATCCTTTTTTCTATCAGTTTGTCCTCCAGGTCACTATTTTTTTTTAAGATTTTATTTATTTATTTATTTGACAGACAGAGATCACAAGTAGTAGGCAGAGAGGCAGACAGAGAGAGAGGAGGAAGCAGGCTCCCCATGGAGCAGAGAGCCTGATGTGGGGCTTTATCCCAGGACCCTGGGATCATGACCTGGCCGAAGGCAGAGGCCTTTAGCCCTCTGAGCCACCCAGGAGCCCCCAGGTCATTAATTTTATCTTCTGCCTCAGTTACCCTAGCTTTTAGAGAATATAGATTAGATTGGAACTCATTGAGAGCATTGTTAACATCATCCCTGGTGGCTTTCACTTCTGCCCTAATCAATTTCATTTTTTCATCAAAGGCTTTCTCCAACCTAGCTGTTGCCTACATAATTGTTAGCCTGGACTCCCTTTCTGATATACTGTTATGTCCATATCTAATAGCTCTGATGGAGAGGGCCCAGTCTCTGAATTTTTCCTCTGTTAGGAATTCTTCCTCCTGGTGATTTTGGTGAGAGATGGCTGAACAGATGTGTAGGTGAATGCATCAACCATGGTACAGGCAAGGTGCACTCTGGAACACTTCTGAACAATCAACAGTCCCCACCAAAAGGAACAACAACAACAACAACAAAAAAGTGACAGAGAGAGAGGGAAAAAAAAAAGAAAAAATAAAAGAAATGGCCCAGCCCAAATGGGCTCCAAAGGTAAGATTTATAAAGTATACAAACAAAAACAGACAAACAAAAAGACCGACAAAAATAGATGACAAGAAAAATAAGTAAGTAAGTAAATAAATAAAAAGAAAGCAGCCAAAATGAACCCCAAGTATAAGATTTATTTTTTAAAGATTTTATTTATTTATTTGACAGATAGATTACAAGTAGGCAGAGAGGCAGGCAGAGAGAGGAAGGGAAGCAGGCTCCCTGCTGAGCAGAGAGCCTGATGCGGAGCTCTATCTCAGGACCCTGGGATCATGATCTGAGCCGAAGGCAGAGGCTTTAACCCACTGAGCCACCCAGGCGCCCCTAAGATTTATATACTACCAAAACAAAAACAATTACACAGAAGCACTGACAGAAGAAAAAGATGGGAGGGTGGGTATAAATTCTCAGAGTGGGCGAGGAAGCTTATTTTGATTCTTCCTGGATGTATCTTGATATCTTTGTTAAACGACTCAACTTTCCTGAGATAAAGGGGAATTAAAACTGGTTTACATATAGGGGTAGCATTGATTGGGGAAAGAGGATTACCTTGAAGCCTATCTCTATATGAATATTAAAAACTAAACTAAAATAATAAAAAATAGAAAATCAAACAAAAACACAGGTATACATATTAAAAAACTTCAAGTTAAAAGGTTATTATGGAATTTGATGTACTGAACATCTCATTGTAATGGTAAATAGGTTAAAAAGTTATATAAAAAAGAAAAGAATGAGCATAGTGTGAAAGAATTAAAAATGAAAGTTGTGTTATGATGTAGTGGTGGTTGTCCTCTTGTTTTTTTTTGTTTGTTTGTTTGTTTTTGGCTGGCTTTTGAGGGGAGAGGCCTGCTGCATTGGTTTTCAGGGAGTCTTGCTAGTCCTCTTATCCCCATCAAGGGGCTGGGCTCTGAGGAAACCAGGTTTTCAGGCTTTTGTTCTCTGGAAGTTTTTTTATTTGTTTGTTTTTTCTCCCTTGGTGGCTTTTGGGCATTCTTTGGAGGTTTAGAGGAAAGCAAACTGCACCCAAATTTCCATCTCAGAGAGAAGTCTCGGTCTGTTCCCCTCTGGGTGTTCCCCCTCTGTCACTATCAGAGCACATCCCTAGTCATGGTCTCTGGGGTCATAGGAACTCCCACTTGTACCCCAAACCACGAGAAATACTAGCCGTGGCTGTCTGGGCAGTCAAGACCACCAGAGAGTTTCCAACCAGAGATAGCACACTGAGATTTTCATGCTGGCCAGGGCTGAGAGTGTTCAGAATCTCCCAGTCCTAGAGAGCACCAGCTAGCGTCTGCACGGACCTCTCTCAGGGGAGGGTGTGGAGTGTGACTCAGACCCTGGTCATCCAGCGCGTGTGCAGGGTGCAAAAGACTGTGGTTCTAGAGAGCACTAGCTGGCGTCCACACCAGACTCCCTCATGGGCATCGCCACCCAAACACTCTCAGGCATGCTGGAGGCACAGGGACCAAGAACTGGCTTCTTTGCTGCACCATCTGGTTCAGCGCCAGTGGTGGCCATCCTGGGTCCCTGGGCTTAAGTCCCTGTCCCTAACCGCCCAGTTCCACCAATTTCCCCTTAAGATCTTTTGCTCTTTTTGAGTGCTTTATAGCACACTCCAAGTTAATGCTGGTCCCCAATCACAGTAAACTCTCATATTGAGGTATTACCTCAATGGGTAATATTTCCAATGGGTCACTTCTGGTGGCTTCTGGTGGTTCCCTCCCCCTTTTGTTTATCTTCCGATATCAGTCTGATGTTCCCACTCCACTTTACCTGTCCACTGGCATCTTCTGCCCCCGTAGAGATCCAGAATGTATAATTCTCTCAGGCTGATTTCATGGGTGATCAGAGTTCTTTGGTAGATAATCAATCAGCTCACTTTAGGGGACTGGTTGAAACAGCACCTCTTACTTCTCCACCATCTTGTCTTCTGGATCTTGCTTTTTATCCAATCTGGCACCCTGTGGTTTTTGACTGGAGCAGTTAAGCTATTTATATTCAGAATAACTATTGAAAAATAAGAATTTAGTGCATTGTATTACTGGTAATGTCCTTGTTTCTGTAGATTGTTGTTGCTTCTTTCTGGTCTATGTTACTTTTGGGCTCTCTCTTTGCTTACAGGATCCTCTTTAATTAGAGATCACAAATTATTTTAGTTTCTATTTGTCCTGGAAGCTCTTTATCTGTCCTTCAATTATGAATGACAGCCTTGCTGGAGAGAGTACTCTTGGCTTCGTGTTTTTCTCACTTAGTGCCCTGAATATATTATGCCAACCATTTCTGGCCTGCAAAGTCTCTATGAACAGGTCTGCTGGCTGCCTAATGTGTCTACATCTCTAGGTTAAGAACCTCTTGTCTCGGGGTGCCTGGGTGGCTCAGTGGGTTAAAGCCTCTGCCTTCGGCTCAGGTCATGATCCCAGGGTCCTGGGATCGAGCCCCGCATCTGGCTCTCTGCTCCCTGCTCCGCAGGGAGCCTGCTTCCTCCTCTCTCTCTGTCTGCCTCTCTGCCTAGTTTCTCTCTGTCAAATAAATAAAATAAAATAAAAAATTATTTAAAAAAAAAAAAGAACCTCTTGTCTCAAGCTGGTTTCAGGATTTTCTCTTTATTTCTGAAATTGGCATGCTTCACTTTCTTTGTGTGTTTAAAAATTTATTTCCCTCTTTTTTTCTCTGTTCTCTCTTCCAAATACCCAATAAACAGAATTTTGACATTCTGGACCAAATTATTTTCCCCCCAAGTTTTCTACCTTCTTTTCTGTCTGCATTTTACTTTCTGAAACTTCTCCATAACTCATCTGCCAACAGTCCTGATGATCTCTTTTTTCAGCTATTGCTGAATTTATACAGTTTTATAAAATGTTGTTATAAAGCTTTTTTTCTTTTGTTTACCTGTTCTTTATTAAGATTTAAGGTGTTTTACTTAAAACTTAATGGTTTTTCACTCAGCATAATCTCCTCCAGTCTTGTTTATGTTGATACAAAAGTTGAGTATTCATCCTTTCTGATGGATGCATAATAATCCATTGTATATATGGGCCATATCTTCTTTATCCATTCATCTGTTGAAGGGCATCTTGGTTTTTTCTACTGTTTGGTGACTGTGGCCATTGCTGCTATGAACATTGGGGTACAGATGGCACTTCTTTTCACTACATCTGTATCTTTGGGGTAAATACCCAGTAGTGCCATTGCAGGGTCATAGGGTAGCTTTATTTTTAATTTCTTATGGAATCTCCACATTGTTCTCCAAAGTGGCTGCACCAACTTGTATTCCCACCAATAGAATAAGAGGGTTCCCCTTTCTCCACATCCTCTCCAACACATGTTGTTTCCTGTCTTGCTAATGTTGGCCATTCTACTAGTGTAAGGTGGTATCTCAATGTGGTTTTGATTTGAATCTCCCTGATGGCTAATGATGAACATTTTTTTCATGTGTCTGTTAGCCATTTGTATATTAACCATGTACCATGAAATAGTTTAAAAATTATGATTGGAAGTATCTTCAACATAGAATTAGCTTAAGAGATTTATCTCAATGAAACATTTTAGTGCATCAGAATCTAGTGCATTAATCTCTGCATTAGGGTTTGTCTTTCACTGGGTACGATTTATGGATGGTAACCATTAGCCTGTATCTAGAGACTCAGTTTTGTATTTCTGGTCTTCATCTTTGTGTTTATCAAATTCACTCTTCAATCATAGTCTACCTCAAGGTAATATAAATGCATTAATTAGTTTAAGTATAAAGTTATTATCCAGTCCTGAGTAAAACAATGGGGAGGCTCACACTCTTTTCAGTAGTTTGGCCACAATTCTTTGATTTATTCCTACATTACTTCACAACACTCTTCTTTAGAACAACTCAGGGTGGAACATTTCCATGTTCTTACAGCATCTTATTGCTATGTCCTTGAATATTTTCAAGTAGACCCTAGAGATTATCTGGCTCAATCTCCATATTTTATGGGGAAGGTGACTTATGGGTTCTTGGAAGTGGATCATTTAGTTGAAAGGCAACAGCATACTTGTCCAGTGCAAATGATTCAGGGTCTACTCTGATCTTGTTGTATTCCATTCCCACTGCCACTTCCCTAAGTCTCATTCTCTTTTTTCCAATTCCTGTAACAGTGTCTGTAGTCAGTTTCCTACTCTGGGCTTGGCTTTTCCAAGCTCTTTTTTATACAATCTATACAGAGAACTATCTCTGACTTTTTAAGGGATGCTCAATTCTACTTCATTTTCAATCAGATGAAGTCTGAACTTTGAAATAGGGACATCAAGGACAAATAGTCCTTGATATACCTTGATGGTGTATAACATGTTCCATACAATGTATTTGAGATAATCTAGTCTCTGGGTTTGAGCTAAAGAGAAAGAAAATTAAAAATCATCTTAATTGTTTTAGAAATATTTCTTCAGAAGAAAAAATAGACACATCCTAGCTAAAAAATATGTGTGAAAAGTATACAAAGTTTAAAGAATGAGAACATGGAAGTGTTGGTTTTAAAGTAGGTTGTCAATGAAAAGATAACCTTGTAATTGATAGCACTAGCCCACCAGAAAAATGTTTAATTTTTTTTCATTAATAATGAATTAGAGAAGCAAATAAATTCTACCAATTTGAATCTTTTGAAGAATTTATAGAAATATGAAATAAGTGCACCCTCCTCTTCTACTGATATATACAAGCATTCTGTGGTCACAGCTTTTAACACAAATATGTTATGCACATCTGAGGGGCTGGAGCTGGAATAAATAACTTAAGAAAGAGTATCTGGTCAGCCTTGGGTTGCTGGGATTATTCTTTCTCCTTAGAAAATGGTCTGAGTCTGAGAATAATTCTCTTTCTCTCTAGTATGAGATTGATGAATACATATGTAGTTATACTAAGCACCAAGAACAGCATATAAGAGCACACCTAATGCAAAGTATATGTATTACATTGTGAGGAGTACTATGACCATTATTTCCTTTCACTAGTCTTAGAGGGAATGCAGACCCAAGAATTGGTACTATGTCCATCCTTTCCTTCTGAACAATAGCATAATATACCTTTATCTATCATTTGAATGATCTAAATGCCTTTTGGTAAGTTATTATTAATTCTGCTGAGCCATGTTTATTGCTGAAGAGAAGTAAAATTAAAAGTGTGTAAATTATTAAATTTAGGAACCTTCAAGCACATGATAGATATCAGAGGGAAGACCAAAAATATCAATTGTCATTCAAATGTGGAAAATTTGGAAGAAGATAGTTATGCACATCAAGGTAAAATGTAGCCTTGAAAAGTAGATTTCTGTTTTGCTAGGGATGTGCAGAGGTCATGTATGGTGGCCAGAGACGAGAACTAGAACTCTGTGAACTGCAATGTGGCCAGAATGAGGACACAGGGTTCTCTAGCCTTGCACTCTAAGGCCATGTGATTTTTTTTTTTTATCTTGATGTTTTCATTCTGCAAATTGTTTCCCTCAGAGCCCGGTGGACCTGCTTGTTCTACAGAGTGTAGATGACAGGGTTCAGCAGTGGGGTCACCACCGTGTTCACAATGGCAGCCTCCCTGTTCGAGTCCAGCGTGTTTGTTTGCTTTGGTTTCACATATATAAACACATAGCTGCCATACATCAGAGAGAGGACTATGAGGTGAGAGGAGCAAGTGGAGAAAGCTTTCTTTTTCTCCTTGGCTGAGGGAAGTTGCATGATTGTGATTACTATGTTGCTGTATGCAATGATAGTTATGATAATGGATGTGAAAATAATAAACAAATCAAGAATTAAGGCCAACATTTCAACAGACCTGGTGTCAGAACAGGAGAGTTGAATCAAGGGGCCAAGTTCACAGAAAAAGTGGGGGATGACATGGGGGCCACAGAAGGATAACAGGGAGACTTTTCTAGCAGACCAGTGATGAGAGGGAAGGCCAAAGCGAAGCAGGCAGTGACCAGGAGGAAGAAAATCTTTGGGTTCATGATGGTCGAGTAATGCAGAGGCTTGCAAATGGCCACATACTGATCCAGAGACATCACGGCTATGAGGAAGAAAGCTGCTGCTCCCAGAAATAAAAAGACAAAAGCTTGTATGAAACAGGCAGGAAAGGAAATGGTTTGCTGAGAGAAAGATGACAAGCAACTTAGGAATAACAGCACTTACGACACCACCCTCCACAAAGGAGAAAATGCTGAGGAACAAGTACATAGGTGTGTGGAGCCGGGAGTTGGCACAGGTGATGGTGACTATGATAGCATTACCTGCAGTGGATGCCAGGTATGCCAGCAGGTGCAGCAGGAAGAGGACCTTTCCCAGGTGTTGGATGGCAGGAAACCCCTCCAAGGTGAATTCTTGGACAGATGTTCTATTCTCCATTTCTGTGAGCATCTCTTCCCATAGCAGTATCACTGCCGGTCTAACCTACAATAAAGACATTGGGGAGCACAATTGTTTTAGTGGGCATATGATTAGGTTTTTGCCTATCTAAGAAGGTGGTTAGACTGATAGCAAAGTTGGTTCTAGAGTCAGAAAGGCCAGACTTCAATACTAGTTCATTAATGAGTTCCAACTCCTGAAAGATGAGTCATCTTTGGAAAGGTAGTTAAGCGTTGTGGACTTCCCTTTCAACCTCTGTAGAAAAAAGATGATAGGATCTACCTATTAATATTCTTGTGAGAATTAAGATAAAGAATATAACTCACTTGGCATATGCCAACATTTCCTGTGTTTTCCTCTAGGTCTAATTGTAATCATTATTAACAGAATGCTTAAATAGAACATCATCAGTAAGCAGAGGTATTGACAGTTTCTTAGTTCTATCATTTTATTGTGTTTAATGATATTATCAATTTTCAGTAAACATAACAGTAAGTTTAGTAATATTCCCTTTGAGTATCCCCTTAATAATGTCACACATTCTATGGTCCAAGCTGTCATCATCATGATGTGTTGAGAGCTTGAGCTTATTCTATTCTGGTCACTGAAATTCAGTATTTCTGTTACTCACAATAATCAGGAGTTCCTTCTATCGAAGCAGAAACTGAGGCTTAGAGAGTTCCAGACAGCTTAGGTCACATAGCTGACTTTAGCCTGATTGCCAGAACCAGAACCCCTATAGCTTCCAAGTGCAGTGTCAAAACATTTTTAATTGGACCAAATCTATTGTTGTTGTTCTTTCAACCTTAAAAGAAAGATTCATTTTATTTATCTTAATTATTTCTAGCCTTAGGTAGTATTGCTGATGAGTTTTTGACCTGTAGAATGACATGGGGCTTAGGATCTGTGTTAGTACAGGCATTTTACAGAAGAGACTGGAGACCAGAGTTATTGAGGACTGCTCAACAACAGCTAAGCTGTAAATCTGGGACTTACCACTCAGCTTCCAGTTTAATGTTGGCCAGTGATGGAGGTGGGAGTGCAAATACTTCTTGGATTAACCCACTTGAGTGGATATGCTGGGCACCTGACACTCTTACATCAAAGCTCAGTGCTTTTTTTTTTTTTCCCCCCCTTCAGTCCTCCCAATCAGTAACTTCTCTCAGGTTGGTTTTGGCTCTAGCATTTTCAATACTGGGCTAAAGGTTGTGAGGAAAGTGTCTCTCTCATTAACCTGCCATGGATCAGGTCCTTGAAGGGCTGCTCATGAAAGCAAACTGCTCATCTCTGAGTGGTACAGTCTAAAGGAGCCTCTCCTTTTGTTCCTGTTGACCCCAGTAAGCCCACCAATTTACCAGGATGCCTGAGGCCAGGCATGTACAGAAGAGTCACCACATGGGAGGCAGGGCTTCCTTCCTTCACAGCTATTATCTTCTAAGAAATCAAGAGCTTGCTCCAGGCTGAGGGGAAAGAGAAGGAAACTCATTTGTCACAGCCTGTTGTTCCAGAGTGGGTATGAATATGATCCCATGTTGCCAGTGTTCTGAATGACAAAGCTCTGTTTCAGTAGCCCAGAGGTTTCATAGCACAACAAGTCTACACAGAGGCCTGGGCCTCTGAAACCCCAGAAAGGAGCAGACAGATAAAATAATCACATTTCATAGCCCCCAGTTCTGGGCTAGAGCTGAACTTCCACTAGTTAGGATTCTGATGAAATGTCTGGTTCTGCTTCCCCCAGTGGGTAGAAGCCCACCTACCATGCCACAATCCTGTCACCTCCTATACTGGTTATACACAGCAGGCAGCTTATAGGTTTAGCCTTGGATGTTGCTGAGACAAGGGTCTTTCTGTGGCAGTGCTCCATGTTATGGGCACACCTGCTCCAAATACCTTCTCTTACACTATTCTCCTCCATCTTATTGTTACCTTTCCTTGTGAGTAGCATCCTTGTTTTACTGCATCAACAGTGAGAAGGTGCTGACGAGCAAATCTGAGGCTCCCGGGTGTTTTCCCAATGAGACTGCATAGTCACCAAGTAGGATGGACCCAGCCAGTATGCAGAGAGTACATGCTTTCAAACCTTATTAGATGCTGAAGAGACAGGGGCAGAAAGTAAAGGGGTAGCAGGTGTCCTGGGGGTAATTAATTGGTCACTGTTGAGAACAAATTCCTGGTGATACCCTTATATTTATATTTCCATTGTCTGCGGTGAAGCTGACTCCCAGATGTCTGCATTGTTCTCTGCCAAGATTTTTCAAGGAAATTATATGACAATTTCCCAAGGGTTTCTAAAATCCCAAGTTGAACATTACTACTGATTTGAGGTAATAGTTCAAATGACAATTTTCTACATGTGATGTGTGCCCTGAGGCCAGAGTATTGCTAAAATAATAGATTTTTATGGTGAGAAAGAGCTGGACCACACCCTAGCTATCATCAACCTTTTGGGAAGATAATGGGGAAATCCACCTTTCTTGGTCAATCATTCTTCATGCTTCCACCAACATTTTGATTCCTCTCATTGCATATTTTCATCTGTAGAATATTTTTGGTGTGCTCTCCCGGCTCCTTGAAATTGAAAGCAAACACTTCTTCCTCTTCAGGGAAGAAGGGGGAAGACTAGGTGGTTTCTGTAACATCTCTAACCTGGCAGGCCTCCCTCTCTTTAAAAGAATCTGTGGTATAGATCCTCTTCCTCAGAAGAGGAAGAGATGTGAGCCTCAGGGTAGAGAAGTTGTACCCATAGCAACCACTGGGTTGGAGAGGTGCTTCTTCTCCTGGGTATCTCAGCTGGGCTTCAGTGGCAGGAGTAACCCATTTTTCTGTGGTCTTTGGCTTCCCATTAACCTCAGAGAAGGGAACTAAACTACCAAGGTGAATTTGTAGGCAACCCTGTGGAATATGGTAGCATGTGGAAATTTGTTCTACCTCTCTCTGTCTTCACTAGTATTGATCTTGGTAGGTCAAGGGAAATATAGGAAATTTCACAAGTATTCATGTGGGTTGCACTGTCTCACAAATAGACAAAAACATTTTTATAATGTCTGTCCATCTACACACTCTGTTTTCAATCCAGGCCAAACTTGGACCTCATGGTTATTTTCTCACTTAAAAGCAAGGAAAAATGTATATAAAGGGAGGAGAATTATAGAAGCTAGAGCAGCATGAGACTATCCATTTTAATGCTCAGGTAAAGGCTCATTTACATGGGGTTTTAATTTTACTCAATGCCAGCTTTATGGTGCAGAAACACCTGTCACACCTGACTGAGTCCCAATGCCAACATGATGTGGGGATGTGGGAGGAGAGGGTCTGGTATGTGGTTTCATGGAAAGGTTTACAAAGGGAGTACTCAAAGAAATGGGTTGAACTAAGTATATATTGCATATAATAGAAAGGATGGTGAGCTAGCATAAGGAAATGTTTCTGATTGTCCTTGGTCTATAGCTTTTTTCTGGATAGTTGTCTTACTGCTCTCCAGTGATCCTCCTCCCACCTCTCTATGTTGTTTTGATATAGTCCTAATAGTTTACTTACGCTTTTGTTTTACTTGCCTCAGGAGACACATCTAGAAAGAAGCTGCTACAGGCAATGTCTAAGATGTTACTGCCTGGGCTCTCTTGTAGGCTTCTTCTGGTTTCATGTTTCACATTTAGGTCTTTAATCCATTATCAGTTAATTTTTGTGTATGATGTAATAATGTGGCCCAGTTTCACTGTTTTGCATATAGTTGTCCAGTTTTTCCAACACCATTTGTTGAAGAGACTGTCTTTTTCCCTTTTGATATTTTTTCCTCCTTTTCAAAATTAATTGACCATATAGTTGTGTTTCACTTCTGTTTTCTATTCTGTTTCATTGATTTATGTGTATATTTTTCTGCCAGTACCATACTGTATTGATCACTACAGTTTTGTAATACAACTTGAAGACTTATTATAATGCCTCCAGGTTTGCTTTTCCATCTCAAGAATGCTTTGTCTATTCGAAGTTTTCTGTGGTTCCATAGAAATTTTAGGATAGTTTGTTGTAGCTCTGTGAAAATGCTGTTGGTATTTTGATATGGATTGCATTTAATGTCTAGATTATCTTGGGCAGGATAGCCATTTTAACAGTATCTGTATTTTCACAGTATCTTCTTTTTAACAGTATCTTCATTTTAACAGTATCTTCTGATCCATGTGCATGGAATGTCTTTCCCTTTGTGTCATCTTCAATTTCTTTCATCAGTGCATTATAGTTTTCAGAGTACAGTTCTTTCACTCCTTTGGTTAGGTTTGTTCCTAGGTATCTGATTGTTTTTTGGTGCAGAGATTATTCCTTGATTTCTTTTTCTGCTACTTCATTATTAATATATAGATATGCACCAGCTCTACCCATTGATGATGTACTCTGAATAAACTGAATTGGTTTATCAGTTCTAGCAATTATTGGTGGAGTGGTTTGGCTTTTCTACATAGAGTATCGTGTCATGTGCAGATAGTGAAAGTTTGGCATTTTCCTTGCTGATTTGGATGCTTTTTATTTCTTTTTGTTGTGTGATTGCTATGGGTAGGACTTCTAGTAATATTCTGAATAAAAGTGGTGAGAGTGGACAGTCTTGTCCTGTTCCTGACAGTAGAGGAAAAGCTTAGGTTTTCCCCATTGAGGATGATATTCACTATGTTTTTTTTCATATATGGCCTTTATGATGTTGAGGTATGTTCCCTATAACCTATGTTGTTCAGGAGTTTTATCATGAATGGGCTTTGCCAATGCTTTTTCTACATCTATTGTAAGGTTCATATGGCTCTTATCCTTTCTTTTATTAATGTGGTGTATCATGTTGATTGATTTTTGAATATTGAACCACTCTTGCAGCCCAAGAATCACTGCCCCTTCATCATGGTGAATGATTCATGGTGAGTGTACCCTTGGATTTGGTTTGTTAGTATTTTGTTGAGAATTTTTGTGACAATGTTCATCATGAATTTTGACCTGTAGTTCTCTTTTATTGGGGTCTTTGTCTGGTTTTGGTGTTAGGGTAATGCTGTCTTCATGGAATGAATTTGGAAACTTTCCTTCTATTTTGGAGACAGTTTCAGAAGAAATAGTATTACCTCTTCTTTAAATGTTTGGTAGAACTTGTCTGTGAATCCATCTGGCCTTGGACTTTTGTTTGATGAGAATTTTTTATTCCTGATTCTATTTCTTTGCTGGTTATCAGTCTGTTCAAGTTTTCTATTTCTTTTGTTTCAATTTTGGTAGTTTCTATGTTTCTAGACATTTTTCCATTTCTTCCAGGTTGTCTAATTTTTTGGCAAATATTTATTCATAATATTCTCTTCTAATTGTTTGTATTTCTGTGGTATTGGTTGTTATTTCTCCTCCCTCATTTTTTTGGTTTTATGTATTTGGGTCCTTTCTCTTTTCTTTTTGATAAGTGTGGCTAGAGTTTACAATTTTATTAATTTTTTCAAAGAATCATCTCCTGATTTCTTTGTTCCATTATTTATTTTTAGTTTCTATATCATTTATTTTTGCTCTAATCTTTATTATTTTCTACTTTCTACTGGCTTTAAGGTTTATTTATATTTCTTTTTCTAACTTCTATAGGCATAACATTAGGTTATTTATTTGAGAGTTTTCTTGCTTCTTGAGGTAGGCTTGTGTTCCTATATATGTTCCTCTTGAGGCTGCATTTGCATGGAGCACTGGGTGTGGTACATGAACAATGAATTCTGGAACACAGAAAGGGAAAAAAAAAAAACTGCTGTTGCTGCATCTAAAAGGTTTTTTTCTTTTAATTTTTAAAATTTTTATTTTATTTTTTCAGTGCTTCAAGATTCATTATTTATGCACCAAATCCTGTGCTCCACTTAATAGGTGCCCTCCTTAATACCAAACACCAAGCTCACCCATCCCCCCACACCCCTCCCTTCCAAAACCCTCAGTTTGTTTCTCAGACTCCACAATCTCTCATGCCTCCTTTCCCACTCCAATTTCCCCCAATTCATTTTTCCTTTCCTTCTCCTAATGTCCTCCATGTTTTTTTTTCATTTATTTATTTTCAGCACAACAGTATCATTATTTTTTCACCATACCCAGTGCTACATGCAATCCATGCCCTCTATAATACCCACCACCTGGTACCCCAACCCCCCCCCCCCCCCCGCCACTTCAAACCCCTCAGATTGTTTTTCAGAGTCCATAGTCTCTCATGGTTCAATTTCCCTTCCAATTTACCCCAACCCCCTTCTCTCTAACTCCCCATGTCCGCATGCTTTCTGTTATGCTCCACAAATAAGTGAAACCATATGATAATTGACTCTCTCTGCTTGACTTATTTCACTCAGCATAATCTCTTCCAGTCCCATCCATAGTTGCTACAAAAGTTGTGTATTCATCCTTTCTGATGGAGACATAATACTCCATAGTGTATATGGACCACATCTTTCTTATCCATTCGTCTGTTGAAGGGCATCTTGGTTCTTTCCACAGTTTGGCGACCGTGGCCATTGCTGCTATAAACATTGGGGGTACAGATAGCCCTTCTTTTCACTACATCTGTATCTTTGGGGTAAATACCCAGGAGTGCAATGGCAGGGTCATAGGGAAGTTTTATTTTTAATTTCTTGAGGAATCTTCACACTGTTCTCCAAAGAGGCTGCACCAACTTGCATTCCCACCAACAGTGGAAGAGGGTTCCCCTTTCTCCACATCCTCTCCAACACATGTTGTTTCCTGTCTTGTTAATTTTGGCCATTCTAACTGGTGTAAGGTGATATCTCAATGTAGTTTTAATTTGAATCTCCCTGATGGCTAGTGATGATGCAGTAATCTCTTCGATATCAGCCACAGCAACTTCTTTCAAGATATGTCTCCAAAGGCAAAGGAAACAAAAGCAAAGATGAACTTTTGGGACTTCATCAAAATCAAAAGCTTCTGCACAGCAAAGGAAACAACCAAGAAAACAAAGAGGCAACCCACGGAATGGGAGAAGATATTTGCAAATGACAGTACAGACAAAAGGTTGATATCCAGGATCTATAATGAACTTCTCAAACTCAACACACACAAAACAGACAATTATATCAAAAAATGGGTATTTACCCCAAGGATACAGATGTCGTGAAAAGAAGGGCCATCTGTACCCCAATGTTTATAGCAGCAATGGCCACGGTCGCCAAACTGTGGAAAGAACCAAGATGCCCTTCAACGGACGAATGGATAAGGAAGATGTGGTCCATATACACTATGGAGTATTATGCCTCCATCAGAAAGGATGAATACCCAACTTTTGTAGTAACATGGACAGGACTGGAAGAGATTATGCTGAGTGAAATAAGTCAAGCCGAGAGAGTCAATTATCATATGGTTTCACTTATTTGTGGAGCATAACAAATATCATGGAGGACAAGTGGTGTTAGAGAGGAGAAGGGAGTTGGGGGAAATTGGAAGGGGAGGTGAATCAGGAGAGACTATGGACTCTGAAAAACAATCTGAGGGGTTTGAAGTGGCGGGGTTTGGGAGGTTGGGGTACCAGGTGGTGGGTATTATAGAGGGCATGGATTGCATGGAGCACTGGGTGTGGTGAAAAAATAATGAATACTGTTTTTCTGAAAATAAATAAATTGAAAAAAATTTTAAAAAGTGGGCAGAAGATATGGACAGACACTTCTCCAATAAAGACATACAAATGGCTATCAGACACATGAGAAAATGTTCATCATCACTAGCCCTCCATGTTTTGATGTGGTGTTCCATGATTCATTAGTTGTGTATAACACCAAGTGTTCATTACAACCTGTGCCTTTTTTTTTTTTTTAAATCTGATCTTGGTTTTCTCCCTCAGACTGTTGGAATTCTTTTCCTGCTTTAGGTCTTAAAATTTCTAGGGACATCATCACGATCATCACCATCATCATAATTATCTCATCACAATAAATATGTAGATCGCACTGCTAAATCCATCTCAGACATTAAGTTGCATTATTTATATTAATTTACTTAGTCTTAATCTTGTTTCACAGATAAGAAAACAAAGTTGCAGTTTTTACTTTTTCTGAAGGTAGAGATCATTTGGTTATTTCATGGGAACAAATTATCAAGAATTTAAGTAGAAGATGGTGCATCAAAAGCAAAGTGTATAACTCCTAGCTGCTCACTAAGTGTTTATAATTCAACATTTTGTCAATAGCTGAATGGTGGAAGATTCTGCACTGAAAATCATTCACCCAAAGCCTAAAAGCCTCAACCTATTTTCTCTTAATATCAAAAATTGCAACAGAAGTTGATAGATGGAATTCTGTGGTCTTTTGCAGAAGGGGTATTTTTATTTATTTTTTAGTCTGGAAAGATTTTAAGATTTCTTTATATTTGGTGTTTGTAGGTTGTATCATGCATGTCTAGATACCAACATTTTAATATTTATGCTGTTCATGCAAGCAATTTGGAATTTGTCTTGACCGTTTATGAAATAATTTATTTCCCTATTTTTTCTGTGTTCTCTATACCAAAATCCCTAATAGACAGAATTTGGGTATTTTGGGCCAAATTACTCTCCCTACAAATTTTCTGCCTCCTTCTCTGTCTGTATTTTACTTTCTGAAATGTCTCCATTTGCTTATTTGCCAACAATCCTAATGATTCTTTTCTTTCAGCTACTACACTTTTAATTTATAAAAGCTTTTTCTTTTTTTTAATAGTTGACCTCAAAACTTAGCAGTGTTTTAAGGATGCAATATTATCTTGGAGCAACGTGTGCTGAATTTTGTTTATTATTTTCTTTTTCGATGGGTTTGGAGGGAAGAGGTAGCAGCAGTTGTTTCCACCCTGCTCTACCCTACCCTCTAGATCACAGCAGATGGCACTCATTTTAGAGACTCCCTTGCCAGTAGTGATCCAGATTGAATCCCACTAGTGAAAAGCATAGTGTGATGGCTGGAAGGTAGAAGGAAGAAGAGCCATTATTGTTCCCTTAAAAGTGATGGTTGCATGGGCTACAAAGAAAATGGTATCAAGGAATTGAAGGCTGGTGAACACAGTGTGGTTGTGGAAAACATTTAATAAAACTGTAGACTCCAGTTACTCTTAAAACAACTCACATCCACTGAAGCCATAATGACCCTACTAATGCAAATCTGACCTAGCTTACCAGGGTTTCAACCCTAATGAATCCCCTGCTGCCCTCAATAAGCTAAAATCATCACCCACAAGTCTTCCTATTTTGGTTCCTGAATGTCTATTTCCATTCAACTACTGAAAAACTCTCTTCCTGCACATGGTATTTGACATCACTCATAGTTTAGACTCTGCCTATGCCTTCAGCTCATCTTGTTCTATTTATTTTCCATCTCACCATCCCTGTAAGCATATGGAAACATGATTTTATAGAGACATGCTTCACAAATGCTGTTGACCCTCTTTAAATACCCTCTATTTTCATTACCAAAATGGAAAATTTCTTTTGTCTTCTAAGACACAAAATTTCTATGTCTTCCTTCTGTTCAATTGATGAATTTAATTTACTATGGTATCCCATAATAAAGACTAAACTTAGCCAAGACACAATGACAAGGTGATCATTGCATTATTATGTCTCTGATCTAATGGATCTATATGTATAGAAAATGAGTGTTTTTGGTGATAGTGTATGTGTAGGCATGTGCTACTGATGAATGCCTTTCTGCTTTAAAACATGCATTGGTATACAATTTGTTTTTGTTTGTTTATTTGTTTGTTTTAGTTTTTTTTATTAATTATTTTTATTAACATATAATGTATTATTTGTCCCAAGGATACAGGTCTATGAATCGTCAGGCTTACACATTTCACAGCACTGACCATATCACATACCCTCCCAAATGTCCATAATACAATTTGTTTTTACCATTACATGGCCCTACAACTGCTTTGAAGCTATAATCCAGTTACATAATGGGAATCAGATATTAGATATTTGAGCTCAATGAAATCATTCTAGCTATTCTTCTTTCTGGTAGTTCCATAACTCAACATGTGAGATGGGTTTGAATATGTCTTGTTTTTGAAGAACTTATATATAAAAAATGATCTACTTAACACAGAAAGCAAAGAGTATCTTTTAGCTCTCAGCTAAACTATGAATTTAACAATCAAAATAACTTTCTGATTGTCTTCAAAACATATAGAGTACTTTCTCCCATTCTGTGAGTTGCCTCTTTGTTTTGCTGACTGTTTCTTTTGCTGTGCAGAAGCTTTTTATCTTGATGAAGTCCCAAAAGTTCATTTCACTTTTGTTTCCTTTGCCTTTGGAGATATGTCTTGAAAGTTGCTGTGGCCCATGTCAGAGAGGTTACTGCCTATGCCCTCCTCCCACTCCCAGGATCCTGATAGATTCCTGCCTCACGTTGAGGTCTTTTATCCATTTTGAGTTTATCTTTGTGTATGGTGTGAGAAAATGGTCAAGTTTAATTCTTCCATGCATAGCTACTCAATTTTCCCAGCACCACTTATTGAAGAGACTGTCTTTTTCCTGCTGTATATTTTTTTTTCCTGCTTTGTTGAAGATTATTTAACCATAGAGTTGTGGGTCCATATCTGAACTCTCTACTCTGTTCCACTGGTCTATGTCTGTTTTTGTGCCTGTACCATGCTGTCTTGCTGATCACAGCTTTGTAGCAAAGCTTGAAATCAGGGCTGATATCCATGATCTATAAAGAACTCCTCAAACTCAACACACACAAAACAGATAATCACGTCAAAAAATGGGCAGAAGACATGAACAGACACTTCTCCAAAGAAGACATACAAATGGCTATCAGACACATGAAAAAATGTTCATCATCATTAGCCAGCAGGGAGATTCAAATCAAAACCACATTGAGATACCACCTTACACCAGTTAGAATGGCCAAAATTAACAAGACAGTAAACAACAAATGTTGGAAATGACCTGGAGAAAGGGGAGCCCTCTTACACTATTGGTGGGAATGCAAGTTGGTGCAGCCACTTTGGAAAACAGTGTGGAGATTCCTTAAGAAATTAAAAAATAGAGCTGTCCTATGACCCTGCAATCGCACTGCTGGGAATTTACCCCAAAGACATAGATGTAGTGAAAAGAAGGATGATCTGTACCCCAATGTTCATAGCAGCAATGGCCACAATTGCCAGACTGTGGAAAGAGCCAAGATGCCCTTCAATAGTTGAATGGGTAAAGAAGATATGGCCCATATATACAATGGAGTCTTATGCCTCCATCAGAAAGGATGAATACTCTACATTGTATCAATTTTGTATCAACATGGACAAGACTGAAGGATATTATGCTGAGTGAAATAAGTCAAACAGAGAGAGTCAATTTTCATATGGCTTCACTTACTTGTGGAGCATAAGGAATAACATGGAGGCCATTAGGAAAAGGAAAGGAAAAGTGAACTGGGGGAAATCAGAGGGGGAGACTGTGGACTCTGAGAAACAAACTGAAGATTTTATAGGGAAGGGTGAATCTGGTAGTGGGTATTAAGGAGGGCATGTATTATATGGAGCACTGGGTGTGGTGCATAAACAATGAATCTTGGAATACTGAAAAAATAAAATAAAATAAAAATTAAAAAAAACATATAGACAAGAAAACAAACTATTAAAAAAAATGGAAGAAGAAACTGAATAGACACTGTTCCAAAGAGGACAAACAAATGGCCCACAGGTACATGAAAAGATGCTCACCACCACTAATGCAAATGCAAACGTCACTAAAGGAAAAATACAAGTAAGACCACAATCAGATATCACTTCACACTTCTTTAGATAGCTTTTACCAAAACTCCCCACAAAGGATAAGAAGAGTTAGGAAGCATGTGAAGAAAAAGGGACGCTTGTACACTGTTGATGAAAATGTAAACTGGTGAAGCCTCTCTGGTAAACATTGTATTTTCTGAAACATTTCAAAATAGAATTACCATTTGATCTAGCAATCCCACCTCTGGGTATATAGCCAAAGAAATTGAAATATGGATCTCAAAGAGATATCTGTACTCCGTGTTCACTGCAGCAGGTTTCACAATTGCTACAATGTGCAAATAACCTTAAAGTCCATGAAAAGAAGAATGGATAAATAAAATGCAGTATATATACATTATGGAATTTCATTCAATCTTTGCAAAGAAGAAGATCTTGCCACTTGCAACCACATGGATATACGTGGAGGACACTATTCTAAGGAAAAATGCTGGCAACAGAAAGACAAACATTGCATGATTTCACTTATATGTGGAATCTAAACAAATACCTGGAAGCAGAATGTAGAAAGGTGATTGCCAGGGGCTGAGGGAGAGTGAAATAAGGAGGTATTGATCAAGTTTCAGTTATACATAATAAGTAAGTTCTGTAGGTCTGTATAGCATAGGGCCTGTGACTAAGAATAGTTTATTGCCTACTTCAGATTTTGCTAAGAGATTTAGATCTTAAATTAACTGCTTTTACCTACCACATAAGGGCAAAAATTCAACAACAAAAGGGTCAGGAAGAAATTTTTGAAAGTGATAGATAGATTAATGGCATTGATAGTAATGATGGTTTTAAGGGTGTATACTTATTTCCAAATACATCAAATTATAAACATGATATATACAGCTTTTTGAATGTCAATCATACATCAGTGAAGTAGTTTAATTTTTATATTTGGAAATGTCATGAATACAGAATTAGCTTAGGGAACTTGTCTCAATAAAATGTTTTAAGGATCACAATTTAGTGCATTAATCTCCAAATTAGGGTATGTCCTTCATGGGGGATCATATACAGCTGGCAATGACCATCCTGGATTTATAGACTCAGTTTTGGATTTATAGTCTTCATTTTTCTATTTGTCAAGCTCAGTCTTCAAGTCTCTCTCAAGATAATATGAAGTGCATTTAGTTACTTTAAGTATAATAAATTATTATCAAACAGAAAACAAGATTCACACTGTTTTCTGTAGTTTGAACACAATTCCTTGATTTATTGCTAAATTATTGAAACTTATCTACTTCCATACACTTCAGGAGTTTAAATCACAGGGTAGAACATTATTTCCATGTTTCTGCAGCATCTTGCTGCTATGTCCATGAGTATTTTCAAGTGGACCCTAGAGATTATCTGGCTCAATCTTCGTATTTTATGAAGAAGGGGACTTACATATTTTTGGAAGTTGACCAGTTGAAGGCAGCACAGGCTTGTCCAGTGCAAATGATTCAGAGTCTACTTTGGCCCCTTTGAATTCCATTCCCACTGGCACTTCCCTAAGCCATTATTCTTTTTCTTGGGAAGGAGAATGCGTACAGTGTCTGTGCCCATTGTTGTACTCTGATCTTGGCTTTTACAACCTCTGTTCAATTCAATGTGTACAGTCATTTGTGAATTTTTAGGGCATCTTTGATATTTCTTCATTGTCCATCAGGTGAAATCTGAACTTTGTAATGGAACCATCAAGGCCAAATAAGATCTAATATTGGTGTAGAATATGTTTCATGAAAGGTATTTGAGATTATCTAACCTTGGGGTCTGGTTTAGAAATAAAATAAAAGTTGTGTTAATCTTTGTAAAGATGTTTCCTCTGAAGAAAATATAGATACATCCTAGTTGGGAAATAAGTGCGAAAGGTACAAAAGTTTAAGGATTGAGTTCATGGAAATATTAGTTCTAATGTGGGTTATTTACTAATAACCCACATTATTATTATTAACAAGGTTCTTCACAAGATAACTTTATAGTTGACAACACAAGTCAAGCAAAAAAACTGTTTAATTAGTTTCTTTTCATTAGCACTATGAAGTATGTAAGCAAATAACTTAGGTTCCCTCAACCTGACACTTCAGAAGAAATTTTCGAAGTATGAGATAAGTGCTCTCTTCCACAGATATACACAAGTACTCTGTGACCGCTTTAGGAGAGGAATCAATCATAATTATGCATTATGCATCTGAGGGGTTAGAGCTAGAATAAATAACTTAAAAAATAGGAGCTGGACAGCTGTGGGATGATGTAGTCATTCCTTCTTCCTGGACAGTGGTCTAAGCCTGAAAAGAATTCTGTTTCTCTCCAGCATGGGATGATGCATACATATATACCTAAGCTAACAACATTTCAGAGCATACCTGAATCAAACCAAATATATTCCAAGGTGCCAGAATGCAGACAAATGGTTCTCTGAAGCCCTCCACTCCAAGGCCATGTTATTTTTTTTTTTCATCTTCATCTTTTCATTCTGCACATCATCTCTCTCAGAGCCCGGTGGACCTGCTTGTTCCGCAGAGTGTAGATGACAGGGTTCAGAAGTGGGGTCACCACAGTGTTCACAAGGGCAGCCTCTCTGTTGGAGTCCAGCCTGTTCTTTTGTCTTGGTTTCACATATATAAAGACACTACTTCCATACATCAGAGAGAGGACTATGAGGTGAGAGGAGCAGGTGGAGAAAGCTTTCTGTTTCTCCTTGGCTGATGGGAGTCGTACAATTGTGACTACTATGTTGCTGTACGCAATGATGGTTATGATAAGGGATGTCAACAAAATAAATAAGGCAAGGAAAAAAGCCAACATTTGGATAGACCAGGTGTCAGAACAGGAGAGATGAATCAGGGGGCCTATGTCACAGAAGAAATGGGGGATGACATAGGGACCACAGAAGGATAACTGGGAAATCTTCACTAGTGGACCTGTGATAAGACTGAAGGACAATGTGAAGCAGGAAGCGACCAGGATAAAGCAAGTCTTCAGGTTCATGATAGTCGGGTAATGCAGAGGCTTGCAAATGGCCACATACCGATCCAGAGACATCACTGCTATGAGGAGGAAACCTGTTGCTCCCAGAAATACAATAAGAAAGGCTTGTATGAAACAGGCAGGAAAGGAAATAGTTTGCCTGCCTAAAAGAAAGATGTGCAACAACTTAGGGATAACAGCATTTATGAAACAACACTCCAAAAAGGAAAAGATGCTCAGGAAAAAGTACATAGGTGTGTGGAGTTGGGAATCGGCACAGGTGATGGTGATTATGACTGCATTGCCTACAGTGGATGCCAGGTATGCCATCAGGTGTACAAAGAAGAGGACCTTTCCCAGGTGCTGGATGGCAGGAAACCCCTCCAAGGTGAATTCTTGGACAGTTGTCCCATTCCTCATTTCCATGAACATCTTCTTCTATAGCAACATCCCTGCTGGTCTTATCCTTCAATAGAGACATCAGGGAGCACAAAGGTTTTAGAGGAGCATATGATCCAGTTATCTGCCTATCCAAAAAGGTGACTAGGCTGATAGGAAAGTAGTTTAGGCAGTTGGTCCTTGAATTAGAAGGACCTGAGTTCAATACTAGTTCAATACTAAGTTCTAACTCCAAAGGGATGTATCTCCTTTGGAAAGGATGTTAGGCTTTGTGAACTTCACTTTCAGCCTCTTAGAATGAAGATGATACGAACGACCTGTTCATGTTCTTGTGAGAATTAATTAAGATAAAGCATGTAACTCGGCGTATGAAGTTAATGTTTCCTTTGTGTCCCTCAAAGTCTAATTGTAATGTTATGGTCATTAATATAATGCTTAAATAGAGCATCACTAGGAGGCAGGAGTTGGTATTTTTGTAATTATACTACATTTTATTGTTTTTAATAATATCAATTTGTAAGTAAGCATAACAGTGATATTAGTAATGTTCTTTTGAATATCTGCTTTAATAATGTATACATTTTATAGTCCAAGTTGTCAGATCATCATAACTTGTTGAGGACTTATGCATGGTACTATGCTTATCACTGATATTCAGTATTTCTATTTTTCTTCAAAATAACCATGAGCCCCTTCCTCTCCAGAAGCAAAAACTGAGGCTTAGAGAGTTCCAGAGAGCTTAGGTCACAGAGTTAGTTCTTGAGCTGGAACTGCCAGATCTTAGAGCCCCTCCTGTTTTTAACTACAGTGTTAAAATATTTTCAAAGGGAAACAAATGTATTGCTGATGAAAGATTTGCTTTATTTATCTTGATTCCATCCTTAGTTAGAGTCGCTGATGAGTTACTGACCTGTGGAATGACATGGGGCTTACAGAGGATCTACATTAACACAAGCATTTTATAGAAGAGACTGGAGACTAGAGACATTATGGGCCACTCAGTGGCATGACATAAAATAGAAATCCAAGATTTAACACCACCCCCACCCAAGGTTCATGCTGGGTTTTGGTGGAGGTGGGAGAGACAGTAGGTCATAGGATTAACCCTCTTAGGTGAATATGCTGGACACCTGGTATTCATATACTCACTCTTTTTTTTTTATTTTTTATTTTTTATAAACATATATTTTTATCCCCAGGGGTACAGGTCTGTGAATCACCAGGTTTACACACTTCACAGCACTCACCAAAGCACATACTCTCCCCAATGTTCATAACCCCACCCCCCTTCTCTCAACCCCCCTCCCCCCAGCAACCCTCTGTTTTGTGAGATTAAGAGTCACTGATGGTTTGTCTCCCTCCCAATCCCATCTTGTTTCATTGATTCTTCTCCTACATATACTCACTCTTACATCAAAGCTCAGGAACATTTTCTCTCTTCAGTCGTCTCAGTGACTTCTCTGAGGATGGTTTTTGGCTCCTGCATATCAGTACTAGGGTAAAGGGTGGCAGTGTGGTATGTGTCAATCTCACTTACCAACTGTGGGCCCGGTCCTCTGAAGAGCTGGTCTTGAAACCGAACTCCTCACCCCTGAGTGGCACAGCATCAAGGAGCCCCTGCTTCTGTTCCTGTTGACCCCATTAAGTCCGTCAAGGCACCAGGACCCCGAAACCAGGTGCACACACAAGTCACCAAATGAAGGGCAGGGCTTCTTCCTCTTGCAGCTATTGTATTCTAAGAAATCAAGAGCTTGCTCTAGGCTGAGGGGAAAGGAGAGAGAAGGAATCTCATTTGTTACAGCCTGTTGTCCTTGAGGGGGTGAATGTGCATCACATGCTGTCAGGGTCTGGCCAACAAAGCCCTGTTTCCACAGCCCAGAATGTGTCATAGCACAAGTCTGCAGGGCAGCCTTGACCACTGAAACCCTAGAAAGGATCAGAGAGATTAAAACAACCATATTTCACTGCCTCCAATTCAGGACTGGAGCTTGACTCCCAGACTACGTAGGGTTCTGATGAAAGGTCTGGCCCTGCCTCCCTCAGTGGGTTAAAGCCCACCAAACATGCAATGTTGCTGCCCACCTCCCATACTCTTCAGCAGGAGTTGGCATCTTCTATGTTAAGCTCTGGGTGTTACCAAGACAAGGCTCCCTCTACTGCAGTGCTCCTCATAATGGGTTCCACTCCTCCAAGACACCTTCTAAGTCACAAAGCTCCTCCACCAAATGCTCACCTTTCCAAGGGAGAAGCAGCCTTATTTTACTGTATCCTAATGAGAAGCTGCTGAGAGGCAAGTCTGAGGCTCTGTGATATTTTTGCCGCAAGACCCGTCACCAAGTAGGATGGACCCAGGCAATGAACAGAGAGTAAAGGCCCCCAAACCTTATGAGATGCTGAAAAGACAGGTGAAGAAAGGAAAGACATGACTAGTGTGCTGAGTGCAGCTAATTGGTCACTGTTGAGGATAGGAGTTGTTGGTGCAACCCTTATATTTATCTTTCCATTGTCTATGGTGATGCTGATTCCCAGATGTCTGCATTGTTCTCTGCCAAGATTTTTCAAGGAAATTATATGAAAATTTCCCAAGGGTTTCTAAAACCCCAAGTTGAATATTGCTACTGATAGGAAGTAAAAGTCCAGACTACAAGTTTCTACATGTGGTTTATGCACCTTGGCCAGAACACTGTTGTTAACAGAATCGATTTTATGGTGAATAAGAGCTGGTTTACCCCATGGCTTTCATCAGACTTTTGGGAAGATACTGGGGAAAGTCCTTCTGAGTGTTTGGATCCTCTTTCCTCTACTCTCCCATTGATCCTCAAGCCACATTCTTCATGTCTACAAGTTTATGGCCTTCCACTAAATGGTTTTCTCTACACTTTTAATTTCTATCCATCTATCTCTCAAGACACAGGATCCACAGTGACTGTGATACCTTCCTGTTTTGTCTTTTTACATATCAGTGGTTTGTTTAAGAGAGAAACAGTACAATTCTTACAGACTCTTTCAAAAGGTCTGGAAAGGGTTTATGTAATTAAAAAAAATTATAAGTAGAATATTCTCTTTTCCTTCAGCTTTATTATGATCTAATTGACATATAACTATGTAAGTTTAAGGTGTACAAAGTGATGATTTGATATACCTATACTTTATATAATGTTTACAACAGTAAGGTTAACTAACATATCCTTTACCATTTTGTGGTGGTGGTGGTAAGAACATTAAATTTCTACTCTCACAGCACTTTTCTTGTGTGCAATACAGTATTGTTAGCTATACACACTGCGCTGTATCTTAGATCATCAGAACTTACTCGTTTCATAATTGAATGTTTGCACCCTTTGGCCAACATCTCCTCCTTTCCCCCACCACTCAGCCCCTGACAACCACCATTTCACTGTCTGTTACTATGAGTTAGATGTTTTTAGTTTTCACACACAAATTAGTTCATACAGTATTTGCTTTCTCATCTGACTTATTTGACTTAGCAATAAAATATACACCAGCAGATATAATTCAAAAATGACGGTGTAATGCAGTAGAGCAATGGTAGTCCTTCAATAAAGGTAGATGGTGCTGTGTCAGGTGGGTACTCAAATGGAGAAAATACATCTTGACCCTTACTCTTTATCATACCAAAAAAAATTTTTTTTAAGAGGAAAAAAAAACATAGCAGAAGATGCACTGTAGATCTAACTGTAAATGGTATAAGACTCATCTAAAAGAAAACACATCTTGTTTCCTGTCTTGCTAATTTTGGCCATTCTAACTGGTGTAAGGTGATATCTCAATGTGGTTTTAATTTGAATCTCCCTTATGGCTAGTGATGATGAAATTTTTTCATGTGTCTGATAGACATTTGTATGTCTTTATTGGAGAAGTGTCTGTACATATCTTCAGCCCGGTTTTTGATATAATTGTCTGTTTTGTGTGTGTTGAATTTGAGGAGTTCTTTATAGATCCTGGATATCAACCTTTTGTCTGTACTGTCATTTGCAAATATCTTCTCCCATTCCATGGGTTACTTCTTTATTTTGTTGACTGTTTCCTTTGCTGTGCAGAAGCTTTTGATCTTGATGAAGTTCCAAAAGTTCATTTTTGCTTTTGTTTCCTTTGCCTTTGGAGACATATCTTGAAAGAAGTTGCTGTGGCTGATATCGAAGAGGTTACTACCTATGTTATCCTCTAGGATTCTGATGGATTCCTGTCTCACATTGAGGTATTTTATCCATTTCAAGTTTATCTTTGTGTGCGGTGTAAGAGAATGGTCGAGTTTCATTCTTCTACATATAGCTGTCCAGTTTTCCCAGCGCCATTTATTGAAGAGATTGTCTTTTTCCACTGTATATTTTTTCCTGTTCTGTTGAAGAATATTTGACCATAGAGTTGAGGGTCCATATCTGGGCACTTTACTCTGTTCCACTGGTCTATGTTTCTGTTTTTATGCCAGTACCATGCTGTCTTGGTGACCACAGCTTTGTAGTAAAGCTTAAAATCAGGTAACGTGATGCCCCCAGTTTTATTTTTGTTTTTCAACATTTCCTTAGCGATTCGGGGTCTCTTCTGATTCCATACAAATTTTAGGATTATTTGCTCCAGATCTTTGAAAAATACTGGTGGAATTTTGATCAGAATGGCCTTAAAAGTGTAGATTGCTCAAGGCAGTATATACATTTTAACAATGTTTATTCTTCCGATCCAAGAGCATGGAATGGTCTTCCAACTTTTTGTGTCTTCTTTAATTTCTTTCATGAGTGTTCTGTAGTTCCTGGGGTACAGATCCTTTACCTCTTTGGTTAGGTTTATTCCCAGGTATCTTATGGTTCATGGTGCTATAGTAAAGGAATTGATTCTCTAATTTCCCTTTCTGTATTTTCATTGTTAGTGGATAAGAAAACTACTGATTTCTGTACATTGACTTTGTATCCTGCCACATTACTGAATTGTTGCATGAGTTCTAGTAGTTTGGAGGTGGAGTCTTTTGGGTTTTCCATATAAAGAATCACGTCAACCGCGAAGAGAGAGAGTTTGACTTCTTCATTGCCAATTTGGATACCTTTTATTTCTCTTTGTTGTCTGATTGTTGTTGCTAGGGCTTCTAATACTATGTTGAACAAGAGTGATGAGAGTGGGCATCCTTGTCGTGTTCCTGATCTCAACAGGAAGTTGCAAGCTTTTTCCCATTGAGGATGATATTTGCTGTGGGTCTTTCATAGATAGCTTTTATGAAGTTCAGGAATGTTCCCTCCATCCCTATACTTTGAAGTGTTTTAATCAGGAATGGATGCTGGATTTTGTCAAATGCTTTTTCTGCATCAATTGAGAGGACCATGTGGTTCTTCTCTCTTCTCTTATTAATTTGTTCTATCACATTGTTTTGCGAATGTTGAACCATTCTTTTTCTTTTTTTAAAGATTTTATTTATTTGTCAGAGAGAGAGAGAGAGAGAGAGAGAGCGAGCACAGGCATACAGAATGGCAGGCAGAGGCAGAGGGAGAAGCAGGCTCCCTGCCGAGCAAGGACCCCGATGTGGGACTCGATCCCAGGACACTGGGATCATGACCTGAGCTGAAGGCAGCTGCTTAACCAACTGAGCCACCTAGGTGTCCCTGTTGAACCATTCTTGTAACCCAGGGATAAATCCCACCTGATCATGGTAGATAATCTTTTTAATGTGCTGTTGGATCCTGTTTGCTAGGCTCTTGTTGAGAATCTTAGCATCCATATTCATCAGTGATATGGTCAGTATGTGGAGAAAGGGGAACCCTCTTACACTCTTGGTGGGAATGCAAGTTGGTGCACCCACTTTGGAGAACAGTGTGGAGATTCCTCAAGAAATTAAAAATAGAGCTTCCCTATGACCCTGCAATTGCACTACTGGGTATTTACCCCAAAGATACAGATGTAGTGAAAGAAGAACTGTCTGTACCCTAATGTTTATAGCAGCAATGGCCACGATTGCCAAAATGTGGAAAGAACCAAGATGCCCTTCAATGGACGAATGGATAAGGAAGATGTGGTCCATATACACTATGGAGTCTTATGCCTTTATCAGAAAGGATGAATACCCAACTTTTGTGTCAACACAAAATGGGACGGGACTGGAAGAGATTATGCTGAGTGAAATAAGTCAAGCAGAGAGAGTTGATTATCATATGGTTTCATTTATTTGTGGAGAATAACAAATAACATGGAGGACAAGGGGAGATGGAGAGGAGAAGGGAGTTGAGGGAAATTGGAAGGGGAGTTGAACCATGAGAGACTATGGACTCTGAAAAACAACCTGAGGGTTTTGAAGGGGTGGGGGGGGGTAGGAGGTTAGGGGAGCCAGGTGGTGGGTATTAGGAAGAGCACGGATTGCATGGAGCACTGGGTGTGGTGCAAAAAACAATGACTACTGTTACACTGAAAAGAAATTAAAATTTTTTAAAAAAGAAAACACGGCAGAATACCTATGTGTTTGAGGGAAAACAAAAAAATTTCTTGACTGAGACAAAGGAATTTATCATAAAAAGCAGTGATATTAAGTACCTCTATTTATTGCAAGACAACATTAAGGAAATGAAAGTGGAAACCACAGTCTCCAAGAAGCTATTTTTAATCTGACAAATCTACAGTTCTGTAAGGCAAAGACAATGTAACAAAGGAAAACTGGGCAAAATATTTGCAGAGTCCTTTTACAAAAAGAGACCATACAAATGGCTGGTATTATAATAAAATATTCGGGTTATTTCATTTCGAAGATAATACAAATTATAACCACAATATAATATTTTCACAGGCACTGCCAAGTGTCATTGAGACTACTGGAACTCCTATTCATGACACTGGAAGGGTAAAATTTGGAAATCTATTGACGTTGAGCATATTTTACATATTTGCTACAGGATCCAGCAATTTCATATTTATGTGTGTGGAGATTACACACACACACACACACACACACACATATGTATATATATATGTATATATCCTACACAAAAAATATTTAATGATTTTTTAATGATTTAATGATTTTTAATGATTCATTTATTTATTTTGGAGTGAGAGAATGAGTGTGAGTTGGGGGAGGGGCACAGGGAGAGAATCTCTAACAGACTCCCTATTGAGCACAGAGCATGACATAGAGCTTGATTCACAACTCTGAGGTCATGACCTGAGCTGAAATCAGGAGTCTCCTATGCTCAATCTACTGAGCCACCCAGGCCCCAGTACACAACAGATTTTTATTTTATTTTATTTTTTAAAGATTTTATCCACTTTTTGACAAAGAGAGAGAGACAGCAAGAGAGGGAACATAAGCAGGGAGAGTAGGAGAGGGAGAAGCAGGTTTCCTGTGCTAAGCAGGGGAACCCCATGTGGGACTTGATCCCAGGACCCTGAGATCATGACTTGACCCGAAGGCAGATGCTTAACCAACTGAGCCACCCAGGCATCCCTGATCACATTAATTTTAAACCTGCTTTTTTTCTTTAAAACTTTTTACTTAACTTTTCACTTTGCAAAAACTTCAGACTTAGCAAAAAATATTGCAAACTGAACACAGGGAATTCTCATATACCCTTCATACAACATCCTCCAATATTACCATATAACCAGAGAGCAATGTTCAAAACAAGGAAATGAGCATTTAATTTGTAGATCTTATTCATAAGTTGTCAGTTGTCCTACTAAATGTCCTTCATCTGGTCCAAGATCCAATCTGGGCGATGTGATGCATCTGTGCATAGTTTCTTGTTTCCTAGACCCTCTCTGATCTGGGATAGTTTCTTCTATATTTCTTTGCCTTTCATGACTTTGATACTCCTGAAGATGCTGTTTATTCTATACAGTGATGCTTAATGTGGGTTTGTCTGATTAAAGTTAGCTTGTGCAATTTTGTCAAAAATACTATAGAAATGATATTGTGCCTTTCTCAGGGATATGATGTCACCATATCTTTTTATTGGTGACCTTAATTTACTGTCTGTTACAGATAATCACTTGGTTAAGGTGGTGTCTGTTTAAAACTAGTAAAGTTACTATTTTTCCCATGGTAATTAATATTTTATTGGAAGATGCTTTGAGATTATGGAAATATCCATCTTTACACTTTTGCCCACTCACTTATTATCCAGTGATGATTCTTATCTGAAACAGTTATTATCATGGTATTTTTCAAATTGTGAGGTTCTATTTCCATCATTCCATCTACACTTAGAATTCTACTCTAAGGAAGTGATTTTCCTTCCCCCTTATTTATTTATTCCATTTTTTTTTTTTTACTTTTCCTTTCTTTTTTCTTCAATTTAAATTTAACTAGCCATAATATAGCATGTCATTGGTTTTTGATATAATGTTCAATGACTCAATAGTTCTGTGGAACACCCAGTATTTATTCAATTCTTTACCCATCTCAACATGGATGGATCAAGAGTAATTGTTTCATGTAATGGTCTATGTCTATTAATATTACTGTTCATGTATTGCTCAAATTGTTCCATAATTGTGGCCACTGGGTTCCCTTTCAAGTTAACTCCTGTGCCTTTTGAAATGTTTATATTATTCTGGGGGCACCTGCTAACATCAAAAGGATCTCCAAGCTCATTGTGTTCGTTCTTTCTTTCTTTCTTCTTTCTTATATTTTATTTATTTATTTGTTTGACAGAGACACAGTGAGAGAAGGAACACAACCAGGGGGAGTAAGAGAGAGAGAAGTAGGTTTCCCACCCAGCAGGCAGCTGCTTCCTGGGGTTTGATCCCAGGATGCAGGGATCATGACTTGAGCCAAAGGCAGAAGCTTAAGGACTAAGCCACCCAGGCACCCCCATTGTATTCTTTCTTGCAGCAACATTGTAATCAGCCATTTTCCAAAGAGCTCCGGTCTTTTTTTTGGGGATTGACTTGGGCCATTTCAGCCCCATCATGATTGATACATGTCCCCATTGGTCATCTGAAGTTTTCAATTCTTTAATAGAGTTTCTTACCACTGAATCTAACTGCCTTTATTTTGTTTTCCTAGGACTATGTCCTCATGCACTCCCACATGCTTTAATTGATTTCTTAGTTTTTGAAAGTTCTTAATAGATAGGAATTTGTGATAGAAACTGTTCTTCTCTCTTCTTCGACCTCAGCCACAGCAACATCTTCCTAGGAACAACGCCAAAGGCAAGGGAAGCAAGGGCAAAAATGAACTATTGGGATTTCATCAAGATCAAAAGCTTTTGCACAGCAAAGGAAACAGTTAACAAAATCAAAAGACAACTGACAGAATGGGAGAAGATATTTGCAAACAACATATCAGATAAAGGACTAGTGTCCAGAATCTATAAAGAACTTAGCAAACTCAACACCCAAAGAACAAATAATCCAATCAAGAAATGGGCAGAGGACATGAACAGACATTTCTGCAAAGAAGACATCCAGATGGCCAACAGACACATGAAAAAGTGCTCCATATCACTTGGCATCAGGGAAATACAAATCAGAACCACAATGCGATATCACCTCACACCAGTCAGAATGGCTAAAATCAACAAGTCAGGAAATGACAGATGCTGGCGAGGATGCGGAGAAAGGGGAACCCTCCTACACTGTTGGTGGGAATGCAAGCTGGTGCAACCTCTCTGGAAAACAGCATGGAGGTTCCTCAAAATGTTGAAAATAGAACTGCCCTATGACCCAGCAATTGCACTATTGGGTATTTACCCTAAAGATACAAACGTAGTGATCCAAAGGGGCATGTGTACCTGAATGTTTATAGCAGCAATGTCCACAATAGCCAAACTATGGAAAGAACCTAGATGTCCATCAACAGATGAATGGATCAAGAAGATGTGGTATATATACACAATGGAATACTATGCAGCCATCAAAAGAAATGAAATCTTGCCATTTGCGACAACATGGATGGAACTAGAGCGTATCATGCTTAGTGAAATAAGTCAAGTTGAGAAAGACAACTATCATATGATCTGCCTGATATGAGGAAGTGGTGATGCAACATGGGGGCTTAAGTGGGTACGAGAAGAATAAATGAAAGAAAATGGGATTGGAAGGGAGATAAACCATAAGTGACTCTTAATCTCACAAAACAAACTGAGGGTTGCTGGGGGGAGGGAGTTTGGGAGAAAGGGGTGGGATTATGAACATTGGGGAGGGTATGTGCTTTGGTGAGTGCTGTGAAGTGTGTAAACCTGGTGATTCACAGACCTGTACCCCTGGGGATAAAAATATATGTTTATAAAAAATAAAAAATTATATATATAAAAAAAGAAACTGTTCTTCTAGGAGAAGTACTGCCTTTCTATACTGTCATTTCCTTTCACTGTTATTAATGAAGTTCTGAAATAATTTTTCCTTTTTTTTTTTTTTTTTTTTGGTCTATTTTGTCTGACCATAGATAGGCTCAATGTTAAGAAGTAAGCTTTTTAAGGATAGGGCTTTGGTAGAGATTTCCTTATCATTCATCTGGCTTTGGGGACTAATTGGTATGCACATGCTGTTAGCTAACTTTTGTTTTTGTTTATTTTTGGAACAATAAACCTTTCCTCTAAAAAATGCTCAATGAGAAGGTCCTGTCTTGTCTGTTTATAAGAGAAAGCACTTTAACATAGGAGGTCTTCATTTTTAGTTTTCCTGCTCCAGATCTAATGATTTCTAGGCTATTAACTATATAGTTTTATCATCAAACGCCCGATACAGAATTTCATAAAGAACCATGGATGTTAGCTATTGAGACTTGCTCTTTTGTGTGTGTGTGTGTGTGTGTGTGTGTGTGTGTGTCTGTGTGCCACAATGGGTTTCTCTCTGCCTACGTCAAACCTTCTTCAATCAGAACTCAGATGTATTCTCACTATAATCATAATCCTTGTGCTTAAATTCTAAAATAGCACGAGTTTACTAAGCATGATTTAGAATTGCAAAGACCATTATGGGAAACTTTTCAAATGGCAAAGACAAAGCATTTTGGAAGAACTTCTGGAAAGAAGGAAATATACCAGATATTCAGAAGGCAGTTTTTTGGATTGGTATTTTGACTCCATTTCAGCCTTCCTCAAAAATTCTCTGGGAAAACCTAAAGTTAGGAACACTCTATTCATATTACCATACACTGGTCCTCAGTGTCTTCTTATGTTCTGCCTGCTGTGATTTCACAACTTAGACTACTTTCCTCCAGGTCTTACTCAGAAGGCTATTGCTTTAATGGGTCATTCCTCACTTCAGATTTTCAGAAGTTCAATCAGTGGAAGATGCATGTAAGCAAAGTCATATTAGAGCCATAATAGAAGACTTTCAAAGCCACAGAAAAACCAAAGCATTGCTATGTGGCATTGAATTGTATTAGTCATTTACTGCCTGGGGATTTTAGACCTGGACCACTTCATCTTTCTCAGATAAAGACAAAATTTATTGAAAACTATCATGTGGGAAAGTTAAAAAGATTTTTAAAAATTCCATCGTGGAAAACACCTACCAAAGCCCAGAAACAGTAAGAAAAGAAAAGTAGGGCTATTTTTGAGTAACTACATTTATAAAAACAACAAAAAAAAATTCACCTTAGAGAAGAATCTAGAATTCTGAATGTTTATAGCGGGAATGTTTCAAGAACCTTTTGATTTCAAATCTTGCCATTTGCGACGAAGTGGATGGAATTAGAGGGTATCATGCTTAGTGAAATAAATTAAGCGGAGAAAGACAACTATCATATGATCTCCCTGATATGAGGAAGTGGAGATGCAACATGTGGGGTTAAGGGGGTAGGAGAAGAATAAGTGAAACAAGATGGGATTGGGAGGGAGACAAACCATAAGTGACTCTTAATGTCACAAAACAAACTGAAGGTTGCTGGGGGGAGGGGGGTTAGGAGAAGGGGGGTGGGATTATGAACATTGGGGAGAGTATGTGTTATGGTGAGTGCTGTGAAGTGTGTAAACCTGGCGATTCACAGACCTGTACCCCTGGGGATAAAAATATATTATATGTTTATTAAAAAAATAAAAATTTTTTTAAAAAAAGAACCTTTTGATTTCTTTGGGGGACTCCATGCTGACATGGAATGATCCCTGTTCTCTCTTTGTATAAATGGCTAAAATCTGAAATAGGGAACTGACCAGAAAATTGTATTAGAAATTGTAGATCTGAGATTTCTCCAGTATTTGGCTGAACACTTTCAGATGGACTTAGAAAATTGAAAGTTTAGGGCCAACAACAAACTTACACTGTTGAGATAAAACAAAGGGACCCTAAAACAGAAATTGATTTGAAAGACCCTCCGTCACCCAGGAATAACTGAACTATTAATGAGGGCATGTTTAGCTTTATAAACCATAAGGTAATGGGAATAATGAGAGCTCATTTTATCTATCTACCTATCATCTATCTATCTATCTATCTATCTATCTATCATCTGTCATCATCTATCTATCTATCATCTATCTATTTACTTCCAGTAGGTGCCTGAAAGTTTCCACATGCTTGGAATGTGTGTAGACCTTTGTTCTTTACCAGTGACACACTTTTTTTTTTCAGTGTTTCTTTAAATTCTAGTCATTTACATTACAATGTAATATTAATTTCAGGTGTACAATTTTTGATTTAACATTTCCATGCAACACCCAGTGCTCATCACCAGTGTACTCCTTAATCCCCATCAGCTATATAATCCATCCCTTCATGCACCTACTCTCTGGTAACTATCAGTTTGTTCTCTATATTAAGAATATGTTTTGCCCCTCTCTCTCTCTCATTTTTCTTCCATACCTGAAGTTTTGTATTTTGGTGTAGTCCCAATAGTCATTCTTGCTTTTGTTTCACTTTGCCTCAGGAAACACACTAAATAAGAAATTACTCTAGCCGATGTCAAAGAAATTATGTCCTGTATTCTTCTCAAGGATTTTTATGGTTTCATGTCTCACATTTAGGTCTTTCATCCATTTTGAATTTATTTTTTTGTGTGGTGTAAGAAAGTGATCCAGTTTCCTTCTTTTGCAGGTAGTTGTACAGCTTTCCCAACAATATTTGTTGAAGAGACTATCTTTACCCCATTAGATATTACTTTTTTCTTTTGCAAAGATTAATTGGCCATGTAATTGTGGTTTTATGTCTGGGTTTTTAATTCTTTTCCATTGATTTTTAATTCTTTTCCATTGATCCACGTGTCCTTTTTTTGTGCTATTACTGTACTGTTTTGACCAATATAGTTATTCAATATAACTTGAAGTCCAGAATTATGATGCCTCTAGCTTTGTTTTCCTTTTTCAAGGTTACTTTGGCTACTTGGGTCCTTTGGTTATATACAAATTTTAGGATCGTTTGATTTAGTTCTGTGAAAAATACTGTTAGCATTTAGATAGGGATTGCTTTAAATGTATACATTGCTTTGGGTAAGCTTCTGCACAGTGATGGAAACAATCAAAGCTAAAGGCAACCTATGGAATGAGAGAAGATAATTGCAAATGACATATCTGATAAAAGGTTAGTATCGAAATTTATAAAAAAAAAAAAAACCTCACATCCAAAAAATGAATACCCTATTAAAAAATGGGCAGGAGATGTGATAAGACATTTTCCAAGGAGGAAATACAGACGGCCAACAGACACATGAAAAGATACTCAATGTCACTCATCACTAGGGAAATACAAATCAAAACTACAATGAGGTATCACCTCATACCTTCAAAATGGCTAAAATAAACATTGCAAAAAACAACAAGTGTTTGTGAGGATGTGGAGAAAAGGGAACCCTCTTACACTGTTGGTAGGAATGCAAACTGGTGAACCACTCTGGGTAACAATTTGGAGGTTCCTCTAAAAGTTGAAAATAGAACCACCCTGTGATCCAGTTATTGCACTACTAGTGCCGAAGGATACAAAAATCCTAATTTGAAGGAATACATGCATCCCAATACTTATAGCTGCATTATCCACAATAGCCAAATTATGGAAAGAGCCAAAATATCTATTGACTGCTGAATAGATAAAGAGGATGTGGCATATATATCCAATGGAATATTAGTCTGCCATCAAAAAGAATGAAATCTTGCCACTTGCAAAATGTAGGTGGAGCTTAAGAATATTATGCCGAGTGAAAAAAGTCAGAGAAAGACAAATAACATGATTTCAGTCATGGAACTTAAGAAACAAAACAAAGGAGCATGAGTTGGAAAGTGAAAGAGAGAGGCAAATCAAGAAACAGCATCTTAACTATAGAGAACATACTGATGGTAACCAGGGGTGATGTGGCTGGAGGGATGAATGAAGTAGGGGTTGGGGATTAAGTTCACTTGTCATCATGAACTCTGGGTGTTGTATATAAGTGTTGAACCACTAAATTGTACACCTAAAACCAATATTACACTGTATGTTAACAAAGTGGAATTTAAATAAACACTTAAAGAAAGTGGGAAAAAATGGACAGAGTAACTGAATACACATTTTTCCAAAGAAGACATGCAAATGACTAATAGATACATTGAAAGATGCTTACCATCACTAATGGAATTGCAAACATTACTAAGGGAAATACAAGTAAAAACCACAATGAGATATCACTTTACAGTTTATTTGGATGGGTATTACCAAAAACCCACAAAAGAAAAGATGTGTCAACAAGGTTGTGGAGAAAAAGAAATCCTTGTACACTCTTGATGAAAGTGTAAAATGGGGAGATGGAGAGGAGAAAGGAGTTGAGGGAAATTGGAAGGGGACGTGAACCATGAGAGACTATGGAATCTGAAAAACAACCTGAGGGTTTTGAAGGGGCGGGGGGTGGTAGGTTGGGGGAGCCAGGTGGTGGGTATTAAGGAGGGCACGTATTGCATGAAGCACTGGGTGTAGGGCAAAAACAATGAATATTGTTACGCTGAAAAGAAATTAAAAAAAAAAAAGAACTACACACACACACACACACAAAAGAAAAGAAATAAAATTGAATCAAACAAAAAAAAGTGTAAATTGGTGTAGACAATCTGGTAAATAATATAGTCTTGCCTGAAAATTTCAAAATAAGATTTCTATTGATCCAGCATTCCACCTCTGGGTATATATCCAAAGTAATTGAAATATGGATGTCAAAGGGATATCTGTACTCCCATGTTCACTGTAGAATTTTTTACAGTAGCTAAGATGGGGGAATAACCTAAAAGTTTGTGTAAAGAAGCATGGATAAATAGAATGTGGCATGTATACATTATGGAATATCATTCAGCTTTTACAAAGAAGAAGGTCATGCCACTTGCAACCATGTGGATATGCTTAGAGGTCATTATTCTACGGAAAAAGGCTGGAAACAGAAAAAAACACTGCATATCTTCTATGTGGAATCTAAACTAATATGTAGAAGCAGACCATAGAATGGTGGTTTTGGGGGCTGAACAAATAGGGATTATTGATCAAGTTTCAGTAATAAATAATAAATAAATTCTGGAGATCTGTGTGATATTGAGCCTATGATTAACAATACTTTATTGCCTACATAAAAATTTAAGAGGCTAAATCTTAAAGTATGTGCTTTTACCTGCAAAGGAAAAAAGATTGACAATAAAGGGACCAGGAAGAAACTTTTGAAGGTGATTGGTTCCTGGCATTGATACCGATGATGGCTTCAAGGGTGTATTTTTATCTCAAAACACATCAACTTGTAAACATTATATATCTATAGCTTTTTATATGTTAATCACATGCTAACAAAGTGACTTAAAAATATGACTAGTTATATCTTCAGTATAGAATTAGCTTAGGGATTTGTCTCAATAAAACATTTTATAGCACCGGAATCTAGTGCATTAACCTCCACATGAGAGTTTGTCCTTTACTTGGTACTGCCTTTGACTGGTAATGACCAGACTGGATTTGTAGACTCAGTTTTGGATTTCTGGTCTTCAGTATTGTTTGTCAAGTTCACTCTTCAATCATGGCCAATCTCAAGATAATATAAAGTGCATTTAATTAGTTTATGTCTACTAAATAATTATCTAATCCTGGCTAAAGCCTTGGGGAAATTCACCCTTCAGAAATTTGACCACAATTCCATCATTTATTCCTACATTATGAAACCTCGGCCACATCCATACACTCTTCAGTTATTCAAATCTCAGGGTGGAACATTATTTCCATGTTCCTGCAGCATCTCACTGCTATGTCCATGAGTATTTTCAAGTGTACCCTATAGATTAATAGCTCAATCTCCATATTTTATGAAGAATGTAACTTACCTGTTTTTAGAAGTTGACCAGTTAGTTGAAGGCAGCACCAAGTCTTGTCCAATACAAATGTTTCAGTGTCTACTCTGGTCCCTTTGTATTCCATTCCCACTGCCACTTCCCTTAGCTGTCATTCTCTTTCTTCTAATTCCTGTACAGTGTCTGTACCCACTTTTCTACTCTGATCTTGGCTTTTCCAAACTCTGTTTAATACAGTGTGTATAGTTAATCATCTGTGATTTTTTAGGACATGTTTGATACTTCTTTATGTCAATCAGATGAAATTTGAACTTTGTAGTAGGACCATTGAGGCCAAATGGGATCTAATCATAGTGTAGAATGTTTTTCATAAAATGTATTTGAGATTATTTAACCTCAGGCTTTGTGTTAAAGACAAACAACATTAAAAATTATCTTAATCTTTTTAGAGAAGTTTCTTCTGAATAATAAATAGATACATTCCTGTTGGGAAGGTGTGAAAAGTACTCAAAGCTTAAGGATTGAGATAATGGAAATGTTGGTTTTTAAATATGTTATCAATCAGAAGATAACTTTAGCTGTTGACAACACCACTCAACCAGGAAATGTGTTTAATTTGTTTATAATTCATTAGCAATACGAAGTAGATAAGTAAATAACTTAGATTTTTAAGAACTTGAATTTTGGAAGTTATTACAGAAATATGAAATAAGGTCCTTCCATTGACATGCAGAAACATTTTATGGCAACAGTTTTAGGAGATGAACCAATCATAAGTACACATTATGCATCTGAGGTAATGGAGCTAGAATAAATAAGAATTTATTATAATAATTAAGAATTAGGAGTATTGGTCTTCTGTGGAATGCTGTGGTTATTACCACTATTTAGAATTTGGTTCTCTAAGTCTGGGAACAATTCTGTTTCTCCCTAGCATGGGATTGATGCATACACATATAGCTAAGCTAAGGGCCAAGAATAAAATTTAAGGGCAAACCTGATGCAAACCAAATATATTCCAAGTTGACAGGTACTACGATCATTATTTCCTTGGTCTAGGCATGGAGAGAATGTGGACTGAAGCATTTGTGCTGTTTCCATCCCTGCCTTCCTAAATACATTGCAATATATACCCTCCTATTATTTTAATTATTTAGATGCCTTTCTTAAAGCATCATTAATTCTGTTGAGTCATGTTTATGGCCGAAGAGAAGTAAAATTAAATTTTATATATTGCTAAAATTTAGAAACTTCAAGCATAGAATGTTTATCAGTGGTAATAATAAAAATTGAGTAAAGGGTATTGCAATTAATCAATTGTCATCAATATGCGGAATATTTAGGGAGAAGATAGTTATGCACAGCAATGTAAAATATGTCTTATAAAACAAATTTTTATTTTGCTAGTGATGTACAGATCAACTGTGGCTGCCCGAGACATTGCAGTACAACTCTGTGAACTGCTAAATTGGGCAGAATGAAGACAGATGGTTCTCTGAAGCCTTCCACTCCAAAGCCATGTGAATTTTTTATCTTGATATTTTTATTCTGCACATCATCTCCCTCAGAGCCTGGTGGACCTGCTTGTTCCGCAGAGTATAGATGACAGGGTTGAGCAATGGGGTCACCACCGTGTTCACAAGGGCAGCCTCCCTGTTGGAGTCCAGCCTGTTCGTTTGCTTTGGTTTCACATATATGAACACACAGCTGCTGTACATCAGTGAGAGAACTATGAGGTGGGAAGAGCAGGTGGAGAAAGCTTTCTGTTTCTCCTTAGCTGATGGGAGTCGTATGATTGTGACTACTATGTTGCTGTATGCAATGATGGTTATAATAAGGGATGTCAAAAGGATAAACAAAGCGAGGACAAAAGCCAACATTTCAACAGACCTGGTGTCAGAACAGGAGAGATGAATCAGGGGGCCAATGTCACAGAAGAAGTGGGGGATGACATGGGGACCACAGAAGGATAACTGGGAAACTGTTACTACTGGACCAGTGATGAGAGTGAAGGCCAAAGCAAAACAGGCAGTAACCAGGAGGAAGCAAGTCTTCAGGTTCATGATGGTTGGGTAATGCAGAGGCTTGCAAATGGCCACATACCTATCCAGAGACATCACTGCTATGAGGAGGAAACCTGTTGCTCCCAGAAATACAAAGACAAATGCTTGTATGAAACAAGCGGGAAAAGAAATGGTTTGCTTGCCTGAGAGAAAGATGACAAGCAACTTAGGAATAACGGCACTTATGAAACAACACTCAAAGAAGGAGAAAATGCTGAGGAAAAAGTACATAGGTGTGTGGAGCCTGGAGTCAGCACAGGTGATAGTGACTATGACTGCATTACCTGCAATGGATGCCAGGTACGCCAGGAGGTGTACAAAGAAGAGGACCTTTCCCAGGTGCTGGATGGCAGGAAACCCCTCCAAGGTGAATTCTTGGACAGTTGTCCAATTCCCCATTTCCATGGACATCTCTTTCCACATCATCATCACTGCTGGTCTAACCTACATCAGGGAACACAAAGGTTTTAGAGAAGCATGATTAAGTTATTTGCCTGTCAAAGAAGGTGGAGAAACAGTGGTTTAGCCCACTGATCCTTGAATCAGATGGACCTGAGTTCAGTACTAGTTCAATACTGAGTTCTAACTCCTGAGGAATGGGTCTCCTTTGGAGACCTTTGTGAACTTCACTTTCACCCTCTGTAGAATGAAGATGATAGTATCTACCTATTCATGTTCTTTGAGAATTAAGTAAGATAAACCATGCAAGTCACTTGACAGATGATGCCACTGTTTTCCATGTGTTCTTCAAAGTCTAAGTGTAATATTATGATCAATAATATGATGCTTAATAGAGCATCATAAGTAGGCAGAGTTGTTGACATTTTCATACTTACAAATATTTTATTTTTAATAATATTAATTTGTAAGTAAACCTAACAATAATGTTAGTAATATCTCCATTGAATATCCCTTGTAAAATCTGCAATACATTCTATGGTCTAAGTTGTCATCATCATCATCTGTTGAGGACTTACGCTTGTTCTATGCTGGTCACTGAAATTCAGTATTTCTATTAGTCTTCACAATAACCATGAGCCCCTTCAATGGAAGCAGAAATTGAAGCTTAGAGAGTTCCAGAGAGCTCTCTGGGACACATAGCTGGGGCTTTAGCTGGGATTTTAGGCAGAATTCCAGAATCTGGAGGATCTGCTATTTTCAAATGCAGTGACAAAATATTTTAAAATGGGATAATATCTATTGTTGATGATCTCTCAATCTTAAGTGAAAGATTGGCTTTATTTACCATAATTGTTTCTACCCTTGGTTAGATTCACTGGTGAGTTACAGACCTGTGGAATGAGACAGGGCGGAGAGAGCAACTACTTTAGCACAAACATTTTATAGAAGAGACTGAAAATAAGAGACATTAGGGGCTGCTCAACTTGAGGTAAATTGTAAATCCGGGATTTACCTCTCCTCATCCTCACTTCAGGGTTCATGCTGGTCTATGATGCAGGTGGGAGTGATAGTAGTTTACAAGATCAACCCACTATTATGCAGGTTATGCAGGGCACCTGGCATTCATAAATTACTGTTACGTCAAAGCTCCATGAACATTCTTCTCTCTTCATTCCTTTCAATCAGTTAACTTCTCTCGTGATGGTGTTTTGCTCTAGCATCTCAATGCTAGGCTAAAAGTCTGGTGTGTGGGATGTGTTTCTCTCAGTAATGCACCCTGGGCCAGGTCCTCTGAAGGGCAGCTCATGAAACCAAACTGTTCCCTCTGAGTGGCACAACCAGAAGGAGCCTTTGGTTTTGTTCCTCTTGACCCCAGTAAGTCCACCTGGTCATCAGGGACCATGAAGCCAGGCACACACATGAATCTCCTCACTGGGGAGTCAGGTTTCCTCTTCTTGCAGTTACTGTCTTGGAAGACATCAAGAGCTTGCTCTGGGCTGAGAGGAAAGGCGAAGAGAAGGAAACACATTTTTCACAGCCTGTTGTCCCACAGTGCGGTGAATATGCATCCCATGCTGCCGGTGCTCTGAAAGTCGAAGTCCTGTTTCCATAGCTCAGGATGTTTCATAGCACAAGGCTACATTCAGCTTCGACCACTGAAACCACTGAGGGGAGAAAATGGACTAAAACAACTGCATTTCATTGGCCCCAATTCTGGGATAGAGCTGGGCTCCCAGACTGCTTAGGATTCTGAGGAAAATTCTGTCTCTGCCTCCCCCAGTTGGTAGAAGCCCACCTAACATGCAATGTTGCCGTCACCTCCTATGCTGTCACCTCCTAAACCAGTTAATGGGAGAAGGCAGCTTCTTAAAGGTTTAGCCCTAGGTGCTGCTGAGACATAGGACCTTCTATAGCAGTGCTTCATGTCATGGGTGCATCTGCTCCAAGTCACCTTCTACTGCATTATGGTCCTCCATCATATGCTCACCTTGCTATGTGGAGAAGCATCCTTATTTTACTGCATCAACAGTTAGAAGGTGCTGATATGAAAATTTGAGGCCTCTGTAAAGGTTTTGCCACAATACTGTTTGGTGACTCAGTGAGAAGGACCTATCCAGTGAGCAGAAAATGTAAGCCTGCAAACCTTACTAGATGTTGAAGAGACAGGGGCAGAAAGTGAAGGCACTGCTGTTGCCTGGGGATAGCTAATAAGTCAATTCTGAGAACAAGAATTACTGACCTAGCCCTTCCTTATATCTATCTTCCCATTGTCTCTGGTGATGCAGACTCCCAGATGTCCCCATTGTTCTCTGACAAGAGTTTTGGAGGAAGTTATACTACCATTTCCCAGGGGTTTTTAAATCCCAAGTTAAACATTGCTACTGATTTGAGGTTAACAGTCCAGACTACAATTTTCTACTGTGATATTTGCACTGAGCCCAGAGCACAGTTGTTAAAAAAACAGACTTTATGGTGAAAAACAGCTAGATTACACCCTGGCTTTCATGAGGCTTTTGGGGAACTCGGCCTTTCTTGGTCAATGATTCCTCATTCTTCCACCAATATTATGATTCTTTTCATTGCACATTTTCATCTGAAAAATACTTGCATTGTGCTCTCCAATATCCTTGAAAAAGGAAAGCGCACATTGTCCTTTTCAGGGAAGAAAGGGAAATTCTAGGTGGTTTCTGTACTATCTCTAACCTGGCAGGCCCCACTCTTTTTAAAATGTATCTGGGATGTGGAACCCCAGACTCTTTCTAAATGTAGAAGACTATAGATGTGAGCTTGAGGGGGGAAAAGCTATATCCATAGCAACCACTGTGTTAGAAAACTGCTGCTTCTCCTCTTTATCTCAGCTGGGCTGCCATGGCAGAAGTGACCCAATTTTCTGTGACCTCTGGTTTCCCATCCAGAGTCCAATAAGGAGACAAAACTCCCAAAGTATTTTCTGGCAGCCCTGGAGCACATGGTACTTGGCAATTTGTCCTGCATGAATCTGCCTTCATCATAATTGGTCTCACAAGGTCAAGGCAATTACTATAGAAACTTTCATGAGTATTCATGGGCCCCATCTATCCCAATATACAAAATCATTTTTATAATATCTGTCCATCCACACACTTCTACTTTCCATCCAGGCCAAACTTGGTATTTTCTCAGTTGGAAGTGAGGGAAAATAAAGAGTAATGGGAGAAGAGTTACAGAAGCTAGAGCAATATGAGACTATATATTTTAATCCTAAGATAAAGGCACATTTGCATGAGGTTTTCATTTTATGCAGTGCTAATTATTGGTGCAGAAATACCTATCATAACCGAATGAGTCCCTACGGCAACATGATGGTGGGAATGTGGGAGGAAAAGGTCTGGGTTTGATGTAAAGTTTTACAAAGTGGACAATATGGACAAAGAAATGGGCTGAACTAACTCTACATTGTATCTAGCATAAGGAGTGGTGAGCTGGTACCAAGAAATATTTCTAATTGTCCTTGGTCTATTTTCTCTTTTCTGGATAGTGCCTTCTTGGCCTATTCTTCACCTACTATTTCTTTGTGTTTTTAAATGGTACCTTGATTTCATTTGTTATGGCTATTTTACAGCATTGCTTGTGTTTTGAGTGTTTCGTTATCCCATTAGAGTAAGGAAAGGGACAGTTCTTCAAGTTGTATTTGTGATTATTAAACTTAGAAGGATAAAATTTTTTTTTCTTTTTTTAAAAAATTTTTTAAATTTATTTATTTTCAGAAAAACAGTATTCATTATTTTTTCACCACATCCAGTGCTCCGTGCAATCCGTGCCCTCTATAATACCCACCACCTGGTACCCCCACCTCCCACACCCCCGCCACTTCAAACCCCTCAGATTGTTTTTCAGAGTCCATAGTCTCTCATGATTCACCTCCCCTTCCAATTTACCCTAACTCCCTTCTCCTCTCTAACACCCCTTCAAAATATTATTATGTTTTCCATTCCTTCCTTCAGCTACTCTTGAAAAATTAGGTTACCCCTATATATCAGGATTTAGATAATAAGAGTATTTTGGTTTGTAGTGTATTTGGTTAATATGATCTATTCCTAGAATGGTTCCAATTTCTAGTATTATCTCCCTAAGGAAGAAGGCTAAGTTAAGGCCTAAGGAAAGGTAAATCCCATCATCTCTGATATTGTGGGAGAGGGCGTAGGAGATGCTAATTTGAACAGAAAGTAGGGATCAGAATGGAGAGAAACACTCATTATACCAAACCCCAGGCTGAGGGTGGAGTGTTGGATTATTAATAATACTTTGGCAACCACTGTCCTTCATGGATTTTCCATTAAAAATAAGGCAACAATGGCTTTGGGGACCCAGAACACATCAATTCTGATCTAGAATTCTCATTAATACTATACCCAATATCTATCCCTCCACATAAGCAAAAGTATAGTAGTGTTTGATAGTAGCTTCCAACTTGGGGTTGTGAGGTGAAATTGAAGGTATAGGGTAATTTATTCTATCTGGGCATCTTTGTTTTCTTTTTAATGCGTGCATGGAAAAAAGAATTTTTTTCCTTTTTAATGAACCTGTCTTTGCATGGAGAATGATTAATTAAATTGAATTATGTGTGGGGGATAGAAAGAAGTAGAAAAAGCTATCTATAAATCTCAGAAGTGCAACTCTTTTGTAAGGGTCTGCCTCCTGCACTTCTGTTACTTTCTTAGTAGGGTTTCTTGTGCTTGTCTCACTCTGGTGGATGGATGCTCCAAGTGTTCACACATGTGGTTCTAAGTGGTGTTTTTAGCACAAGATTCCTAAGTATCTTTATTTCAGGACTTTTCCAGAATGCAATGGTGAATGCTACATTTTGCAAGGTTAATATTTTACACAAAGAATGGAAGAGCCATCAATAATTCCTCCCCCCCAAACAAACTCCTTTGAGGTGGCAAAGCTTACATTTTTAAGTTCACACCTCTTCTGATAACACCTTTACAGCTTATTACATGAACTAGTTTTACTCTTAATGGAGGGGAACTACTTAGAGGAGAAGGTGAAGAAATTGCAATGGAGAGAAAACTAATTTGTATGATCCCCTTTTAGTAAATGGGATCCTTTTCACTGGGCTTGAGACATCACCTCACCAATAATTAGTATTATATTGGTGGGTGTCATAAAGTCAGTGTCCAAGATTCCTAAGATTCAGTAAATCAGACTGATCTCTTTCCACACGTGTGACTCTGGGGATCTTAGGCTTTTGTAAGATATGGGTAGAGGAAGATGTTCTCTGGACTGACAACACAATCAAATTCTGTTTTCCTATCCAGCTTATCACTGTTTGGAGACAAATCTCCTGAGATGAAGCCTCAGGAACCAGAGGAGATGAATTGGAATTCTTCAGCCTCCAATATGGCTGGGTTGCTCAATGTGGGGTTGAGGTATCTATCAGCCTCTTCTTTAGTTGGGAGGTCAGGCCACCCACAAGGCAGGGAAGGAAAGTGGCCAGTGCAGGCATTGTGGGAAGCTCATGCTCAGACTGATCAAGAGGCATACTGCCAGGGTGAGCACCTGCTGCATCCTCAGAAGGCTGGCTTCTTCTGGAAGCATGTCTCACCTTTGTCGATCAGGTCTGCTCTTGGGGAAATATTCGGCCACCAAAAATAGAGGAGCTCTGCTTTCTCCTCACCCATCTTAGTTTGACTCTGTTTTGAAAAGAACGTAAATCCTTCCAATCATGGACAATGAGGGTTTTTTACTTCACAAGTAGCATCTCATTCATAGAAACCCTGAACAGGAGTCACAGTAGGCCTAGCTGTCAAGGATACTAAAGGTGGGGAGTGATTCTAGACTTGGGCAACTCTAGGAACATCAGCATGTGGGTGTTTGGATTCTCTTTCCACTGCTCTCCCATTGACCCTCAAGTGACATTCTTCATGTCTGCAGTTTTATGGCCTTCTACTAAATGGTGTTCTTTATACTCTTAATTTCTATTCCTCTATTTCTTAATGACACAAGGTCCATAGTAACTGTGACACTTTCTTGTGGTACATCTCACTGTTTCATTTAAGGAAGGAATGATACACATCTTATGTACTTTTTCATAAGGGGTGAAAATAGTTTCCAACATTTCCAAAGAGCTTCATGCTACAGAATATTCTCCTTTTCCTCCACATTATTGGGACATAATTGACATATAACATGGTATAAGTTTAAGGTGTACAGAGTGATGATTTGATATACCCATGTATTATGAAATGTTTACCACAGTAAGATTAACTAAAGCATCTTTCACTTCACATAGTTACCATTTTGTTATTTATGGTAAGAATCTTAAACCCTCTACTCTCAGCAATTTTCAAGTGTGCAATACAATATTGGTATCTATAGTCACCTTCCTATACTTTAGATCCTCCAAACTTCCTCATTTCATAACTGAAAGTTCAGACCCTTGACCAGTAATCTCCCCATTTCCCCCACCTCTCAGCCCTGACAACTAATATTTCACTGTCTGTTCTTATGAGTTAGATGTTTTTAGATTCCACACACAAATGAGATAACAGTATTTGTCTTTCTCTGACTTCTTTGACTTAGCCATAAAATATACATCAGCCAATTTATGACAAAAATGACAGTCTAATGCAGTAGGGAAGTGACAGTTCTTCAATAAATGTAGACGGTGATGTGTTAAGTGGGTATTCAAATGGAGGAAATACAACTTGACCCTTTCTCTATATCATACAAAAAAATAAATTTAAAGGAGGAAAAAAGCAAAGCTATACAGAAGATGCACTGTAGATCTAAATGTAAATGGTATAGCAATCATCTAAAAGACAATACAGCTGAATATCTTAATGTGTTTGGGGGAAAACAAAAAAAATATCTTGACCAAGACTAAAAAATTTACCATAAAAACAATGGTGTTAAGTACCTCTATTTATTACAAGACAGCATTAAGGAAATGAAAGTGCAGGTCACAGTGTGGGAGAAGCTATTTTTAATCAGACAAATCTACAAATCAGTAAGGAAAAGACAATGAAACAAAAGAAAACTAGTCAAAATATATGCAAAGTTCCTTCACAAAAAGAGATTTTACCAAAGGCTGGGATTATATTAAAATATTGAGGGTACTTAATGATGAGGGAAATATAAATTAAAACCACACTGCACTAATATTTCACATAAATCAGGAAGGTTAAAATGTAAAATTCAGACAATGCCATGTGTCACTGAAATGATTCAGCTTTCAGATTATTTATAAAACTGAAATAACTATACATCAACAAAATAATTTTTTTGGTTGAATCCAAATTTATATGATAAAAATAGCAAAAAGCCAGCCAGGAAGTGTGAGTACATTATTGAAGTTACATATGGAGAGTATAATAATGTCATGTTTTTGAGGCCTAGTCATTAAAATTGTTTTTGTCAACTATTCCCAGGATCACTGAAGGGAAAAAATGCTGGAATAATAACGAGTGAATTTTTATTAGAAAAATACCACTGGGAATAATTGGCAAAGTGTTATCAGTAAGTGGAGAGATTAATATCTAGGCTAACAGATGGAGCAGGTAGGCAGAGAGGGAATGAAGGCTTTAGGCATTGTCAGCCCATCTGACTCAACATTTATACTTTGCCTCCCCTCCTTCACCCCACTGAACCACTCAGGGTGCTAGCAATCATTCTTCTTCCAAACACAGTGGAAACTCATTCAAAAGGTCCTTCCAATTTGACAAGCAATCCACATCTGAAACATTATTTTCCCTCATTATGCCACTGCCAGGTGATTAACTCCCTAGTCACAGTGGTTCCCAAACACTGGCATGCATCAGTGTCAGCTGGAGAGTTTGTAAAAATACACATTACTGGGCACTATCCCAAGAGTTTCTGACAGTGTGGGTGGTACCTATGGATTTGCATTTATAACAAGTTACCAGGTGATGTATTGCTACTGGTGTAGGGACCACACTTTGAGACCCAATGAAATATTTCACTCCTTTGACATCATTCCAATTCGCTTCCAGTAAGTATGAATTCATCTTCATGAAGATTGTCAGTAAGGGGAGGGAAGCTAAGGAAATAAATCTGTTTTACATCCAGGAACAAAGTGGAGTATAAGCAAATGAATGCCATGGGAAATTGTAGTCTCAGGTGAGGGGCTTATTAGAATGGAACAGTTTGTAGGAAGGAGTAGAAAGAATAGGAGGAGGAGTCAAGATGGCGGAGAAGTAGCAAGCTGAGACTGATTCAGCTAGCCGGAGATCAGCTAGATAGCTTATCTAAAGATTGCAAACACCTGAAAATCCATCGGCAGATCGAAGAGAAGAAGAACAGCAATTCTGGAAACAGAAAAAC
>NC_081560.1:153487709-153515621 GCF_022355385.1 Mustela nigripes
AAGTGACTCTTAATCTCACAAAACAAACTGAGGGTTGCCGGGGGGAGGGGGTTTGGGAGAAGGGGGTGGGATTATGGACATTGGGGAGGGTATGTGCTTTGGTGAGTGCTGTGAAGTGTGTAAACCTGGTGATTCACAGACCTGTACCCCTGGGGATAAAAATATATGTTTATAAAAAATTAAAAAAAAAAAAAAGGAGTAGAAAGAATAAAGAGGCAGGGTGACAGGCAAGAGGAAGTTTATTTATTTATTTTTGCTTAACTAGTATGTGTCAACTGGCTCTGAGAGCCATAAGCAGAAGTGGCTTCAGAGTGAGTTAGTGGTAATTGTGATAGAGCATTAACAGGGAATTCTCCAGAGCTACACGGAAGGCTTTTCATCCCAGAACACCATGAGTAAGGAGCTACCACACAGAAATTCTCTGTGCACTTGGGCTTATAATAAGAAGTAACAAATTCATTTCCTAGCCTACTAGTGACTCCAGTGGGGATAAATTAGCAGATAATTAATTCTTTAGGGAGCATTTTTTCATTGTTTAGTTCAACTTGAAAATATTTTTCTGTGAAACTTACAAGCTTGTGGGAAATCATAAAATATTGCCATCATTATCTTGTTGATACTCTTAAGTAATTAATGCAAGAAAATAGTCATCAGGCATTTCCCCTCCCAAAACCTCAGTGACTCTGGCCGTTGAACTCATAATGGAACCAGTTACAATACAAAAGCTACGCAAGTAATTTAGCAATGCAGCGACTGAGTATTGGGCTTTGACTGGTGAAGAAGAAATGTGAATCAAGACCAGGTGTTCAAAAACTAGAGGTCCAAGATTGGATGAAGGTGATATACAAAAATAAAGAAGGAATTAAATAACCATAGGAACTACTTTCACGTACTTTGGGAAAATATGTTCTACCTTGTCTCCCTCACTGAAAATGGCTATAAACAGAATGGCTGGGGCAGCTGTGAGATGATTCTGCCCTATGGACCACAGCAGGAGGATTGGAAAGAAGACCAGATTTTGACATACCACCAAATCAGTGATGAGTTTGCTATGTTTATTTATTATCTGGTTCTCTTGTTTCTTGGTCCAGTCACAAAAGTGAGCAACAGAGAAGAGTAACTAAGGCCCCATGCTTCTGGTCACAAAACCCAAAAGAGGCACTTCAGGGACATGAGATGTATTGGGGAGATTATGACGAGGGGTAACCAGAGGAAATTTGTTCAGTAACTCAAAGGTGTACTCCCAAACTGTGCATGACGGGATCTGATCTTAATCAGCATAAGTTACAGAATTACCAGAAAGATTTCTGCCCTTCCCAGTCTGCCACTGGTGGTACACATGTGGGGCAGATTTGAATAGCTTTGCAATGGTTTTGAAAACTGCACAGACATTTAAACTGCCTATAGAAGATGGGAGGACACATATACCCTGAGATGAATCAGGTCCATTTCTTGCCAAAATGAAGAAATCAACATTTTCAAAAGCATGTTTAAAAAGACTCGGAATTTGAAAACATGATATCCCAGTTCAAAATTAGTCAGCACATGAAGAACCAGGAATATCTTGGTTCTCTTAGGAAAAGATAGTCAAGACACATCAACTCTCACATGAAAAGATATTGAAATTATCTGACAAAGACTTTAAATCAATTATTTAAAAATATTATAACAAGCAATTATAAGCACTTGTAAAGTGAATAGAAACATAGGACTCCGCAATGATGTTTAAAGAAGAACCCAATGGAAATATTAGAATGATTAAAGTAACACTTAGTTACTAGGCTCAAAAGTACAAGTGGAAATGATGTAAAATTGTCCACGAAAGTGAAAATAGATCAGGAAAAATGATCCCACATGGAAAAAAAAAAATAAGAGAAAAAGACTTAAAACCAATGAATAGAGCCTTAGGGACCTGTAGAAGAATAGAAGGTAAAACTTCTTTTCATCTGAAGTACATGCACAAGGAGTTCACTGCTGAAAAATGTATTTCAAGAGACAATGGTTGAAAGCTTCCTAAATTTAGCAAACCACATAAACCCACAGATTTAAGAAGCTGAAAAAACCTTAAACAAGTTAAATACAAAGACATACTATCCTCAGAACAAACATCATTAAACTGTTAAAACGTTTTTAAATTTTTATTTTTTAAATTTCTTATCAGTGTTCCATAATTTATTGTTTATGCACCACACCCAGTGTTCCATGCAGTACGTGCCCTCCATAATACCCACCACCATCCTCACTCAACCTCCTTCCCTCTCCCCCTCCAAAACCATCAGATTGTTTTTCAGAATCTACAGTCTCTCACGGTTCTTCTTCCCCTCCAATTTCCCCCAACTCCCTTTTCCTCTCCATCTCCCCATGTCCTCCATGTTATTTCTTATGCTCCACAAATAAGCGAAACCATATGATAATTGACTCTCTCTGCTTGACTTATTTCAGTCAGCAAAATCTCTTCCAGTCCCATCCATGTTGCTACAAAAGTTGGGTATTCATCCTTTCTGATGGAGGCATAATACTCCATAGTATATATGGACCACATCTTCCTTATCCATTCGTCTGTTGAAGGGCATCTTGGTTCTTTCCACAGTATGGGGACTGTAGCCATTGCTGCTATGAACACTGGGGTACAGATGGCCCTTCTTTTCACTACATCTGTATCTTTGGGGTAAATACTCTGTAGTGCAATTGCAGGGTCATAGGGAGTCTCTTTTTTTAATGTCTTAAGGAATCTCCAGACTGTACCAGTGGCTGCACCAGCTTGTATTCCCACCAAGAGTGTAAGAGGGTTCCCCTTTCTCCACATCCTCTCAATTGTACTTTTTGTAACCAGCTAAAGAAATCTATGCCAGTAGATATGATTTTTAAAAACGTGATGAATTAAAATGGAATAATAGCAATATTCTAAGACCTCAAATGAAGGCAGGATTTGAGGACACGAAGATAGAATAAACAGAGGGGAAAAAATATAAAACAAATTAAAAAATGGTACACCTAAATCGAAAGATACCAATAACTGCATTAAGTGGAAATGACCTAAAGTCACCCACCTAAAAGTCAGAGATTGGTATAAGAAATACTGCAAGGTTCTTTTTATATGAGGTATCTAAAGTACTCAAACTCTTAGAAATAGAAAGTAGGATGGTGGTTGACAAGGAGGGGAGAAGGGGGAAAGGGAGATATTTGGTGCATACAGAGTTTGAGTTTTGCAAGATGAAAAAGCTCAAGAGATCTGTTACACAACAATATAGATATATTTAATGCTAATGTACCATAAACTGAAAAATGGTTCAGATGCTAAATTTTATATTATGTGCTTTTTACAACAATAGAAAGACAGAGGCTGTCAGATTGAAAACATAGAAATGAACAAATAAGACATGAATAAAATAAATGTAGTTTATAAGAAACTAGCCTGAGATATAATGATATAGGTAGTTATAAGTAAAAGGATGGAAAATGACATAGCATGCAGATGCTAATCAAAATAATGTTAGATTAGCTGTGTTAATATAAGACAAATACACTTCAGAGCAAAGATAATTATGAAGACTTAAAGAGAAAGATAACATAATGATAAAATTGTCAATTCAGAGGGGGACTTAAGATGGTAGAGGAGTAGGAGGACCCTGGGCTTGTCTTGTCCCTCAAACACAGCTAGATAGTTGTCAAATTATTCTGAACACCAAGAAGTCAATCAGAGGTCTGAGAGAACAAAAACTGGAAGACTATACATAGAAAAGCTACCTACCACCTTTTGGAAGACAGAAAGTATGGAAGTTTACCTGGGCTGTAGTGATGAGGAAGAATCCTGCCTACAGAGGATACTGTGAAGTATTAGAAGTGGTAGAGAAAAAAATCTGAACTTTAAAAATTTACTACCTTAAGAAGAATTGTGCCTGGATTAAAGGTCCTCACATGGCAAAGAGGGGCAGAATCCCAGGAATGAAAGGGTGGTCTGAGAAGCCGTGGGGTCACAAGAAGAATGGGTGGCACCAAGGTGTGACACTGTTCCCAGGCATAGCATCTGGGAAGTTAGTAGAGAGCACAGGATCTTGGTGTCAGCTTTCTGCTATAAACTACAGACCTAGCAAGCATTGTAAGACCTTCCCTTGGAGGAACACTGGGGGTCTGTGCTGTAAGCATCCTTGAATTTGGAGTTTTGAAACTTGCTTACACACCTGAGATAACAAGGCTGGGACACTGACAGGGTTCAGGTGGAAACTGGGGAAACAAATAGGGTGACTGATTACTCTTCTGTGAGGGCTCACTGGAATAGGGACATGAATATTTCAGCTCTGAGGCTAGAGAGTAGGAGGCAGCCATTTTCATCCAGCCCATCACTGCTGAAAGACTTAGGGAGGAAACAGCTTTGTAGTAAAGCTTGAAATCAGGTAACGTGATTGTCAACATTTCCTTAGCGATTCGGGGTCTCTTCTGATTCCATACAAGTTTTAGGTTTATTTGCTCCAGCTCTTTGAAGAATACCGGTGGAATTTTGATCGGAATAGCATTAAAATATAAATTGCTCTAGGCAGTATAGACATTTTAACAATGTTTGTTTTTCCAATCCAAGAGCATGGAATGGTCTTCCATCTTTTTGTGTCTTCTTCAATTTCTTTCATGAGTGTTCTGTAGTTCCTTGAGTACAGATCCTTTACCTCTTTGGTTAGGTTTATTCCCAGGTATCTTATGGTTCTTAATGCTATAGTAAATGGAATCAATTCTCTAATTTCCCTTTCTGTATTTTCATTGTTAGTGTATAAGAAAGCCACTGATTTCTGTACATTGACTTTGTATCCTGCTAAGGAAATGTTGAAAAACAAAAATAAAACTGGAGGCATCATGTTGCCTGATTTCAAGCTTTACTACAAAGCTGTGATCACCAAGACAGCATGGTACTGGCATAAAAACAGACACATAGACCAGTGGAACAGAGTAGAGAGCCCAGATATGGACCCTCAACTCTATGGTCAAATAATCTTCGACAAAACAGGAAAAAATATACAGTGGAAAAAAGACAATCTCTTCAATAAATGGTGCTGGGAAAACTGGGCAGCTATATGTAGAAGAATGAAACTCGACCATTCTCTTACACCGTACACAAAGATAAACTCAAAATGGATAAAAGACCTCAATGTGAGACAGGAATCCATCAGAATCCTGGAGGAGAACATAGGCAGTAATCTCTTCGATATCAGCCACAGCAACTTCTTTCAAGATATGTCTCCAAAGGCAAAGGAAACAAAAGCAAAAATGAACTTTTGGGACTTCATCAAAATCAAAAGCCTCTGCACAGTAAAGAAAACAGTCAAGAAAACAAAGAGGCAACCCACAGAATGGGAGAAGATATTTGCAAATGACAGTACAGACAAAAGGTTGATATCCAGGATCTCTAATGAACTCCTCAAACTCAACACACACAAAACAGACAATCATATAAAAAAATGGGCAGAAGATATGGACAGACACTTCTCCAATAAAGACATACAAATGGCTATCAGACAAATGAAAAAATGTTCATCATCACGAGCCATCAGGGAGATTCAAATTAAGACCACATTGAGATATCACCTTACACCAGTTAAATGGCCAAAATTAGCAAGACAGGAAACAACATGTGTTGGAGAGGATGTGGAAAAAGGGGAACCCTCTTACACTGTTGGTGGGAATGCAAGTTGGTGCAGCCTCTTTGGAAAACAGTGTGGAGATTCCTCAAGAAATTAAAAATAGAACTTCCCTATGACCCTGCCATTGCACTCGTGGGTATTTACCCCAAAGATACAGATGTAGTGAAAAGAAGGGCCATCTGTACCCCAATGTTTATAGCAGCAATGGCCATGGTCACCAAACTGTGGAAAGAGCCAAGATGCCCTTCAACGGTAAGGAAGATATGGTCCATATACACTATGGAGTATTATGCCTCCATCAGAAAGGATGAATACACAACTATTATAGCAACATGGACTAGACTGGAAGAGATTATCCTGAGTAAAATAAGTCAAGAAAAGAGAGTCAATTATCATATGGTTTCACTTATTTGTGGAGCATAACAAAAAGCATGGAGGACATGGGGAGTTAGAGAGAAGGGGGTTGGGATAAATTGGAAGGGGAGGTGAATCACGAGAGACTATGGACTCTGAAAAACAATCTGAGGGGTTTGAAGTGGGAAAGGGGGTGAGAGGTCGGGGTACCAGGTGGTGGGTATAATAGACGGCACGGATTGCATGGAGCACTGGGTGTGGTGAAAAAATAATGATACTATTATGCTGAAAATAAATAAATTTTAAAAAATGACTTTTGTATCAATATGGAAAAAAAAAAAAAAAGACTTAGCGAGGAAACAGCGCCACTAGTGGAGGCTGGAGCTGTGTAAAGCAGGAGTGTTTCCTACCCGCCTTGCCATGTGCCCTGGAGAAGCATTTTCACTGAAACAAGCCACCACAAGTCATCCTAAGAATCAGAGCAGTTAGCCCCTCCTCCATAGGACTAGCACAGACAATTAAAACAACTAGTTCACGCCAAGTTTATTGATCAGTGCTGCAAATTCAGCCCTAGAAGATATAGGATTGAGCTTCCTTTTCACTTTTCTTCATTTCCTTTATTTTTATTATTTTATCAATTATTTTCTTATATTTTCCATTGCTTTTTAAAAATTTTATTATATTTATATACTATACACACACACACACACACTTTTCATCTGTATTTTAAATTTTTTTTGGTCTACTTTCATTTTTTCTTTCTTTTTTTTTTTTTAAGATTTCATTTATCTGTTTGACAGAGAGAGAGAGAGACAGTGAGATAGGGAACACAAGCAGGGGGAGTAGGAGAGGAAGAAGCAGGCTTCCTATTGAGCAGGGAGCCTTATATGGGGCTCAATCCCAGGGCCCTGGGATCATGACCCGAGCTGAAGGCAGATGTTTAATGACTGAGCCACCCAGGCCTGTGGTCTACTCTCATTTAAAAAAATTTTTTTTTTGGGGGGGGGGGGGATCTAGATTCTTTTAGCAAGCAGACCAAAACACACTCATGACCAAGTTTTGTTTTGTTTTGGTGTATTGTTTTGGTTTTCTGTGTTTTTTACCCCTTGTTTTTTCTTCATTTTTGTTTTTTGTTTGTTCTTTTTATGGTTTCTTTTCCCCCCTTTTCTTTTCTTTCCTGGACAAAATGACAAGATGGAGGCATTCACCCTAAAAGAACGCACATGAGGTAAAACTCTTGGTCAGAGATTTATTCAGTACAGAGGAAAGTAAAATGCCTGACCTACAATTTAAAACAATCATTATAAGGATACTAGCTGGGCTTGAAAAAAAAGCATAGAAAACACTAGAGCACCTTTTACCTCAGAGATAAAAGAACTAAAATCTAATCAGTCTGAAATTTAAAACGGTGCAACTAAGATGCAAACACAAATGGAGGTCTTAAAAACAAAGATGGACAAAGCAGAGGTATAATAATGGAAAATAATGAAGCTGAAAAGAAGAGGGAAAGAAAAGTAATGGACCATGAAAGTAGGCTTAGAGTATGCAGTGACTTAGTAAAACATAATAACAGTCATATCATTGGAGTCTCAGATGATGAAGAGTGAGACAAAGGGGCAGAAGTATAATTCAAACAGATTATAGCTGTAAACTTCCCTAATCTGGGAATGGCACAGACATCAAAATTCAAGAAGCACAGAGAACTCCCATTCAACTCAATAAAAATACACCATCGCCAATGCATATCATAATCAAATTCACAAAATACACAGACAAGGCAAGAAGACTGAAGGCAGTAAGGGAAAAAAAGTCCTTAGCCTACAAGGAAACACAGATCAGGTTCAAAGCAGATCTGTTCACAGAGACTTGGCAGGCCAGAAAGGAGTGGAAGGAAATAGTCAGCACACTGAATGAGAAAAACATGCCACCAAGAATTATCTAGTCAGGCTGTCATTCAAAATAGAAGGAGAGATAGAGAGTTTTCCAGAAAAATAAAAAGTAAAGGAGTTCATGACTGTGAAACCAGCTTTGCAAGACATTTAAAGGGCCCTTTTTGAGTGGAGAGATCAAAAGCAATAAAAACTAGAAAGAATCAGAGAAAATACCACAAACACCAACTCTACAGGCAACACAATGGTAATAAATTCATATCTCCTAGTAATCACTCTGAATGTAAATATGCCATTCAGAGGACATAGGGTATGAGAATGGATAAAAGTAAATTAAAATCCATCTACATGCTGCCTACAGGAGACTTATTTTAGACCTAAAGACAACTACAGATTGAAAGTGAGGGGATGGAGAACCATCTGTCAAGCTAATGGATATCAAAGAAAGCCAGAGTTGCCAAACTTATATCAAACAAATTAGATTTTAAAGGAGACTATAACAGGAGATGAAGAAGGGCATTATATCATAATTAAGGGTATACCTATCAAGAATATCTAACAATATCTAAATATTTATGCTCCCAATTTGAAAGCACCCAAATATATAAATCAATTAATAACAAACATAAACTCATTGATGTTAATACAATAATAATAGGGGACCTTAATACCCCATCTAAGCAGAAAACCAACAAGGAAACAATGGCTTGGAATGACACACTGGACTAGATGGACTTAACAGATATTCAGAGCATTTCATCCTAAAGCAGCAGAAATACACATTCTTCTCAAGCACACATATAGCATTCTGTAGAAAAGATCACAACTGGGTTGAAAATCTGCCCTCATCAAGTACAAAAATATCAAGATCATACCACGCATATTTTCAGATTACAACCCTATGAAACTGGAAGTCACCCACAAGGAAAAATTTGGAAGTACCTCAAATAGATGGAGATTAATGAATATCCTACTGAAGAATGAATGAGTTAACTGGGAAATTAAAAAATAATTTTTAAAAATACATGGAATTAAATGAAAAATGAAAGCACAACATCCCAAAAAACTTTGGGATGCGTCAAAAAATGTCTTAAGAGAGAAGCATATTGCAGTGCAGGCTTACCTCAAGAAGCAAGAAAAGTCTCAAATATACAACCTAACCTAATATCTAAAGGAGCTAGAAAAGGAACAACAAGAAGAACAAGAACAACAACAACAACAAAGACTAAAGCCAGCAGAAGGGAAACAATGAAGAGTAGAGCAGAAATTAATGATGTAGAAACAAACAAACAAAAAACACCCCAGTAGAACAGGTTAACAAAACTAAGAGCCGGTTATTCATAAGAATAAAATAGATAACACACAGTAGACTTAATAAAAAGAAAGGAGAAAGGACCCAAATAGATAAAATCACAGACAGTAGAGAAGAGATCACAACAAACACCACAGAAAAACAAACCATTATAAAAGAATACTATCAAAAGCTATATGCTAATAAACTGGGCAATCTGGGAGAAATGGACAACTTCCTAGAAACTTACAAACTACCAAAACTGAAACAGGAAGAAATAGAAAATTTGAAAAGACCCATAACCATCCAAGAAATTGAATCAATAATCAAAAATCTCCCAATAAACCAAAGTCCTGGGCTTGTTGTCTTCCAGGGGAATTCTAGCAGATTTTTAAACAAGAGTTAATACCTAGTCTTCTGAAGTTGTTAAAAAAAAAAAAAGAAAGAAAGAAAAAAAAAGAAAAGAAATGGAAGGAAAGCTTCCAAACGCATCTAAGAAGCCAGGATTACCTTGAATCTAAAACAGACAAAGGCCTCAGTAAAAGGAGAATTAAAGACCAAATACCTGGTGAATATGGATACAAAAATTCTCAATACAATTCTAGCAAATTGGATTGAATAGTATATTAAAATAATTATTTGCCAAGATCAAGTATGATATATTCCTGAGCTGCAAGGATGGTTGAATATTCCCAAATCAATAAATGTGATACACCATATTAATAAAAGAATAGATAAGAACCAAGTGTTTCTGTCAATAGAGGCAGAAAAAGCACTTGAGGACATTCAGCATCCTCTCCCGATAAAAACCCTCAGCAAAGAAGGGATGGATGGAATATACTTCAACATCATAAATGCTATATACAAAGACACATAGCCAATATCATTCTCAATGGTGAAACACAGGGCCTTTACCAGACTGTCAGATTAAAGATAAGGATGTCCACTCTCACCATTACTATTTAACATAGTACTGGAAGTCTTGGCATAAGCAATCAGACAAGAAAAAGAAATAAAATGCATACAAACTGGCAAGGAAGAAGTCAACCTGTCACTGTTTGCAGATGACAGAATACTCTATGTAGAAAATCTGAAAGATACCACCAAAAGTTTGCTAGAACTCATATATGAGTTCAGCAAAGTCACAGGATATAAAATCAATGTGCAGAAATCTCTGTTGCATTTCTACACACCAATAATGAAGCAGCAGAAAAGGAAACCAAGAAATCGATCCCTTTGCAAATGCACCAAAACCAATAAGCTACCTAGGGATAAATCTAACTAACACTTATGAAAGGAACTGAAGAGGACACAAACAAATGGAAAAGCACTTCATGCTCATGGATTGGAAGAACAGATATTGTCAAAACGTCTATACTACCCAGATAATCTACACATGAAATGCAATCCCCATCAAAATACCACCAGCATTTTTCAAAGAGCTAGAAAAATCAATCCTAAAAGTTGTATGGAGCCACAAAAGACCCCAAATTGCCAAATCAATTCTGGAAAGAAAAACAACTGGAGGCATCATGATTCTGAATTTCAAGCTATATTGTACACCTGTAGTCATCAAGGCAGTATGTTACTGGCAAAAAAAAAAAAAAAGCATCTAGATCAATGGAACAGATAGGGAACCTAGAAATGGACCCACAGCAATGTGGTCAACTAATCTATGACGAAACAGGAAAGAATATCCAATGGTAAAAAGGCAAACTCTTCCACAAATGGGTTGTGAAAACTAAGTGACAACATGCAGAAGAATGAAGCTGGACCACTTTCTTACACCATACACAAAAATAAATTCAATATAGATGAAAGACCTTGATGTGAGAAGGGAAACCATAAAAATCGTAAAGGAGAATATAGTCTATAAGCTCTTCGACATTGGCTGGAGGAACTCCTTATTAGGTATGTCTCCTGAGGGGAGTGAAACAAAAGCAAAAATAAACTATTGGGACTACATCAAAGTAAAAATCTTCAGGTACAGAAAGAGAAATAGAGAAAACATTTTCTTAACTAGAGAGCAAATTGATGGTCACCAAGGAGGAGATAGGTGGGGGAATGGTTTAAATAGATGATGGAGATAAAGGAATGCACTTGTGATGAGCACTGGGCATTGTATTTAATGCTAAATTAGTAAATTGTATACCTGAAACTAATTACACTGTACGTTAAGTAACTAGAATTTAAATAAAATCTTACCAAAAAAATCCTGTGTGTCATTGACGAAGAACTAAAGGCTACAGATATTCTAAGGTGTGGAACACCTTGGGCAACCACTGAAAGGAATAGATAGGTAGGTAGGTAGGTAGAATAAAATTTTTTTTAAAGAAACGATATTTTCAAATGACATACCTGATAAAGAGTGAATATCTAAAATTTATAAAGAACTTATAACACTCAACATCCAGAAAATGAATAATCCAATTTAAAAATGGGCAGATGATATGATAAACCATTTTCCAAAGATTACATACAAATGGCCAACAGATAGAGAAAAAGATGCTCAATATCACTTATCAGTAGGGAAGTACAAATCAAAACTACAGTGAGATACCAACTCACCTCTCTCAGAATGGCTAACAGCAACAATACAAGAAACATCAGTTGTCAATGAGGATGTGGAGAAAGGGGAACTCTCTTCCACTCTTGGTGGGAATGTAACTGCTGAAGCCACTCTAGGAAACAGTATGGAGATTCCTCAGAAAGTTAGAAATAGAGTTACCCTATGATTTGGCAATTGCACTAAGTATTTAAGGAAAGGATACAAAAATACAATGGAAAGGGATACATACGCCCCAATATGTATAGCTGCATTATCTGCAATAGTCAAATTATGGAAAGAGCCCAAATACTTATTGATTGCTAAATGGATAAAGAGGATATGGCATAAATGTGCAATGGAATATTACTCATCCATCAAAAAGATTGAAATCTTGCCATTTGCAAGATGTGGATGGAGCTAAGGGTATTATGCTAAGTAATATGTCCATTAGAGAAAGACAAATGCCATGTGATTTCACTCATATGTGAAATTTAAGAAAAAAATGGAGCATAGGGAAATAAAAGAGAAAGAAAGAGAGGAAAACCAAGAAACATACTTTTAACTATAGAAAACAAACTGATGGTTACCAGGGGGCAGGGGTTTGTGGCTGGAGGGATGGGTGAAATAAGGGATGGGGATTAAGGGATGCAGTTGTCATGATGAACTCCGGGTGTTGTTTGTAAGTATTGAATCACTAAATTGTATACCTGAAACTAATATTACACTGTGCATTAACTAACTGATATTTAAATAAAAACTTAAAGAAAGTGGAAAAAATAGGCAGAGAAACTGAATAGACATCTTTCTAAAGAAGACATACAAATAGCCAACAGGTACATGAAAAGATGCTCATCATCACTAATGAAAATGCAGGCATCCTTAAAGGAAAAATACAAGTAAGAGCACAATGAGATATCACTTCACACTTCTTTGGATGGATATTACCAAAAAAACCCTCACAACATTAAAAAGTGTTAGCAAGGATGTGGACAAAAACGAACCCTTGCACATTGCTGATGAAAATGTAAATTGGTCCGGCCAATCTGGTAAACAATGTAGTGTTTCCTGATACATTTCATAATAGAATCATTTTTTGATCCAGGAACCCCACCTATAGGTATATAACCAAAGGAAGTGAAATATGGACCTCAGAGAGATATCTGTACTCCCATGTTCACTGCAGCATGTTTCACAATTGCTATGATGTAGAAATAACCTGAAAGTCCACGTAAAGAAGAATGGATAAATAAAATGTGGCATATATACATAATGGAATATCACTCAGTCTTTACAAAAAAAAAAAAAAAAGATCCTGCCACTTGCAACCACATGGATATACATGGAAGACATTATTCTAAGGAAAAGGCTGGCAACAGAAAGACAAACATTGCATGATCTCACTTATATGTGTAATCTAAACAAATATTTGAAGCAGAGTATAGAATTGTGGGTGTCAGGGGCTAAGAGAGAATGAAATAAGGAGGTATTGATCAAGTTTCAGTGATACATAATAAGTTCTGGAGTTCTGTGTGTAGCATAGGGCCTGTGATTAACGATAGTTTATTGCCTACTTAAAATTTTACCAGGAGGGAATATCTTAAATTAAGTGCTTTTGCCTACCATGTAATGACAAAAAAATCAACAAAAGTAGCTAGGAAGAAATTTTTGGAGGTGGCAGATAGGTATGGTAATGGTAGTGATGATGGTTTCAAGAGGGTTTACATATCTCTGAACACATCAGGTTCCATACCTTAAATATCTACAGCTTTTTGTATGACCATCATTAATTAAGTGGTTTAATTTTTATGATTGGATATATCTTCAACACAGAATTAGTTCAGGGGATTTGTCTCAATAAAATATTTTATAGGACCACAATCTAGTGCATTAATCTCCATGTTAGGATTTGGGTTTGTCCTTCACTGGTTATGATCTATGGCTGGTAATGACCATCCTGGACTTATAGACTAAGTTTTAGATTCCTGTTATTCATTTTTGTGTTTGTCAAGTTCACTCTTCAATCATAGTCTATCTCAAAGTAACATAAAGTGCATTTATCGAGTTTATGTGTAATAAATTATTATCAAATGCTGACTAACATCTTGGGAAGGCTCACATTCTTTTCATTACTTTGACCACAATTCTTTGATTTATTCTGTACATTCCTGAACTTTGACCACTTCACAACACTCCTCCATAATTCAACTCTCAGGGTGGACAATTATTTCCATGTTCATGCAGCATCTTGTGGCTGTGTGTATGAGTATTTTCAAGTGGATTCTAGAGATTATATGGCTCAGTCTCCATATTTTATGAAGAAGGTGACTTATGTGGTTTGGGAAGTTGACCAGTTAGTTGACAGCAGCACCAGGCTTGTTCAATACAAGCACCAGGCTTGTTCAATGCAAATGATTCAGAGTCTACTCTGGTCCATTTACATTCCATTCCCACTGTCACTTCCCTAAACCATCACTCTCTTTCTTCCAATTCCTGTAACACTATCTATACACTTTCCTCTTCTGATCTTGCCTTTTCCAAACCCTTTTTCATATAATGGATAACAGCCAATCATCTGAGATTTTTTTAGGACATGTTTGATATTTCCTTACTATCAATCAGATAAATTCTGACCATGGTAATAGGACCATGCAGGACAAATAGTATCTAATCATGGTGTACAATGTGTTTCATAAAATATATATGAGATTATCTAACCTCAAGGTTTGGTTAAAGAGAAACAAAATAAAAAATTGTCTTAATCATTTTAGAGAGGTTTCTTTTGAAGCATAAATAGATACATTAGAGTTGTCAAATAGTTGGAAAAAGCACAAGTTATAAGGATTGAGATAATGGAAATGTTAGTTTTAAAATAGATGATCAGGGTGCCTGCATGGCTCAGTGGGTTAAGACTCTGCCTTTGGCTCAGTTCATGATCTCAGGATCTTGTGATTGAGCCATGAATTGGGCTCTCTGCTCAGTGGGAAGCCTGCTTCCCACTCTATCTCTGCCTGCTGCTCTGCCTACTTATGCTCTCTCTCTCTGTCCAATAAATAAATAAAATCTTTTTTGAAAAAACGCTTAAAAAATAAAATAGATTATCAATCAGAAGATAACCTTATAGTTGACAACACACTTCAGTGAAGGAAAATTTTTAATTCATTTATTTTCATTAGTAACATGAAGCAGATAAACCACTTGAATCTTTGGAAGAAATTATAGAAGTATGAAATAAGTGCTTCCATCCACCGATATACACAAGCATCTGTGGTAACAGCTTTAGGTTAGGAACGAATCATAAATATGTATAATGCATCTGAGAGGCTGGAGCTAGAGTAAATAATTAAGGAGATTGGAGATGGGCAGCCATGGCATGGTGCAGTCATTCTCTCTCTTTAGAGAATGGTCTAAGCCTGAGAAAAATTCTGTTTCCCTCCAGCATGGGACTGACACATGCATATGTAGCTAAGCTAAGGGCAAACCATACATATTCCAAGATGAAGGGTACTATGACCATTATTTCCTCAGGCTACACATGAAGGGAATGTGGACCAAAGTATTGGTAATATTCCCATCATTTCCTTCATAACCAGAAAGTAATAGACAACCTTCTATTGTTTTAATTATCTAAATGCCTTTTGGTTAATCATCAATCCATTGTGCCACGATTATGGCTAGAGAGAAGTGAAATAAAAAGTGCGTAAATTACTAAACTTTGGAAATTTCAAATACGTCTTTATATCTGAGGCAAGAAAAAAATTCAGTAAAAGATATTTCGATTAATCAATTGTCATCTAATTGTGGTATATTTAGGGAGAAGATAGTATGTGCATCAAGGTAAAATGTGACCTTGAAAAACAGATTTCCATTCTTTTTTTAGGGATGAGCAAGGAGAAGTGAGATCTGCCAGAGACACTGTACCAGAACTGTGTGGACTGCTACATTGGCCAGAATTGAGGACACAGGGTTCTCTAAGGTCCTCTAGTCAAAAGCCATCTGATTTTTTTATCTTGATATTTTCATTTTGTGCATCATCTCCCTCAGAGCCTGGTGGACCTGCTTGTTCCGCAGAGTGTAGATGAAAGGGTTGAGCAGTGGGGTCACCACCGTGTTCACAAGGGCAGCCTCCCTGTTGGACTCCAGCCTTTTTGTTTGCTTTGGTTTCACATATATAGACACACAGCTGCCATACATCAGAGAGAGGACTATGAGGTGAGAAGAGCAGGTGGAGAAAGCTTTCTTTTTCTCTTTGGCTGATGGGAGTTGTATGATTGTGACTACTATGTTGCTGTATGAGATGATGGTTATGATAAGAGATGTCAAAAGGATAACCAAAGCGACGACAAAGGCCAACATTTCAGTAGATCTGGTGTCAGAGCAGGAGAGATGAATCAGGGGGGCAAGATCACAGAAAAAATGAGGAATGATATGGGGGCCACAGAAGGACAACTGGAAAACCTTCACTACCAGCCCAATGATGAGAGGGAAGGCCAGAGCAAAGCAGGCAGTGACCAGGAGGAAGCAAGTCTTCAGGTTCATGATGATCGGATAATGCAGAGGCTTGCAAATGGCCACATACCGATCCAGAGACATTACTGCTATGAGGAGAGAACCTGTTGATCCCAGAAATACAAAGACAAATGCTTGTATGAAACAGGCAGGAAAGGAAATGTTTTGCCTGCCTGAAAGAAAGATAACTAGCAACTTAGGAATAACAGTACTTGTAAAACAACACTCCAAGAAGGAGAAAATTCTGAGGAAAAAGTACATAGGTGTGTGGAGCCGGGAGTCAGCACAAGTGATGGTGACTATGACAGCATTGCCTGCAATGGACGCCAGGTATGCCAGCAGGTGCACCAGGAAGAGGACCTTTCCCAGGTGCTGGATGGCGGGAAACCCCTCCAAGGTGAATTCTTGGACAGTTGTCCCATTCCCCATTTCCATGGGCATCTCTTTCCACATCATCATCACTGCTGGTCTAACCTATTATAAAGAAATGAGGGAGCACAAGGATTTTAGAAGAGCATGATTAAGTTATTTGAGTATCCAAGAAGGTGGCTAGGCTGTTAGCCAATGAATATGATAGAATCTACCTGTTCATGTTCTTGTGAGACTTAATTAAGATAAATCATGTAAGTCACTTGGCATATGATGCCAATGTTTTTTTATGTGTTCCTCAAATTCTAAGTGTCGTATTATGATCATGAGTATTATGTGTAGAGTTTAAGTAGGCAGAGTTATTAACATTTTTGTATTATACATCTTATTCTTTTTATAACATTAATTTGTAAGTAAACATTACAATAATGTTAGTAATATTCCCTTCGACCATCCCTTTTAAAATCTGCAACACATTCTATGGTCCATCATCATCTGTTGAGAACTTACATTTTTTCTCTGCTCATAACTGAAATTCAGTATTTCTACCACTCCCCATAATAATCATAAGTCCCTTCTTCTAAAAGCAGAAACTAAGGCTTAGAAAGCTCTAGGGATCTTAGATTACATAGCTGGGACTTTAGCCAGAATGCCCAAATTTGAAGTAACTGCAGTTTCCAAATACAGTGACAAAATATTTTAAAACAGGAACAAGTGTATTCATGATGCCCTCTCAACCTTAAGTGAAAGATTAGCTTTATTTATCTTAATTGTTTCTCTCCTCAGACAATAGCACTGATGTGTTACAGACCTGTGGAATGATAAGGGGCTTAGAGAGGATCTACTTTAGTACAAGCATCTTATAGAAGGGGCTGGAGACCAGAGATATTAGGGGCTGCTCAGCAGTACGAGGTAAGTTGTAAATCTAGGATTTACCACCCACCTTCACATGGTTCACGCTGGCCTGTGACACAAGAGGGTCTGATAGTAGTTCATAGGATTAACCCACTTATGAGGATGTGCTGGGCACTTGACACTCATGCACTCACTCTCACATCCAAGCTCAGTGAACATTCTTTCTTCAGTCCTCTCCATCAGTACCTTCTCTCAGGATGGTGTTTGGCTCCTGCATATTAAAACTATGCTGAAGGTCGGCAGTAAGGAATGTGTCTGCAGTAAACCACCGTGGGTCTGGTGTTCTGAGGGCAGCTCATGGAACTGAAGGACTCACCCCTGAGTGAACAGCCTGAAGAGTCTCTCCTTCTGTTCCTGTTGACCGCTGTTAAGTCCACCAAATTACCAGGATGCCTGAGGCCAGGCACTCAGCCAAGAGTCACCATATGGGGGACAGGGCTTCCTTCCTTCACAGCTATTGTCTTCTAAGAAATCAAAAGCTTGCTCTGGGCTGAGGGGAAAGGGAAGAGAAGGAAACTCATTCCTCACAGCCTGTGGCCCTGGGCTGGGGCAGGAATGGGGGGTGGGGGAGAGGGCAGGGGTGGGGTGGGGAGGGTGTGAATATGCATCCTGTGCTGCCAGTGTTCTGGTTGCCAGTGCCCTGTTTCCAAAGTGAAACAAGGCTATGTAGCACCCTGGACCTTGAAACCCCAGAAAGAGGCAGAAGGACTAAAACAACCACATTTCACTGCTCTGAATTCTGGACTAGAGCTGGACTCCCAGACTACTTAGGGTTCTCATGAAAGGTCTGGCTCTGCCTTCCCACTGGTAGCCCACCTAACATGCAATACTGCTGTCACCTCCTATAGCAGTTAATGGGAGCACACAGCTTCTTACTGGTTTAGCCCTGGGTGCTGCTGAGACAAGGATCCTTCCATGGCAGTGCTCCATGTCGTGGGCACACCTGCTCCAAACACCTTCACTTGCATATGCCCTTCCATCATATGTTCACCTTTCCATGTGGAGAAGCATCCTTGTTTTACTGCATCAACAGTGAAGAGATGGTGACACGCAAGTCTTAGGCTCTGTGATAGTTTTACCACAATACTGTTTGGTCACCAAGCAGGATGGACCCAGCCAGTGAGCAGAAAGTGTGGGCCTCCAGGCCTTATTAGATGCTGAAGAGAGAGGGGCAAAAAGTAAAGCCACAGCTCGTGTCTTAAGGGCAGCTAATTGGTTACTGTTGAGAATGAGAATTACTGATGCAACCTTTGTATTTATCTTCCCTTGTGTGTGGTGGCGCTGACTCCCAGATGTCCACACTGTTCTCTGCCAAGATTTTTCAAGGAAATTATATGACAATTTCTCAAGGGTTTTTAATATTCCCTTGAATATTTACCTGATTTTAGGTAAAAGTCCAGACTACAATTTCTACAGGTGATGTATACACTGAGACCAGAGCATAGTTGTTAAAATAACATATTTTATGGTAAGAAACAGTAGGATCACACTCTGACTTTCATGAGGCTTTTGGAAAGATACTGGAGAAGTCCTCCTTTTTATTAACAAATTCTTCATGCTTTCACTGACATTATAATTCTTTTCATTGCATATTTTCATCTGAAGAATATGTTCATTGTGCTCCCTAGTCTTTTTGAAAAAGGAAAGCATGCGCTTTTTCCTCTTCAGGGAAGAAGGAGGCATGACATGGTAGGTGGTTTCTGTAACATCTGTAACCAGTCAGACCCCTCTCTCTTGAAACGTTTCTGGGATGTGGCTCCCCAGATCTTTCTAGTTGCAGAAGAGTAAGAGATGTGAGCCTGAGGGTGGGGAAGCTGTACCCATAGCAACCACTGGGTTGGAGGGTGCTTCTCCTGGGTATGTCAGCTGGGCATCGGTGGCAGGAGTGACCCATTTTTCTATGGCCTCTGGATTCCCATCCAGAGCCTGAGAAGAGGATTAAACTCTTGTATTTGCTGGAGATCATGGGGTATATGGTAGCTGGAAATTTGTTCTGCCTGAATCTGTCCTCATCATTACTGATATTACAAGGTCAAGGCAAATATTATAGAAACTTTCATGAGTATTCATATGGGTTCCACCTTCCCACAAGTATACAAAATCACTTTTAGAACATGTGTCCATCTATACACCCTGTTCTCAGTTCATGGCAAACTTGGATCTCATGGTTATTTTCTTAGTTGCAGGTGAGGGAAAATAAAGACTAATGGGAGAAGAAATACAGAAGCTAGAGCCATGTGAGGCTATACATTTTCATGCTCAGATCAAGTCTCATTTTCAGGTGGTTTTAATATTATTCAGTGCCAGCTTCATGGTGCAAAAATACCTATCATACTTGAGCAAGTCCCAACCCAATATGATGGTGGGAACGTTGGAGGGAAGGGTCTGGGTTTGATGGGAAGTTTTACAAAGTGGACACTCAAAGAAATGGGTTGAATTAACTCTACATGGTATCTAGCATAGGGGTGGTGAGCTGATACCAAGAGATATTTCTAATTGTCCTTAGTCTACTTTCTCTTTTCTGGGTAGTGCCTTTTGGCTCTCCAGTACACTCTATATCTTTATGTTTTTTAAAGGATACCTTGAGATCTCTTTTATCAAGGACATTTCAAGCATTCCATGTGTATACAGTTTTAGTTAGGGAAGGAATAGTTCTTAAGGTTTTATTTGTAATTATCAAAATATTCAGAGATTAAGCAAATATCAGCTGTGGATTCTCCTCTTCAGAATACTATTATGTTAGCCCTTCTGGCCCTTGGCCACTCTTAAAAATAGGCTACACATATATTCAGGATATAGATAGTAAGACTATTTTGGTTTATAGTGTATCTGGTGAATATGATCTATTCCTAGAACGGTTCCAATTTCTAGTATTATATTCCTAAGGAAGAAGGCTAAATTGAAGCCTGAGGAAAGGTAAATCCTATCATCTATAATATTGTGGGAGAGGACAGAGGGGATGCTAATTTGAACAGAAAGTGGGGATCAGAACCAAGAGAAATTCTCATTAGGCAGAAACCCAGGGCGAGGTTGGAACTGTAGGAATACTAGTAATACTCTGAAAACCACTGTCCCTGATGGAATTTCCATAAAACTAAGGCAACAACGGCAATAAGGACCTAGAACACACCAATTCTGAAATAGGGGGTTCATTAATATCATGCCCATTACCCATCCATCCATGTGAGGAAAAGCATGGTAGTGTTAGTAGCTTCCAGTTTGAGTCCAGAAGGGGAAGTGACGGCATAGAGTATATTATCCTGTCTGGATTTCTTTGTTGCCTTTTTTATTCATGCATTGAAAAAAGAAATCTCTTCATTTTTAATGAAACTCCTACTATGTATATAATGATTATATAAGCTGAATTATGTGGGTGGGATAGAAGAGGAAGAAAAAGCTGTAAATCTCAGAAGAGGAAGTACTTTGTAAGGTTCTGGATACACCAGGTTTTGTTTTTTGAGTTTTTTTTAAGTTTGTAGTTAAATTCCAGTTACTTAACATACAGTGTCATATTAGTTTCAGGTGTACAATATAATGATTAAGCACTTACGTACAACACCCAGAGCTCCTTACCACAAGTGCACTCCTTAATCCATAGCCACTGTTTACCTCCTAACCCCCACCCACTTCTCCTCTGGCAACTATCAGTTTGTTTTCTATAGTTAAGAATTGGTTTGTTGGTTTGCCTCTATCCCTCTTCCCCACCCCATGCTCCTTTGAATGAAATCTTAATGTGTGTGGTGTCTTCTTTATATATTCATATGAAGATGGACACTTGAGCTGTTTCCTTAATTTGGATATTGTGTATAATGCTGCACATAACACTTTGAATTAGTATTTTTGTATTTTTTTGATAAATACCTAGTAGTGCAATTGCTTGAGCTAGAGTAGTTCTATTTTTAAATTTTGAGGAAACTCCATATTGTTTTCCCGAACAGCTATGCCAGTTTGCATTCCCAGCAACAGTGTAAGAGGGTTCCCCTTTCTCTACAACCTCACCAACACCTGTCATTTCTTGTGTTGTTGATTTTAGTCATTCTGACAGGTGTGAGGTAATATCTCACTGAACATTTTTTTTTAAGATTTTATTTATTTATTTGACAGAGTGAGATCACAAGTAGGCAGAGAGGCAGGCAGAGAAAGAGAGGGAGAAGCAGGCTCCCTGCTGAGCAGAGAGCTCGATGCAGGGCTCGGTCCCAGGACCCTGAGATTACGACCTGAGCCAAAGGCAGAGACTTAACCCACTGAACCACCGAGGCACCCCCTCACTGTACTTTTGATTTGGATTTGTATTTGATGATGAGAGATGGTGAACATCTTTTCATGCATCTGTTCACCACGTGTATATCTTCTTTGGAGAACTGCCTATTTGTGTCTTAGGAGAAATGCCTAATCGTGCCCATTTTTAATTGGATTATTCATTTTTGAGTATTTAGTTTTATCATTTCTTTATATATTTTGGATACTAAACCTTTATCAGATACCATTTGCAAATATCTTCTCCCATTCCACCAGTTGCCTTTTAGTTTTGTTGATTGTTTGCTTCTTTGTACAGAAGCTTTTCATTTTGAGGTAGTCCCGTAGTTTAACTTTGGTTTTGTTTCCCTTGACTCAGGAGACATATCCAATACAAATTTACTCAGGCTGATGTCAAGAAGGTTATGGCCTGTGTCCTCGATAGGATTTTATGGTTTCATGTCTCATATTTAGGACAAAATTCTTATGAATTTATTTTTGTGTATGATATAAGAAAGTGGTCCAGTTTCATTGTTTTGCATGTAACTCCAGTTTTCCTGACACCATTTGTTGAAAAGACTGTCTTTTTCCCATTGGATATTCTTTCCTCTTTGCCAAAGATTAGTTGAACATATAGTCACAGGTCCATTTCTGGGTTTTCTATTCATTTCCATTGATCTATGTGTCTATTTTGTGCCATTATCATACTATTTGGGGCACTATAGCTTTTTAATATAACTTGAAGTCTTGAATTATGATGTCTTCAGCTTTGCTTTTCTTTTTCAATATTGTTTTGGCTATTTGGGATCTTTTTGTGACTCCATATGTGTTTTAGTTGTTTTTTTCTAGCTCTGTGGAAAATGCTGTTGGTATTTTGATAGGACCTTCATCAAATATGTAGATTGCTTTGGGTAATATGGACATTTTAGAAAAGATTTTATTTATTTTATTTGAGAGAGAAAGAACACGAGTAGGGGGAGGGGAAGAGATGGAGAAGTGGACTCCCTGCTAAGTGGGAAACCCAACATGGGGCTTGATTCCAGGATATGGTTCTTATCATTTTTAAAAAATTAATGTGGCATATCAGCTTGATTTATTTGTGAATGTTGAACTACCCTTCCAACCCAGGAATAAATCCCACTTGATTGTGGTGAATGATTCTAATGTTTTTTGGGATACGGTTTGCTATTATTTTTTTTGAGAATTTTTGCATCTATCTTCATCAGGGATATTGTCCTGTAACTTTCTTTTTTAGTCAAGTCTTTGGTTTTGGTGTTAAGATAATTCTGATCTCATAGAATGCATTTGGAAGTTTTCCTTGCTTTTCTATTTTTTGGAATAGTTTCAGAAGAATGAGTATTAAGTTTTTCAGAATATTCTCTTAAGTTATTTATATTTTAGTAGTGTTGGTTGTTATTTCTTCTCTCTCATTTGTGATTTTATTTATCTCTGTCCTTTCTCTTTGCTTTTTGATAAGTGTGGCTAGAGGTTTATCAATTTTATTATTTTTTTCAAAGAACTAGCTCCTGGATTCATTGATTTATTCTATGTGTTTTTTAAGTTTCTATATCATTTATTTCTGATCTAATATTTATTATTTCCTTTGTTCTGTTGGCTTTTGGCTTCATTTGTTGTTCTTTTTCTAGTTCCTTTAAGTATAAGTATAAGTTATTTGAGAATTTTCTTGCTTCTTAAAGTGGGCCTGAATTCTTATGTCTTTCCCTCTTAGGATCACTTTGGTTGAATCCCAAAGATTTTGGACCATTGTATTTTCATTTTCATTTATTTCCATGGTTTTTTTTTAACTTCTTCTTTGATTTCCTAGTTGACCCACTCACTTTTTTTTTTTTTTAATAATCATGTTGTTTATCCTCCATGTGTTTTTTGTCTTTCCAATTTTTTTTCTTTTAAAGTTTTATTTATTTGACAGAGAGACACAGCGAGAGAGGGAACACAAGCAGGGGTAGTGGGAGAGGGAGAAGCAGGCTTCCTGCCGAGCAGGGAGCTTGCTGTGGGGCTTGAACCCAGGACCCCAGTATCATCATCTGAACCTAAGGCAGACACTTAATGACTGAGCCGCCCAAGCGACCCTCCATTTTTTTTTCCTATGGTTGACATCCAGGTTCATAGCTTTGTGCTCAGAAGAAATGCAGGGATGGTCTCAACATTTTTGTATTTGTGGAGGCCTGATTTGTGACCCAGTATGTGATCTATTCTCAAGAATGTCCCATGTGCTCTTGAAAAGAAAGTGTATTCCATTTGTTTTAGGATGGAAAATGTTTCCTTCTAATGTTTCCTTAAAGTCAAAGAGTCCACTTCAATATTTCTTGCAGGGGTAGTTTAGTGGTAACAAACTCTTTTAGTTTTGGTTGATCTGGGAAACTCTTTATCTCTCTTTCTATTCTGAACGATAGCTTTGCTGGATAAAGTATTCTTGGCTGCATATTTTTCCCATTAAGCACATTGAATGTAGTACACCACTGTGTTCTGGCTTGCCAAGTTTCTGTTGAGAAATCTGCAGCTAGCCCTATGGGTCTTCCCTTGTAAGTTAAGGACTTCTTTTGTCTTGCTGCCTTTAAGATTTTTTTCCTTATCCCTATATTTTACAAATTTAATTACAACATGCCTTGGTGGTATTGGCCTGCTCTTGTTGATCGGAATTCTCTGTGCCTCCCAAACCTGGATGTCTGTTTTCTTCCCCAGATTAGGGAATTTTTCAGCAATTACTTCCTCAAGTAAATTTTATCCTCTCCCACTTCTGCTTCTGGGACCCTACACTATGACTGTTATTACATTTGATGGAGTCACGGAGTTCCCTATGTCTATTCTCATGCTGTATAATTCTTTTTGCTCTCTTATTTTCCATTATTTTGTATTCTAATTGACTAATTCATTCTCTGTTTCTTCCAGCCTGCTGTTCATTGCATCAATCCTGTTTCCAATCTCAGTGACGGCATTCTTCATTTCTGGCTGATTCTTTTTCAACTCTTTTACTTCTGTGGTCAGAGTCTTCCTGAAGTCTTCCATTCCTTTATCAAGCCCAGCAAGTATCCTTATGATCATTGCTTTACATTCTCCTTCAGATGTATTGCTCACTTAGTTCTCTGGCTGTGGCCTTATCTTTTATTTCAATGCAGATGAATTCTTCCATGTTGGCATTTTGTCTAAGTTTCTGCTTTCCTCTGTGTGTTGAAAAAGCCAGCTATGTTTCTTCCTCTTGAGACTAATGGCAATGAAGAAGAGATCATGTAGTATCCAGGGCCTAGCACTTCAAGGAGTGTCTGTGGTGTGCTGCTGTTTGTGTGGTTAGTTGCAGAGGCTCTCCTTACCTATGGTGGGCAGCGTTTGTTCCTTAGCCAGAATGTGGTGAGTTTCAACTCAATGTGTTCTGGTCTGTTGTGAAATGAGACGTCATTTGCTTCTAGACCTGAAGTCCTGCATAATTGTGGTATGGGCTAGGGCTTGGGAGGGCTTACGCAGGTCTTCTGGGGAGAGGTCTGCCAAGCTGAGTCTGGGACAAGCTTCACTGAGAAGGGTAGTCCCACCAGAGTACAGGGGCATGGGACTTGATGTAAGCTAGTTAGGCTGCCACTGCCAGTACTTTGCTGCTTCCTGCAGGTGGCTCCATGTTTATGCTGGGGTAGAGGGAGGGAAATCACACTGGCCAGCCCCTTTCTTCCCAGAGAGGTATCTCTGAGAATGCTGTCTCTCAGGGATGTGCTCTAAGGAGAGTGAATAATTCCCTTCTGTGTGTCCCAGGCATTCTTTGCACAGCTATTTCTACACCATTTCCCCTAGGGCATCTGCCTGCTTTCTGTCCAGGAGTAGAGCAGTGCCCTCTATCTTAGCCAAGCCTGCTCTCCTTTAAATTTCAGGCTTTCAGCCCCGCTGGTTGCAAGAACTCATGAAAATCAGCTGTGTTCATTTCCCCAGCCAATAACTGTGGGATACGTTCTCCTTGTGCAGTCTCCTTTTGTGTTCCACATTCCTTTGTCCTTCTCCATGACCATGGCTCTCTCCCTTCTGCAGCACATGTGATCATTTCTCCATTAAACCACACTTCCTATCTGCTTTGATGTGGCCTCTTCTGTGTCTTTAGTTGTGGAGTTTATTCTGTCAGTCTTCAGGTTGATTTCTGGGGTTTAGGATGATTTGCCAGTTAAGTAGTTGTGTTTGTGATATAAGATGTGCCTAGGGTACTCCTACTCCTCCACTATCTTTTCACCTCACCCCCCACCCCCATCCAGGATATTTAAATTTAAAAAGGGAAGACCTGGGGACAAAAAGGATATTCCACCTTGATGGAACAGGAAGTCCTTAATGAACTCCTTGAAATCAAAGTTATTTTGAAATGAAAGGCATTTCTTTGGAAAAGCATTCCTCAAATGGCAGCTCATGAAATTTGAGGTAAGGATTGATTCACAGAAGAACTTTCATATTATTATTATATATATAATTTGCACTAAAGGTAAGAATTTCTGGAGAAATAAAGTAGGTAGTAGAAGAAAACTGTGTCTTCACTTGAGGTATCCTAGAAACAGACCCAGAAGCAAGGATTTGAAGACAAGTAGTTTATTGGAGAGTTGGTTCCAGGGAAGACCAGTAGGGAGAAGGGGAAGTGATATAGTAAAAAGAATTTTGTATTATCAAACCAGTTACTCTTTGGGGAAATTGGAGCCCGTGTCACTGTGGAATTCTGTGTAGCAGTGTAGAACACTCTTCAGAGTTATCCAAACCCAGAAGAAAAGAAAATGGGGTGTGTATGTAACAATTCTCCACCCATCATTCACTGAGTATTGCTTGTGGGAGTGTTCCTTTTCTAGCACTTCTAGCATGTCTTTACACGGAATGACTGTCTGGCATGTCTTGTGTTCCCAGGCCCAGAACACAGTGCTCTGGCAGAGTTTGCAGCAGTTTTCAGTAAACACTCGCCAGGTTGCCTGACAAGTTGAATACCAAGGCAATATGGTTGGGGTCTGGCAGTGTCTTCTTCATTCCACCCTTTACATTAATTATATTTACCTGCCCATCCCCTTAAGTTCACCCTGTCCTATTATTTACTCTTCAGTGTAGTGGTTGGTCACCTTTATTAAAGTAAAAAACCTGACTTGTAGCCAAATGATAAGTGGGTGAGCTATAGTGCCTGTGCTGTCGTGTTTCCAAGGCAAAATACATATTGTATCGTCTCCTTTCATGATCATTCATTCTGTATGTTTATCTTCACCCTTTGCCATCATGACTGCTGGCTTCATTTGCTTGCCTTCTAGGGTAACATAGATCTTCAGCCTGAGGGGTCTGAATCCCTGGTTACTGTGTCTTTAACAGATCATTGTCATGGCTGGTGTTAATTTCCAAAGTTGTTATCATGCAGACAGCAAGAAGCATCCTAGCGAATTCTGTTAGTTTCCAGATTTCTTCCTTCCTCTATTATATTGTAGAAACCCTGTCTCCTCATGTTAGTCAGCATTACTTATCCTGGCCTATTTATACTACCTCCTTTCATCTTTTTTCACCCCATTCAAATATATAACATTTTCTTCATTGGGAAAAATTATTTGGTTCCTGTTACTGTCTAACCCCATCACCACGCCCAGGCCCTAGCAATCCATGGTGTTTTATATCACTATAGGTTAGTTTTGCTTTTTCTAGAGTTTCATATAAATGAAATTGAATATGCACTCATTAGTGCCTGGTTTCCTTCTCAATACAATGTTCTTGAGATTCATTTATTTCATTGTCAGTAGTTTATTCTTTTTTATGATTGAGTAGTATTTCACTGTCTGGGTAAGCCACCATTCATCCGTTGATGGACTATTAGTTGTTTTTATTTTTGGCTATTATGAATAAAGCTGTTATAAGCACTGTATACAACTGCAGATATACACTTTAATTGCTCTTAGGACAATACTTAGATGTGAGATTGCTAAGTTATATGGTAAATATATGTCTCATTTTTACCAGTAATGGCTACATTGTTTTCCACGTGATTGTATTATTTTACATTCTAAACTTCAACATGTTAGAATTCCAGTTGCCTTGCATCTTTTCTAGCCCTGGGTTATCCACATTGTAACATTTAGCCATTTCAGTGGGGTTGTCATTTATTATGATTTTTAAGTTTATATGAAAAATTTAATTTTTCCTCTTGCATAGTAGATCATATTTTTGTGCCCC
>NC_081560.1:153833262-153898735 GCF_022355385.1 Mustela nigripes
AAAAAAAAAAAAAAAAAAAAGTGAGTGAGAGCAAGAGTCAAAGGAAGGAAGTTAGTTAATTGGTGGTAGAGGTGGATCCAAGCAATTTTTAGGAAAAGAGAAGGAAAGAAATAACAAACAAAAATAGCAAATATCAATAAAATTAAAAATAAGCACACTGTAGAAAAAAATCTAGAAAACTTAAACTTATTTAAATTTTTTTAAAAACCCAAATGGATTAAACTTTACAAAGCTAACAGAGCTAAAAAGAGAAATGCAAACTAACAATGTGAAGAATAAAAAGGGAGCATTATTACAGATGTCATAGAGATAATCTGAGTATTTTGATATACATAAAATTAAACCCAAATTTTCACAAAGAATATCTTAGCTTCATTAACGAATTATTTCAGACATTGAAAAAGAAACATTCCAATCTTGCACAAAACTCTTCCACAAGATAGAGAAGGAAAGGAAAAGATGGGAATACATCCTAACACTTTGTATGAGGTCAACATAATATAATACTGATTCTGAAACCAGACAAGGACATTTTTAAGATAAGAAAACCTCAGACCGATCACTTTCACAAGCATAGATTGCAAATGTCCTTTGTTAAAATTAGTGAGCTAAATAAATAACAATTATATATATATATATATATATATACATATATAACAATTATAATACAATTATAATACCCTACAACTGAATGAACTATTTTGAGTGTGTAAACTTGGCTTCTTCTTATAAATACAATCATTGTAATCTTCACTTTAACAGGAAAAGTAGAAAATTATGTGATCGCCTTGACAATTACAGGAAAGACATTTGTCCAAATTCAATGTCAGTTAATGATTTAAAAAAAACCCAAATAAATAAAAATAAAATCTTAAAAAAAAAAAAGTTGGAGGGCGCCTGGGTGGCTCAGTGGGTTAAACCCTCTGCCTTCGGCTCAGGTCATGATCCCAGGGTCCTGGGATCTAGCCTCGCATCAGGCTCTCTGCCTAGCAGGGAGCCTGCTTCCCTTCCTCTCTCTCTGCCTGCCTCTTTGCCTACTTGTGATCTCTGTCTGCCAAATAAATAAATAAAAATAAAATCTTAAAAAAATGATTTAAAAAAACCTTAAGCAAGTTAGAGATCTACGAAAATCTACTTATCCTGATAATGCATCTAAAAACTCCCAGTTGATATACTCAGCAAAATATTAGAATTATTTGAAAATATTAGAAAACTTAGTGTCACATTAGGAACAAGACAGAGATACCTTTTACACCATTCTTATTCTACATTTTCCTGGAGTCAGTGAAATGAAACAAGAAAAAGAAATAAAAATTCTACGCATAGGAAAGAAAGAAACAAAGCTTTTATTATTTGCAGAAAATATGATCCTATTTACCTAGAAAATTCAAGAGAATTTAGAGGAAAACTATTAGCATTTATAAGTGAATTTATTAACAACTTTGGAGATAAGGTTAGTTTACAGAAGTGAACAGTCTCTTTGTACTTCAATCACAAAAAATTACCAAGTTAAATTTAGAAAATTTATACTAACATCAAAAATATTAAATAAATAACGAATCTAATGACACTGTGTAGGATTCTACGCTAAAACTGAAAATGTACTAGAGCATCTGGGTGGCTGGGTCAGTTAAATGTCTGCCTTCGGCTCAGGTCATGATCCCAGGGTCCTGGGATCGAGCCCTATATTGGGCTCTCTGCTCAGCAGGGGGCCTGCTTCTGCCTCTCTCATTCCTCCTTCTTGTGTCCCCTCTCTTGGTGTCTGTCTCTCTGTGTCAAATAAATAAATAAAATCTAAAACAAACAAACAAACAAACCTAAAAATGTGCTAAAGAAACCAGAGAAGAGTTAAATGAATTATATATATCCTGTACTGTTGAATCAATATTGTCAATATATCAGGTTTTTGCCCAATTCATATGTATATTCAATGAGATCCCAACTAAAATCACAAGCAGGTCTTTTTAAAGGAGGGGGGACACTGTAAACTGACAAGCTGATTCTAAAATTCACACAAAAATGTAAAATTCTGGAACACTCACAACAATCATGAAGAGTAACGTGGGGGAACTTTACTAGCAGATATCACATGAGATATGACAAGTTTATTGCTGGTTCAAAGGAAGACAAACTAAACAGTAGAATGGAACAGAGAGTCCAAAATCAAGCTCAGGTATATTTATAACAAGGTCATAGTGCAGTTCATTGGAGGAAACAATGGCCTTTCCAGGAAAAGGTTCTGGGTCAATAGGATGTCTACAGGTAAAAAATAATGGCACTAGGCCACTTCTTTTACCAAACACAAAATAAATTCCAGATGGATTTTGGATCTAAATGAAATATAAAATAATGAAGTTACTTGAGGAAAAGATAATATGTATTTGAGAACTTAGGGTAAAGAAATTTTTTTTTCCTAAAAAGGACAAAAATACCATACCACAAAAGAAAGCAAGTGATACATCCATCAGTATTAGAGTTTAAGAAATTGTGTGCATTAAAGGCAACTTTAGGGGATATTTGCAACACTTTTGCTTTGCCAGCAAAGGATATGTATCCAAAATGTTTTTAAAAACCTTACAAATTGGGGTGCCTGGGTGGCTCAGTGGGTTAAGCCACTGCCTTCGGCTCAGGTCATGATCTCAGGGTCCTGAGATTGAGCCCGACATTGGGCTCTCTGCTCAAGTGGGGAGCCTGCTTCCCCCCCCTCTGCTTGCCTCTGCCTACTTGTGATCTCTCTCTCTCTGTCAAATAAATAAATAAAATCTTTTTAAAAAAACTTACAAATTAATAACAATGTACATATCTACTATAATTTTCAAAAAATTAGTACTCAGAAGTCCACTTAGCTTATTAACAGATTCTTTTAATTGGACCCCAGTTGCACAGGATTAGATAATTTCTGGTTCATAACACGCTGTCATAATTGATTAATACATGACTTTCCTTTATTCAGTCAGTTCCTTAATTATCTTGCAATGTAATACAGCTATAACTAACCACGCTTTAGGAAGAAAAAGTACTTTGAGTTTAACCTACCTCTCACCAGATTTCCGCCCCCTCTCCCTGTCTCCCCACTTCCTCCAATGCACATTAACCATCACCTTGGATATCATGTCCATCTTGCATTGTTTCCTGTTTATTTGGTTTTGTTACAGCAATATATATGCCCAAAAGTGTCTGTAAATTTTTGTTTTAATTATTTTTAATTTTATAAGAATTCTGTAAACAATTTTGGAAGTCACTCTTTCATTTAATATTATATTCTTAAGATTCATCCAGACTTTTGTTGTCACTGTTTCTTACTTTGACTGCTACGTAATATTCCATTCTGTGAATATGACACATTCTGTTCTTCCTCTTTTCTACATATGGACATTGGGTTGGTTCCAGTTGCTGCTATAAATATTCTATTCTCTTAATTTAAAAAAAATTATTTTTTATTATGTTATCCTATAAATATTCTTGTATGTGCTTCCTACTGTATCTATATAAGAATTCCTTTTCCATACATGCCTAGAGGTTCCGTTACTGGATCCCAGTGCATGCAAATAGTCAACTGTATATTCGTTTTGCATCCCACAATTGTGTCTTCTTCATAGAGTTTTTCCTTTCATTTACTTATTGTATTTTATCAATTCTAACATGCACTTTTCCCTCATATTGTAATTTTTTTTAAAAAATAGGAATATGCTTACAATCAATGATGTACTGTGGTTTGTCAGTATTTTGTTCTCTCCAAATGAGACATAAGAATAGTGACTTGCCTTCAAATCAGTAGTGTTTTAGATGTGATAAATATGATCATTTTCACAAATGTACTTTATCTCACACATGTACTTTATCACCCGCATACTTCAGCCATTTACAAAATGTTAAATCCTATAATTAAAATCACAAGTGCCACTGGCACATACAGGCGTGGGGGAAAAGGCAGCTGACTCTCAGAAAGCTCACGCAGAGCTGGTGGCAGGAGCAGAGCCAGGCAGGGAGGAGGGGCCGGGCAGCACTAGCGCCCCTGGGTACCAGTCAGGTGCACCATGAGGAGAAAGCAGAGAATGTCCATCGTGAGTCAGTGAACGGAGATTCCTGGAGAGAGTTTGTAAGGAAACCCTTAGGCATGGCTTTCCCCAGAGCAGAGCCGTGAACCATCCCTTTGAGCAAGTCTGCCTGCAATATTCCCAGACCAGCTGGTGTGGCAGGAAGCTCAGCATGCGGGAGCTATCCCTGCCCAGGGAAGGCTGGCCCTGGGTTTCAGTGCTGGTTTCACTAATAAATCCCTTGTCAGCAAAACACTTTCACTTCCTAGTCCATTCCTTCAGAAACCAGGTCGAGTAATAAAATAACATTAAAGAGAGAGATACTGCCGATCTTCAGCAAAACTTTATTTTTTTTCTTTGAAAACAAGACGTTCAGAGGGGTTTTCATTACCTGTAGTAGCTTCCTGTTCTCAAATACCGTGATCCCCAAAGACCCGGGGCAACTGAAGGAAGCAAGAAGGATGCATGGGCTTCCCCCAGGCTTCCAGTTCCAGGTCTCTGTGGTTCTGCCATGAGCACGTCAAACTTCCACAGTGAAGATTGAAACCTGATTTGTAGCTCCCAAATCGGGAAAGCAACATCATGCTTTGGAAGGTATGCCCAGGAAGGAGGGAAGTAATGTTCATTTCCTGGCTTACTCCCACTTACGCACTAGGGCTGGGTATCCTCACTTTGTGCCAACCCTAGAGAATTGTTGAAGGATTAACCACGTTCCTTTTGGGTTTGCGTGGTGGCCACAGGCATTAAATACCTGATAAATGTCACCATCATTATTTTTATTTATTATCCAAAGACAGCAGTGAGGTGGTGGTGGGGGGTGGGGGCATTAGGCTGTCACGCTCCAAAAGAGAAATTTGCCTGTCGCTGTGATTAGGAGCAAAACAAGAAAGCCTGGCATGTTGCCAACACTTTCCCTGCAGTTTTCAATGTCTCCTTTCTAGGAATAGAAGCAGAAAGAATAGGGAAAATGTCATTTGGCAGATAACCTTCCCTCCTGAGGTTTTGTTTTATTATTATTTTCCTTGAGGCATCACATAAAAAAATGGGGACAATTATTTTATCAAACTTCTTAGTGCAAAAAATTATAACCACATTTTTCCTTCTGTAGCCTTTAACTTCTGGGAGCAGATGGTTCTGGCAGAGCTCCCCGCCTGCACACCAGGATCAGGGTGCCCTCCTCCTTCCATTGATCATTGTGACACACGCAGTGCCAAGGGCCCAGGTGAGGCAGGGCAGTGAGCGCTAGTGTGTACGCACTGATTCACTCAAGCTGGAATAAAATATTATGGTCACAGCGGCCCTTCTCCACCACATGTTTTGCAAATTGCTTTAAATTAAGGGGATTCAAGAACAGGCATTTGAATGAATTATAAGAATCAATTAAGTTGAAATCATTGAGTAGTTTAAAATATACTTGCACATATATTGTATGATTCAGCCCTTACAGTGACAATATAAGAGCCATTAGTATAATGTCTCTTTAACAGATGAGGGAACTGAGGCTTAGAAAAGCTGAGTGATTTGTCCAAAACTACCAATCAATCAGTGTGCAGAGCGGAAGCTTGAAAGAAGTGTTTCCCCGTGTCTCGTCCCCCAAGAGCCTGAGACTCCTGCTAGAAGGGATCTTAGTACTATTACTCACTTCCAGCTCCCAGGACTACTTTCTCAAGACTGTGAAAAAAAAAAAATAGTTGTTCTGTATAGAAACTGCAAGGAAAGAAGGAAGGGGAAGGGGAAAGGGAAGAGGAAGGAAAGGGGGTGGGAAAAGAGTGGGGGGAGGGGGAAAGGGAGGGGGAAAGAAAGGGGAGGTGTAGGGAGGGAAGGCGAGGGAGGGAAGAGAAGGGGAGGGGAGGGGAGGGGAGGGGAAGGAAGGGAAGGGGAGGGGAGGGGAGAAGAAAAAGAGTAGCACCTTAGCATCTAGTGTCTCCACTAAGGGAACATTTGTGTATTCCCCCAGATCTTGAGAGAGGATCCAGCTCATTTTCTAGGAGAGATAGCACAGGCCGTAGACAGCACCAATCACAGAAAACTGTCTCTAAAATCCTTTCTAGATAGCTCTTTTTCTCCCTGAAGATTTAAATTTGACAACTGCTAAACAATCCCTTCCATCTTTCTGTGGAGACCTGTGACTGCCCCTCTGCACCCCCCCCCCTTCTGTCACGCAGCAGGCTCACACAGCCTGGCCTCCTCAGAAGCCTAGGCTCCCCACCTATGATTATCCAGCCAGGAATTGGAGGGAACAGAATCCTTTATCATCTTACATAGGAGGCCCACCACTCCCTTATGAAGGGAGAGTAAGAGGCACTTCCTGAAAGAAGAGGTATAATTAGGGGAGAAAAAGGGAATTGCAAGTAGAAACTAGGAAAGGAGATATGACACTGGAAGAGCTTGGGGCTTCCAGGAGGATTTTAAATCCTTAGTTGTGGTAAGTGAGGTAAGACATGGGCAAGGCCAGGCTGCGATATGGAACACAGAGGGGCTGACCATGGCCGTGACCAGAAGGAGATGAAAACACCTTGCACCTAGGGAGATGCATAGGAGAAGAGGAGAAAGGGAGGTTCCCCACACCACCACCTTCTAGGTGGGTCATATCTGATAAACGCATTTGAATTTTGAAGGACAAGGGATTGTATAATATGGCTGCTCAGCATCTCAGAGTGGCCCTTTTCTTTGGGGAGCAGGGGAGATCACAGGAGTTTGAAGGGTGCAGTGAGGGGGGTCATGGTAGTTGGGAAGCTCAGTAACACCCCATGTTCTGATGCCAAGTCAAGGGCCCACCCCACTGTAGCACAGCTGTCTCTCACATTAGCTGGGTAATTCTAACATCTCAGTCATTGATGACATGAAAAACTCTAGGAGGTAAGCCACATACTTGTGGGTTTTTAACATTTTGATAGTTTGGCTATTGTACAGACTTTTATTAAACTCAGTCTCTCTCTCTCTCACACACACACACACACACACGTGCGTACCCACGCACGCACAAATAGCTCTGAGAAGAGTACTTCTGAGCATCGGAAGACATTTTGACTTGGAACCCCCCGCCCCTTAGTAACCTGCTTGAGGGAGAGGAGGAGAGGGAATGGACTCTCCCTGGACTCTCACTGAAGGTAGAAACTCAGTGTTACAGAACTTGAGTGCCCAGCGGTGGTATCTCTGCTCCAAATCACTCTGATCACATGATTTCGAAGAGTCTAGTATCAGGAGACTCCCTGGTGCCTTCAGTGGCTGCCACGAGTATTCAATAGGTTTACCACGTCTTAGTGTGAGGAGTTCGGGGTGGTGAGGGGGTATTATGGCAGGACCTTGCCATTCGCCAAATTCAGAACACAGCCGGCAGTAAGATCAATAAATGTCCTAGGAAATGGCTGTGGAGTGAATCCTGGTGAAGGAGTGAATGGATGACCGCAGGGGGACCCAGGTTCCATTACGGTTTCTGCACAGCGGTGTTGGTTGTGGCTGGAGCCTCACCATTCTGCAAGAAGCACCTGCAACAGGAGCTCAGCCTGTGGTCCTTGCTGGAGGCTAGAGAGGGGCCTCCAGCCCACAGTCATGGTTCTTCTGCTCTGACTCATACTACAGCCATCTTTCTTGGGCAGGTTGTGGCCCGGGAAGCAGCAGGAAGGACCCACCTGGGGGAAGTGGATGGGGACCTTGTGCCGGGATGAACAGCTTGCTAGGCAGGGCTACATGTAGAAACATGTCTTCTAGCAAATGGAGGGGTTCGATCTTAACTCTACGACCTTGCTGTGCATTCAAGGTCTAGCAACAAATACTTCAGACCAGCTACAGCTCTTCACCATCTCTGAGTTTTTGAGTCAGTTTGTGACCAAGCTGCTGAATCGGTCACTTGGACGTGTTAAGAAATAACATAGGTTGTAAACCTTTTAAATAATTCATAATGGATCTTAGGTCAGAATATCCTCCTCCAGGGGAGCGTGGGGAATTCAGTCGGTTAAGAGTCTCACTCTTGGTTTAGGGGCAAGTCCTGATTTCTGGGTCATGAGCTCTTGATTTTGTTTTCTCTTTAATAATATACTTTGTAACTAGAACTCAGACAGCAATTCAGTAATGTGGCAGGATACAAAGTCAATGTACAGAAATCAGTTGCTTTCTTATACACTAACAATGAAAACACAAAAAGGGAAATTAGAATATCGATTCCATTTACTATAGCACCAAGAACCATAAGATACCTGGGAATAAACCTAACCAAAGAGGTAAAGGATCTGTACTCGAGGAGCTACAGAACACTCATGAAAGAAATCGAAGAAGACACAAAAAGATGGAAGACCATTCCATGCTCTTGGATTGGAAAAATAAACATTTTTAAAATGTCTATACTGCCTAGAGCAATCTATAATTTTAATGCCATTCCAATAAAAATTCCACCAGTATTTTTGAAAGAGCTGGAGCAAATAATCCTAAAATTTGTATGGAATCAGAAGAGACCCCAAACTTCTAAGGAAAGGTTAAAAAAGAAAAACAAATCTGGTGGCATCATGTTGTCTGATTTCAAGCTTTCCAACAAAGCTGGGATCAACAGGACAGCATGGTACTGGCATAAAAACAGACACATAGACAAATGGAACAGAGTAGAGAGCCCATATATGGACCCTCAACTCTATGGTCAAATAATCTTTGACAAAACAGGAAAAAAATATACAGTGGATAAAAGACAGTCTCTTCAATAAATAGTGCTGGGAAAATTGGACAGCTATATCTAGAAGAATGAAACTTGACCATTCTCTTATACCATACACAAAGATAAACTCAAAATGGATAAGAGAGGGCACCTGGGTGGCTCAGTGGGTTAAACCATTGCCTTCGCCTCAGGTCATGATCTCAGGGTCCTGGGATCGAGTCCCGCATCAGGCTCTCTGCTCAGCAGGGAGCCTGCTTCCCTCTCTCTCTCTCTCTCTCTCTCTCTCTGCCTGCCTCTCTGCCTACTTGAGATCTCTCTCTGTCAAATAAATAAATAAAATCTTTAAAAAAAATGGATAAGAGACCTCAATGTGAGACAGGAATCCATCAGAATCCTAGAGGAGAACATAGGCAGTAACCTCTTCGATATCAGCCACAGCAACTTCTTTCAAGATATGTCTCCAAAGGCAAAGGAAACAAAAGCAAAAATGAACTTTTGGGACTTCATCTAGATCAAAAGCTTCTGCACAGCAAAGGAAACAGTCAACAAAACAAAAAGGCAACCCACGGAATAGGAGAAGATATTTGCAAATGACAGTAAAGACAAAAGGCTGATATCCGGGATCTATAAAGAACTTCTCAAACTCAACACACACAAAACAGATAATCAGGTCAAAAAAATGGTCAGAAGACATGAACAGACACTTCTCCAAAGAAGACATACAAATGGCTATCAGACACATGAAAAAATGTTCATCATCACTAGCCATCAGGGAGATTCAAATTAAAACCACATTGAGATACCACCTTATACCAATTATAATGGCCAAAATTAACAAGACAGGAAACAACATGTGTTGGAGGGGATGTGGAGAAAGGCAAATCCTCTTACACTGTTGGTGGGAATGCAAGTTGGTGCAGCCACTTTGGAGAACAGTGTGGAGATTCTTTAAGAAATTAAAAATAAAGCTTCCCTATGACCCTATAATTGCACTACTGGGTATTTACCCCAAAGATACAGATGTAGTGAAAAGAAGGGCCATCTGTACCCCAATGTTCATCGCAGCAATGGCCACAGTTGCCAAACTGTGGAAAGAACCAAGATGCCCTTCAACAGACGAATAGATAAGGAAGATGTGGAAGATAAGGAATACACTATGGAGTATTATGCCTCCATCATAAAGGATGAATACCCAACTTTTGTATCAACATGGATGGGACTGGAAGAGATTCTGCTGAGTGAAATAATTCAAGCCGAGAGAGTCAATTATCATATGGTTTCACTTATTTGTGGAGCATAAGATATAACATGGAGGACATGGGGAGATGGAGAGGACAAGGGAGTTGAGGGAAATTGGAGGGGGAGATGAACCATGAGGGACTATGGACTCTGAAAAACAGTCTGATGGTTTTGAAAAGTTAGGGGGTTGGAGGTTGAGGGATCCAGGTGGTGAGTATTATGGAGGGCACATATTGCAGGGAGCACTGGATGTGGTGCATAAACAGTGAATTTTGTTACACTAAAAAGAAATTAAATAAAATAATAAAATAATATGTTTTGTGGCAGTACCATGCTGTTTTAGTTATTATGAGATCAATATTGGGCTGGATGCTTCTTCCCTCTGCTCTCTTTCAAAGTATCCTGGTTATTCTTGGAAGTTTTATTCTTCCCCACAAATTTACCATCAGTTTACCAAGTTTTAAGAAAAAACCTGTTGGGGCCCCTGGGTGGCTCAGTGGGTTAAAGCCTCTGCCTTCTGCTCAAGTCTTGATCCCAGGGTCCTGGGATCCAGTCCCGTGTCGGGCTCTCTGCTCACCAGAGAGCCTGCTTCCCTTCCTCTCTCTCTGCCTGCCTCTCTGCCTACCTGTGATCTCTGTCTGTCAAATAAATAAGTAAAATCTTAGAAAAAAGGAAAAAGAAAAAAAAAGAAAAACCCTGTTGGAGTTTGGATTGGAGTTACATTGAATCTATAGATGAACTTTAACACCATTGACTTCTTAAAGATTCGTTTCATTTCTATGATTACAGTATGTTTCTCCATTTATTCAGGCAGTCTTTACCATCTCTTACTACCATTCAGGATCTTCCCGTAGAAGCTTACATACTTCATTGGAATTATTAGGCTCTGATACTCTCATATCTTACTCTAAACCACAGTCTTTTCAATTACACTTTCTATCATTTTTGGTGGTTAATCAGTATTTAAAATTTAAATATAAAATGAAAAATAAAATAAATGAATTTTGTTTATCATTTCTAATAATCTATTGTTCTTTTGATTTTTCCATGTAAAAGATCCTTTGACTGGTTTATTTCCTCCTTCCTATCGCTTCTCGGCCTTTTGGCTAAGATCAAGTGTATTTCCTCCTTCCTAATCCTTCCGCACTTAATTGATTATTCTTCTGTCCTCACTGCACTATTGTGGAAACCCAATACAATGTCTAGCAGAGCTAGGAATAATGGGAAGACTTCTCATGTTTCTTCATTTAGTATGGCATGTGCTGTATTATTTTTATAGATACCCTTTATTAGATTATAAAAGTGACCTTATACTCCTAGTTTACTGAACGTTTATCATCATGAATGTATATTGAATGTTATCTTAAGGTTTTCCTCAACCTATTGAAATGGTGATATAATTTTTAATCCATTAGTATAGAAAAATAGGTGTTTTATAACCAAGTGGTATTAAGCCAGATTTATCTTGAAGTTGTCTTTTTATAAGGTTTGATTCAATTTGCCAGTATTTTATTTAAAGATCTTTAATCCATTTTAATGAGTAAAGGAATGTCCTAACTTGACTTTTTCAACATATCAGTATAGTTTTGGGTGTCTGGGCTATGACAGTCTTATAAAATGAGGGAGAAGCGACCCTTCTCCGTTGGCATGGTGATAAAAGAGTGAAATGATGTATACCCGAAACGTTTGGTAGAACTTACCAGTAAAATTATTTAAGTCCATTTTTTTTCCTTCTTCAGAAGATTTAGAACAATTGCTTCAATATTTTATCACTTATTTCTTCTGTCAGTTTTGGTGAGTTGTTTTTTTTTCTACCTTTCTCCCCACTTTTCTCTGTTTTTAAAGTTGTTGGCGTCTGTCACGTTATATTTAAATTCTCTACCTAAAATGATTAATGTCTTCTTTCACATTCAAAATATTCTTTTAGGTTTTTTCCTCCTTATCCCCCCCAGAGATATTTATATTCTAGTTTTTGTTAGTTTTGTTTTTACCATGAAACAGCTCTGGGCCATATGCATCTTCTCTATAGTACTTTGGGTTCCTTCTATCGTTCTTTCTCAAATCTTGAAATTTTCAGCCTTTAATTTTTAGCCATTTTCCTGTTCTTTGGTAAGTGCTGAAGAGTATAAATTTTCTTTTTTCACTCTTGTTACAGCTATAAATGCTGAGAGATTGTATAATTCTAAGAATTTTAAATTTCCATTATAATTTATTATTTAAATCATAATTTATTAGTTTCTTTTTCAATTTCCAATTTCTAAACATACAAGGTTTTAAATTTAGATATTTGTTTTGAGCCTCAACTTAGTTATTCAAATCAGCAAATACAACATCTGTAATACATATGCCATGAATTTTATTGAGACTTGCTCTGTGACCCAGTGCTGATCAAATTTTGTAATGTTCATTGTGTGCTTAAGAGTAGTCTATATTCTCTATGTGATGGATATAAATTTAATTGAGTTGTTTGAATCTGTAATATACTTGTTAATTTTTTTAAGATTTTTTTTTTCAATTTGACAGAGAGAGAGAGATCACAAGTAAGCAGAGAGGCAGGCAAAGGGAGAGGGAGAAGCAGGCTCCCTGCTGAGCAGAGAGCCCAATATGGGGCTTGATCTCAGGACCCTGAGATCATGACCTGAGCTGAAGGCAGAGGCTTAACCCACTGAGCCATCCAGGTGCCCTATACGTGCTAATTTTTATCTTCCTGATGTGTCTATAATTAAGTGAAGTATTTTGAAGTTCCAAATCCACTGATGATTTTCAAATCTCCCTGGAATCTACCAAATTGATTTTGCATATTCTGAGACTATTTCACTAAGCCTACACATGTTTAAAATTCTTGAATCACCTTGACTCTCAAATATGTCATCACTCCATAGTGACTCCCTTCTCGCCTAACAATTTTTTTATTACCTAAAGCCCATTTTTCTGCACCAGCTTCCTTTTGGTTAGAATTTTCCTGACATATCTTTTTCATCCATTGAGTGGGGTGCAGAAAATGGATGTATAATCCAGAGAGTAAAATATTCTTGGTCACTTCTGAGGATAGAATTTTAAAACAGAAAATTGGCTACAAATATGGTGAAGTAAATAGAGTAGCAAAAGGAGAAAATCACAGTAAACCCAGATAGTAGAAATGGGCATGAGGCCATTTCCAATCACAGCGCAGGAGAAGCAAATGGAAAATGGTCTTTCCCAGAGCCCCCAGAGGCTGCTGGCCCCACTGCTGTGGGAACACAGCAGGGCAGGAAGCTGGTGTCTGCACTCCCTGGCTCCTACTGCTGCTCCCACTGATGCCTCATTGTTTCTGCTACTTCCCTTTTATAGAGTTTTATTGCATCCCTATGTGGTCCTTAATGTTACATTTTGTATATAGGGTTTTTTTAACTTTATAAAAATGGTACGATGCTGTATATAATCTCCTGGGTTTATTTTCACATTTAATTGTCTATAGCTCGGGTTTATTCATTTTGTGGCACGCCTCTTGAGTTAGTTTACATTTCATTGTGTAAACACCCCAGAGTTTATTCATGAACTCTCCTGTTGATAAGCATTTGGATTGTTTTCAGAATTTTTGTGAATAGTGCTGCGATGACCTCCTTGTGTGAAAGTTTTGCTTAAGGATATATAAACAAGTGAAATTGTGGGTCAGAAGGTAGATGAGTATTTAAATTTATTAGTTAATGAGGAACTGTTTTCGAAAGTGGTTTCATCAATTGGCTTGAGATCAAAATTCCATAGATGGATGAAGACGTGGGTAGGTAGGATAGGTTAGGACAAATAATATTGGCAAGTGCTCTATATATTATTAACAAAGTAAAAGCCAAAAGTTCTAAAAGCACAGAGTAGGGAACATATGGACTTGCCTAGAATCACAATCACATTTGCCACATGGGAAATTTTGCCCTTCATTCTCCGAAGAGAGGGTGGAAAGTCTAAAGCTGGAACATTAGTTTTTATGTGGTAGGACCTTCCGGTCAACTGCACAATGACTTTTGAACAAGTCAGGTTTATTGAGGTATAATCACTCTTTTTTTGGTGTACAGTTCTATGAGTTTAGGCAAATATTTGCCGTCATGTAACCACTACCACAATCAAAGCAGAACAGTCCATCATTCCAAAAAGTGGCCTCATGGCTCTTTGTAATGGATCCACACCCACCCATCACCTCTGGCAACCGTCATTCTAATTTCAATCCTTATTCTTTTGACTTTTTCAGAAAGTCACGCAAATGAAATCATGTAGGTTGTAGCCTCTTCACCTGACTACTTCCAGCTAGTATAATAACTGGATTTCTGAGATTCATCTGTGCTATTATATGTGTCAGTAGTTCATTCCCTTTTATTGCTGAGAAGTATTCTGTGCAGGGATGTACCTCAAGTTCATTTCTCCATTCACCAACAGAAGGACGTTAGTGTCGTTCATAGTTTTTGGTGATTGTGAGTTAAGTTACTATGAATGTTTGCCCACAGGTCTTTGAGTGGGGTTTGTTTTCATTAATCCTGGGTAAATATCAAAGATCAGAATAGCTGGATTGCATGGTAAGCACATATGTAACTGTATAAGAAACTTCACACTGTTTCCTACTGTAACTTTACAGTTTTATACTCTACCAATAAGACTTGAAAGTTCTAGTTGTTTGATATCTTTATTAGCACTTAATATTGTCAGTCTTTTTAATTTTACCTGTTTAAGTAAGTATGTAAGGGTGTCTCATTATGGTTTTATATTGCATTTCCCTAATGTCTAATATTGTGAAGGAGCATTTCCTCAGATGCTTATTTGCCATCCATATCTCTTCTTTGGGGAAATGTATACATAAATCTTTCCCCACTTTTTAAGTTGAACTGCTTCTCTTCTTACTGAGTTTTATGAGTTCTTTGTATAATCTACTTACAAGTCCTTTATCATATGTGTGCTTTGCTAATATTTTCTTACAGTCTGTGACTTGTCTTTTCATTTTCTTAATAGTGCCTTTTTAAAAGAGTTAGGTTGGAAGACACACATCTTAATTTAAGACTTACTGTAAAGCTGTAGTAATCTAGGCAATGTGGACTTGGTGCAAGATGAACAATGAGATCAATAGAACAAAATAAAAAGTCAATTAATGTTCCCCCCAAAATGCAAGGTAAATAATTGAGAAGTATTTTCAACAATGCTAGAATGGATGGCCAAACTTACAAAGCAAACAAAACAAAGCAAAACTTTCATTTTTCCCATGAGCCACATGCAGAAATCAATTTGAAATGAATCATAGGCCTAAAGATAAAATCTAACACTGCAAAATTCTATGAATAAAACACAACAGAACATCTTTTTGATTGCAAATGAGGCAAAGATTCCTCAGATAGAACACAAAAATACAAACCATAAAAGAAAAATATGATAAATCAGACCTCATTAAAATTCAAATTTTCCACTTGAGGACCTTTAAACTTCAAAGCACAATATGAAATAGGTAGGATAGGTAAGTATTATACTCATTTTACAGATAAAGAAATTGAAACACAGAGACGTTTAGATCACAAAGCTGGAAGTGTTAAAGCAAGTAATCAGAGGTTGGTGATGCCTTCCAAGTGTAGGCTTTAGCCCCTCCATAAACACAGAAGTTGATCCAAGTGCAAACACAAATAACTTTTATTAGCTGTGCCACAACTCTGCCAAAAATAATTGAGAATTGGATGCATGCTTATACATACAGCAACCTTATCTCTTATGTACATGTGAGCAGATATCTGTGCAACTCTTTAGTCCCACAGGCATTTGGCATGACCGCTATGAGGTCAACTCAATATGGACTCTTCCCAACTAATCTCCAAATTGACCTGATAAGAAACAGCAGCTGTCAACTAATCTGTGGCTTTCAAGAGTATAAAACCTGACATTAACAAGGGCTTGGTATTGCTGGCTTTGGCGACCACACTAAAAAGAACATAGACCGTAAATTCACCCACATCATGCACTCTCAGATATCAATATGTAAGATTACCTAGGTTAAATGGCCCTGCATTCCTCATGAGTTCCTCTCTTCCTTATGCCTGGTGTTCTGCTTGATTCTGACAGCAGCAACTGACAAAATTCTACCAACAATGATCACCTGGTTGTGTGGACTAGAAACCATTCCCAACTTTTGGTGCAACTTTATATCAAATTGTATCAGATTGTCCACTGAAAACCAAGTGGGGTGGGAGTGGTGCAGCTGAAACTAGTGGAGAGGCTCTCAGGGAGTTGAGAACAAGGGTAGAAATCCACCCTAGAAATCATCCATCATTTGTAAAAGATTGGATCTCTTCCATGCATTCTTTTCCTCTTTCTAACAATTTTTTTTGAAGTGCAATGCTCATTGTAGCTTTTGAGTCAAATAGTGGATGTCTGATGAAAAAATAAATTTACCTGTCTCCAGTGCAAATACACATCAAATAATAACCCCTTCTGTCCATTTCAGGCCACAATTTCTGTTTGAGGTCTGTGATCAAAAAAAGAAAATATCATACTACAGTCTACCAATGGATAGATTCCTGAAATTAGTCATCATATTGAAGTAACATTGATAAAAACAGCACTTTTAATTTCAAAAGCTATTTTGTATTGGCTCCAGCACCAAAAGCATCTCTTCTTTTACAAAACCAAACCAAATCCACCAAACAAGAGCACTTCCTCTCAGCCTGATTTGACTTGAACCAAGCATCTGCCCCATGGTCAGTTGGGTAGAAAAGGAGACAGGATCTCACTCAATGGCCACTGTGTTATGATGCCATCCACACAAGGAAAATTCAGTTCCTTCTAAGGAGTTACTTTGTTAGTTATCTACTTCATCCCACTGTCCACCCTCCACCTGCCCCTTCTATCCTCCAAGTCTTTCAGAATCTGTGTGGTGAATGGGCTTAAAAATGAGGCTTCTCCTGAAGTCTGGCAACCACTCAGCTTACAACCTTGTGGTTCACTTCTTTGCACTCACTCCTAGCGAGAACCTTAAGCTTCTATCCCACTAAACTTCCCACCCATCCTGATCATGCCTCATTCCTTTACATCATCAGTCTTTTGAATATACTTTTACCCTGAGTGAGTCTGCCTAGGAAATGCCTATTCATCTTTTTAGAGCTACCTTAACCATCATCTTCTTCTCTGCAAAGGCTTCCCTAATTCTATCATACTCTCATCTAGGACGGAATCAAGCTCCGTTGTATTGGACACCTCAAGTTGCATTGGCTTACTTTTCTTATATCACATAATGTTGTATAGGGATACTTGGGACTGTGCTCCGTTCATCTATGCCCTTCCAACATCTTGGAGAGTTCAGTAGGCAAAAGCAAATGTTTTTTGAAGGAATGAGTAATCTATTCAACCAACAAATCAATTAATTAATTCAGCCATGGTGCCAAGGTTAACCTGTTTCTTGTTGATTATGACCTAATTTTAGTACCCTAAGTGGTAATTTGTTTTGTTTTTCTTTCTAATTGATACTCAGAAACTTTGTAATAAAATGTACTTACACGTTGAAAGTACTTAATGAAGGATAAAAAAATGAAATCAGAAATCTTTCCAAAGAAAGATATCATTTTAATACCCCAAACTTTTATAGAGCATTCTATATCCCAGCACTGTCCTGAATATATTACTTATATTAAATCAGCAAATCCTTCTAAGAACCCGATGATGTGGGTACTATTATTATCTGAACTTTACATATGAAGAATCTGAGCTACAGAGTAAGTAACTTGGTAAGAATTGGTGCAGTCAAGACTAGTTGCACATAATATTGTCCCTGGGGCCATGCGTGTAATCAGAAGGACTGCCTGCCTCTCTCAGAGATATCAGGAGCTTTAGGTAATATCGTTTATATATGTAAGCATTGCATTTAGCTCACATTTTCATAGAACTCCCCATGGAACAGTCATACCTATCAAGGAAGGATCAGCACTGGATTTGTGGGCAAGCAACCCCTTGCACTTATATAAAACACTGAGCTCAGGAGTTGTAATTCTCTGCTGCTTCCATCTCGAGACTCTTAATAATTTTCGAAAAAGGAGACTCACATTTTAATTTTTCACTAGACCCTGCAAATTATGTAAGTGTTCTTGGAAAAGATACAAAATACCCAAGGAGGCATTTGTGAAGTATATGGATATTTATTTTACCTATTGTGAACATGATAGCTATGCTTTTTTTCCCCAGAGAGTTAAAAAAAAAAATGAGGTCTTGCATTTATTTAACCAGATCCAAACTGTAATACTGGAGAAGGTAATCAGGATGACTCCTTTTCAAATGCAAGCATCCATGCGGGACCCTTTCTTTTTCTTTCTTTCTTTCTTTCCTTCTTCTTCCTTCCTTTCTTCCTTCCTTCCCTCCCTCCCTCCCTCCTTTCTTTCTTTCCTTTTTTCCTTCCTTCTTTATTTCTTTAAGAAGGAGAGAGAGTGCACACAGTGAAGGGGCAGAGGTAGAAAAAGAGAGAAAATCTCAAGCAGACTCTGCTGAGCACAGAACCTGAGGCCAGGCCCGATCTCACAACCCTTGTGATCATGATCTGTGTTGAAATTAAGAGTCAGATGCCCAACTGACTGAGCCACCCACATGCCCCAGGACTAGTTTCTTTAAAAAGATTTTTTTTTTTCCTCAAAGGATGCCTAAAGGAGTAATCGGTATTTCCTTCTCTGGCCATGCTGGTGGAGGAGAGAGAGGGCAGATACACAGTTAAAGGAATGCAAGATGATCAGCTTGGGGAGGATGTGGGAAAGCAGGAAAGATCAACTTGAAAAGGAAAACCAGACAAGGCAGTGAGGAGAACTTGGAAGTTGCATAAAGATTTTAGATACATGTCTTGTACACACTTGGGAGTGGTAGCCTTGAGGCTTTCTGTTGAGAGGAAGAACATGGTCAAAGTGTTGAGGTCATACAGATTCACCAAGAGGTAGTGTGCAGGGGCATTGCTGAAGAGCAGGCAGCCTTCCCCTAAAGGGAAAGCGGGTGGATTGATGAGATCTTCCAAAGAGGTATTTGGGAAGGAAAGATCTCAGGCTCCCTGAGGATGCTGTGGTGACAGTCAGCTGTATCCAGTGGCTGCTTGGCTGTGAGATGGGAGGAGAGTTGGATAACTCGGAGATCTTGGGCCACAGCAACCTGAAAATGTGGCGGTAGCTTGGAAAAGAATGGGATCATTCTCTTATGGTCAGCTTCCCATGTCTTTCCTCATTTGTCAAATTGTAAGTCCCTAAAAGGAGGGTTCTATTTGGTCTCTGCAGCTCCCATTGCCTAGCACAGTGCACCAAACAGACTGTGACTGTCCTGTCCCCTGTCCTAGCTCACAAAGTGTGATGATGGCCTTGTTCATTGGTCAGTTTGTGACCGTGATCAGTGGCATGCAGAAGGCCCAAGAAACACAATATGGATAGGATCATGGCAACCATATGGATGAATCAAAGCTGGGTTGGAGACTCTTCTAGCTTGTGGAGATCCTGTCAATTTTATTGAACCACGGTCATTTACTACTGAAGGATAAATACTCCACATATGTATTGGCTGACAGATACTTGAGAAGACAAGATACAGGAAAAAAACCTAAATTCCTCAAAAGAATTTTCTAATCACTCCTCCTTCATTTTCTCTCTGGTGCTGTTTTTACAAATCCAGTGTAGACACTGTGCCCATAGCCACAGATCTGTCATGCATTGATACTCCCTGTAGCAGTATTCTGGAACCTCAGGTGTTCAAAAATAAGTAAATGATACCCGTCAGTTTATAGCACAAATGTCCACCTGCTCTTCTATTCTCTGCTTTGAGTTATTGGGGCTGGAATGCTAGAACTCCCTTTCTCTTTGGCCAGCCACTCTGCCAATCTCTATCAACAGCTGGAGCTAGAGGAAGACTCTAAAGCTAAAAGAGAAGGGGCCTTCTTTTTCTTGTTTGCTTCCTTTCCTATGGGGTCACCCCAGCCTCACTGCAACAATACATTCCAAATTAAGTTTTTAATGGGTACATATGGAACACAGTACCCAATGATAATAGGATAAACATTCTTCTTAGGAACACATGGTATAATTTTTTTTAATTGACCCAATATCAAGCTTTAAAGGAACTCTCAACAAATTCCAAAGAATCTGTAACATGCAGAAAAAAAGATTTCCTTTGCCATGATGCAAAGTAACTAAAAACAGCCTCATACATTCTAGAATAATAATAACAATGAAGAAATCATTCCAAAACAAAAACAAAAATAAAATAAAACAGAACAAAAACACCCTTCTAGCCACTTCATGGATTAAAGATGACATGGAACTTTTTTAAATACTTAAAATTTAGTAAAAATTTGCATGAATTTATATGAAAGTACAACTTATCTGAACTCACAATATTTAGCTGAAGTGGTACATCAAAGGATATTTAAATATTTTTATTTATGTTAGAGAGGAAAAAAAGCTTTATGTTACCGAGCTAAGTTAAAAGAAAAAGAAGTTAATACAAAGTCAACAGAATAAACCCAAAGCTGGCAGAAGAAAGGGTGTAATAAAGTAAGAGCAGACATTAATGACAGAGAAAGCAAATATACAATAGAGATCATCAGTAAGGTCAAAGTCATTTTTCTGAAAGAAACTGATGAAATAAGCAAACCTCTGGTGAGACTGATTAATAAGACATAAGTACGAGAGAATGAAAAGGCACAAATGAAAACTATTTAGAACAAAAATTGGGGCATTAGAGATTGAAAAGATAATATTATAGATTACTTTATGCCTTTTTTAAAATTAAAAATCTCAACTTGGCATTGATGAAGTTTCCCAATCACTCAATCTACTTCACTTAATATATAATTTTTGAACACCTATGCTGTCCAGGGCACTGCTCTATACTCTGGGGATTCAGTGAGAAATAAGCCAGTAAGGTCCTGTTTTTAGGGACTGTATATGTCAAGAGTGAGGGAGACAGAGAAACAAGATTCTTTTGCAAAGTGGTAGGACTGTGAAGAATAGAAAACCGGGTGATGTCATTGTGCGTGGGGGTGGGTCTACTGGACTGAGGAAAGCTTCACACTGGAGATGTGTGTGTGAGCATATGATCGGTAAAAGGAAGCCAGTTGTGAAAATATCTGGGGAAAGAATATTATATACCAGTGCTGTCCAGTAGAACTTTCTGTGATGATAAAATATTCTATGTCTATGCTGTCCAATAGGATAATCACTAACCACGTGTAGCTTTTGAGTATTTGAAATGTGGCTAGTGTGACTGAGGAACTGAATATTTAATTTCATTTTGATTTTAATGAACTTTAATTAAAATAATTACAGACAGGTGCCGATAAATACAAAACTCTTAATTAAAGAGTAAACTTCATAGAGAAACATGTTTACGAAGCTAGTCATGAATTAAAGATAAACGTTTAAATCTTTAGCAAAAAATCTTTCCATGAAGAAAACAAGAAAAAGGAAATTTCAATTCAAATCATGTATAAAATGCTCAAGAAAAGTAGATAAAGAGGAAATACTTCTCGGATTCCTTTGATAGCAAAGGCAGACAAGACTCACGTAAGAAGAAGAGATCTTATAGGCCAATTTCCCTCACGAACACAGAAATGAAAATTCTTTTTTTAAAGCTTTTTTTTAAAACCACAATAATGCATTTCTTTTTTTTTAAGATTTTATTTATTTATGTGACAGATCACAAGTAGGCAGAGAGGCAGGCAGAGAGAGAAGGGGAAGCAGGCTACCTGCTGAGCAGAGAGCCCGATGTAGGGCTTGATTTCAGGACCCTGAGATCATGACCTGAGCCGAAGGCAGAGGCTTAACCCACTGAGCCACCCAGCTGCCCCAGAAACAAAAATTCTTAAATAAAATATTAGCAAGCCTAATCCACCAATAACTTCAATGAGATTATTGAGGGAGGTGCATTAATCCCTGGAAAGCAAGTTCAACAGATTTTTACTGAACAGGGCTATGAGCTAAGCACTCTTCTGGGTACCAAGAAATATAGCAGCAGTGAACAAAAGAAATAAAACAGATACAGTAGTCCTTTCATGGAGCTAAGAGACTTTGAACCAGCAAATGCTATCCATAGTAAGGTTCACTGGGATAAAAGCCACGGAGAAAAATAAAGCAGAGAATTGAAGGGGAGGATGGGCAAGGGAAATGCTGAGCTAAGAAGGCCTCACTAAGGAAGTGACTTTTTAGCAAATGTCTTAAGGGTGTGAGGGAGAGAGCTGAACTGATGGCCAAGGAAAGTGTCTTCCAGGCAGAGGAGCTGGGCATAAATGGCATGTTGGACCCACAGCAGAAGGCCCATGTGACTGTTGCTGGGTAGGAGGACTTGTGGAGGAAGACGTCTGCGAGCTGGCAAGAGACCAGACTGGACGAGGTCTTGCAGGCCACAGCAAAGATGTGCACATTCCATGGGAAACCACTCAACAGTTGAAAAGAAAATGGGGTATGATACAAGAACAACAAGAAAATTGGCCTCTGCTGCTGTGTTGACAATGATCTGAAGGGAAGCAGAGAGAAAAATGAAAGATGAGTCCAAGGGAGAGATGCGGGAGGTGAGGGAAGAGGGACACAGTGGTTCATGGGTGTGCGGTGGGTGTGCGCGCCGGAGGACTGGCAGGCGGTGCCCGGGGATATGTGTGAATGTGAGGAGAATGGGCCAAGGAAAGCCCCAAGGTTAATGGTTTGAACAACTAGAAAGATGGAGCCACCATTTCCAGAATGAGGAGACTCCAGAGGAACACGTATGAGAAGGTCAGGCACTCTGTTTTAGACTTGCTGAGCTTGAAATGCTGGTCACACACCTGGAGGAAGAAGGGGCGAGAGGGGGAGGTTTTTGAAAAGACAGCAGGACAGATGGGTCTGGAATGGAGAACAGGAAGTGTGGGCTGGAGGTAAATATGCGGGCAGGTCAGTTTATAGATGGCATCTAAAACTAGAACATAAGGATATCTATCCCCAAACCTGAATGGGACTGAAGAGAAATAGAAAACCATAGACCAATCTCACTTAGGAATGGTGAGGCAGAAATTGTAAATGAGTGAAAGCAAATAAGAGCACATTTCACAAATCATTATAGCAAAAAGGGACATAGTCTAGAAATATGTGTTGTTCACTATTGGAAAAATCATTTACATAACTCATTCATACTAATAAAACTGGGAAGAAAAAAAGCCCCAAGCCTATAAATATCTGCAAGATGCAGAAAAGACATTTGACAAAATGTGGCATCCGTTCCTTATAAAAATTAAATAAATGTTAACATTCTAGCAAAAAAAAAAAATGCTCAAATTTGCATGCATAATGGTCTTCATTGCAGCATTATTTGTGCAAAAATAAAACAAAACAAAAATAGAAAACAAGTATCTACCAGCACTATAGCACTATTCAGTCACTGACTGAATAAACAATGGTACATACAAATCTGCAGTTGGAAAAAGCATGAGCATATCCCTATACACAGCCAGAGCAACTGCAGATAGTTGAGGAAAAAGAGAGTAGAGAAAGAAGTGTGGTGTGCTGCTATTTATAAAGAAGTTGGGGTATATGAATGTGTGCACATATTGCCCTATTATAATTAGAAGAAAAAAATTAAAACTGTAGGGAAGGGAGAAGAAAAAGTATAGGGGAGAGAATTAAAATCTACCATCCTCCAAATATATCCACTTTGATTAATTTGACTTGGACGCCATCAGGCAAGTAGTTGGCATAATTACAATACAAAATTATATTTAACAAAATGTAATTCTTAAAAATTGAGAGTAAAATAAAGCAAAAGTTAGATACTTAGCTGTGGGCTGAATTGGTGGGCTACACATATATAGAGAAATTATTTGAAATAATTTTAAAACAGTAATTTGTATTTTTTAAGGATTTTATTGATTTATTTGACAAAGAGAGAGAGAGAGAGAGAAAGCACAAGCAGGGGGAGAAGCAGGCAGAGGGATAGGAAAAAGAAGGTTCCTCACTGAACAGGGAGCCGGAGGTGGGCCTCAAACCCAGGACCCTGGGATCATGACCTGAGCCAAAGGCAGATGCTTAATAACTGAGTCACCCACATGCCCAATTTGTGCATTTCTAGTGGGATAAACTCTAAGGACAAAGAAACCCAAGCAAATTTATTTATTTATTTATTTTTATTTATAGAGAGGGAGAAATTGGGGGAGGGGTAGAGAGAATCTCAAGCAGGCTCCATACCCAGCATGGAGCCTGTCATAGGGCTTGATCTCAAGACCCTGATATCACGACCTGAGTCAAAATCAAGAGTCAGATTCAACCAACTGAGACATCCAGGGACACCCACCTGAATAATAATCTTAAACAGCTTTTAGGAAACATATTGCTTGTGGCTGGGATATTGCTATTTTAAGATTAGTGTCCATATAATGGTGAGATAAAACAAATGAGTAAACATGTCAGCTCATTGACAACAAAGACTTCTCTCCTGAGAGGAAGGATATGTTGGTGTAAGATTGATAAAGGGGCACCTGGGTGGCTCAGTGGGTTAAGCCTCTGCCTTCGGCCCAGGTCATGATCCCAGGGTCCTGGGATCGAGCCCCACATCGGGCTCTCTCCTTGGCGGGGAGCCTGCTTCTCCCTCTCTCTCTCTCTCTGCCTGCCTCTCTGCCTACTTGTGACCTCTCTGTCTCTCTCTGTCAAATAAACAAATAAAAAATCTTTAAAAAAAAAAAAGATTGATAAAGTTCAATGTAGTCCTATAGTCTGCAATTTAAGTGTAAATTTTCAGTTTCATGATAAAGTTCAATGTAGTCCTATAGTCTGCAATTTAAGTGGAAATTTTCATTTTATCTTAAAAGAAAAAAAAAAAACTTATTTCCTAATTATTTGCCCTGAAAAAGTCTAGGCATGATCACTGAGTTGAAAAGAGCATCATTATCATTTAGAGTATAAGTCTCTAAATATCATTTTCAATCAAATGGAACTAGGACTTTCTGGAGAAATTGTGTTTTTAAATCTAGGACAAGATGGGCACCATGTGAATCTGGAGGATCGTGAAATACCAGAAAGCAAAGAAGCCATCAAGGGTTAATGAGGTTAAGTCCAAAGTCTCAGAGATCACCTTGAAAAGACTCCCACTGGCTGGAAATACAATAATTTAAGCATCAGTGAGAATTATATTTGTGATATATTGAAAGGTATAAATTTTCTTTTTTTAAGATTCATTCATTCACTTTAGAGAGAAAGAGAACAAGTAGAGGGAAGGGCAGAGGGAAAGAGAGAAGGAATCCTCAAGCAGACTCCCTGCTAAGCACAGAGCACAAAGTGGGGCTCAATCCCAGGACCCTGAGATCATGACATGAGCCAAAACCAAGAGCCAGCTGTCCAACTAACTGAGCCATCTAGGTACCCTGAAAATCATAAATCTTATTTAAATCCCAAAGTTCAGAAAAATTTTAGGAAAAACATCTCCAATTCATCACTTTTTGAGAGTACAATGGAATTAATTCATTATTTTAAAAAAACTGATAAAGGGAAAGAATCAAGCATATTGAGCTTTTTTTTATATTAATTTCACCCCTGGATAATAAAGTTGTTCATGGGGGAAAGTTTTTCATTATGGAAGACTTCCAGATAATAAACAGAGAAGGAAAGATAGAATTAGATTGCCCCCGCCCCCCCCCCAAAAGGCTAGATTGCCTAGTAAGTCTTTAAGAAATAGTCATTCTCAAAGAATGGAAACTGGAAGTGGTGTGTCTAACAGAAGTCTGATGGAAGCACACAGCATGACCTGTGATGTGTTCTTGTGAAAAAACATACCTGATCATCAATACCTGATGATGATCAATCCTTTAAGCTTAATTACCAAGGAAATACAGGAAACCCATACATTTTAAAGGCACCACTGGAATTAAATTAGCAACATCTAGGTTATTCTAGAAATATCTGTGAGAAGATGACTCAGTTTCTTCAACTAATGAATTACAAGGAGAGAGAAAATAGACTGTAAGACATTAACCAATGTCAGGGTATGGACTTTACTTGAGTCTTGAAGAAACAGAGTGCTAAGATAAAATAAAAGTACTGATAATTTCATATGTGATAACAGTATTGCAGTTATATTTCAAAAGAGCCCTTATCTTTTATAGACATACTAAAACGTGTTTTGGATTTCAGGATATGGGGTTTGAAATTGATTTAAAATAACCTGGAAGCCAGGCAGAGTGAGAAAGAGTTAAGATGAAACAAGATTGGCCATAAGCTGATAATTGTTGATATGGATGTTCACAGTTCTGTCTGTTTTGTATATTTTTGAAAATCCCCACACTCAAATGTTAAATAATTAAAAAAACTTATTTCAGCTGGGGAAGCCAAAGAAATCAGTCACAAACTTGGAGACTATATTTGCAACATGTTGTAAGTTAGAAAGATCTTGCATATATGCCCTAAGTATGTACAAGAATGTTCAAGTGTCATTTGCACTAACAAAATATTGAAATTTAGAAAACAGGCTAATTTCCATCAAGAAAGAATTAATAAAGGATGATATTTTTATACAATGGAATACTCCATTTTATACAATGGAATACTATGGAATATATAGCCATGTTAAAGAGCAATATACAGAAGATATAAAAATCTAAAAACCAGGAGGGATGGGTTGGCTGGATGATGGACATGGGGAACGGTATGTGCTATGGTGAGAAAAAGATAATAAATTAAAAACTAATAATATAAAATACAAAGAAGAAGTCAAACTATCACTCTTTGCCAATGATATGATACTTTATACTCCAAATCTGCTAGCACTTGTACAGGAATTCAGTAAAGTGTCAGGTTATAAAATCAATGCACAGAAATCAGTTGCATTTCTTTACACCAACAACAGGACAGAAGAAAGAGAAATTAAGAAGTCAGTCCCATTTATAATTGCACCCTAAACCATAAGATACCTAGGAATAAACCTAACAAAAGAGGCAAAGAATCTATACTCAGAGAACTATAAAGTACTCATGAAAGAAATTGAGGAAGATGCAAAGAAATGTAAAAAATGTTCCATGCTCATGGATTGAAAGAACAAATACTGTGAAAATGTCTATGCTAAAGTAATCTACACATTTAATGCAATCCCTATCAAAATCCCATCCATTTTTTCAAAGAAATGGGACAAATAATCCTAAAATTTATATGGAACCAGAAAAGACCATGAATAGCCAGAGAAATATTGAAAAAGAAAACCAAAGTTGGTGGCATCACAATTCCAGACTTCAAGCTCTATTACAAAGTTGTCATCATCAAGACAGTACGGTACTGGCACAAAAACAGACACATAGATCAATGGAACAGAATAGAGAGCCCAGAAATAGACTCTCAACTCTATGGTCAACTAATCTTCAACAAGGCAGGAAAGAATGTCCAATGGAAGAAAGACAGACTCTTCAACAAATGGTGTTGGGAAAATTGGACAGCCACATGCAGAAAAATGAAACTGGGCCATTTCCTTATACAACTCATAAAAATGGGCTCAAAAAGGACCTCAATGTGAGAAAGGAATCCATTAAAGTTCTTGAGGAAAACACAGGCAGCAACCTCTTTGACCTCAGCCACAGCAACTTCTTCTTAGGAACATCACCAAAGACAAGTGAAGCAAGGGAAAAAATGAACTATTGGGACTTCATCAAGATCAAAAGCCTTTACACAGCAAAGGAAACAGTTAACAAACCAGAAGACAATTGGCAGAATGGGAGAAGATACTTGCAAACGACATATCAGATAAAGGGCTAGTATCCAAAATCTATAAAGAACTTATCAAACTTAACACCCAAAGAACAAAGAATCCAATTTAGAAAGAGGCAGAGGACATGAACAGACATTTCTACAAAGAAGACATCCAGATGGCCAACAGACACATGAAAAAGTGTTCCACATCACTTTTGCACCAGGGAAATACAAATCAAAACCACAGTGAGATACCACCTCACACCAGTCAGAATGGCTAAAATTAACAAGTCAGGAAATGACAGATGCTGGCAAGTATGTGGGGAAAAGGGAACCCTCCTACACTGTTGGTGGGAATGCAAGCTGGTGCAACCACTCTGAAAAACAGCATGGAGGTTCCTCAAAAAGTTGAAAATAGAGCTACCCTATGGCCCAGCAATTGCACTACTGGGTATTTACCAAAAGATACAAAGGTGGTGATCCGAAGGGGCACATGCCCAAATGTTTTTAGCAGCAATGTCCACAATAGCCAAACTATGGAAAGAACCTAGATGTCCATCAACAGATAAATGGATAAAGAAAAGGTGGTATATATACACAGTGGAATATTATGCAGCCATCAAAAGAAGTGAATTCTTGCCATTTGTGATGATGTGGGTAGAACTAGAGGGTATTATTCTTAGTGAAATAAGTCAATCAGACAAAGACAATTACCATATTATCTCCCTGATATGAAAAAGTTGAGAGTCAATATGGGGGGTTTGGGGGTTAGGAAAAGAATGAATGTAACAAGACGGCATCAGGAGGGAGACAAACCATAAGAGACTCTTAATCTCACAAAACAAACTGAGGGTTGCTGGGGGGTTGGGGGGCAGGGGGAGGGTGGTTGGGTTATAGACATTGGGGAGCACCATATGTGCTGTGGTGAATGCTGTGAAGTGTGTTAACCTGGCGATTCACAGACCTGTATCCCTGGGGTTAATAATATATTATATGTTATAATGTATTGCATTGTATATATGTATATATATACATATATATATACACACAATGCATATATATACATATATATGTATATATAACATATGATGTAATAATACATGTTAATAAAAAATAAAAATAAATAATTAAAAATAAATAAAAAATAAAAATCCAAAAACCTAATAGAAAAAGACAAAATTTCCAGTGCAAATATGGATAAAACTCAGATCTTTTACAATAGAATACAAATAATAAAGAAGAAATATATATTCAATCCCAGTATATAAATATATACTACTCAACATATAATATTCTCTTCTCTATACTCCATATTGTCACAAATTAAAATATCTCCTAATACCAAACATTGGTGTGGATGTAAAACAGTAGGAGTTCAGTGAAGCTTAAGAGACACCTAACCTACAGCTCACCAATTCCTTTCCAATGTTTGAGAAACTTGCAAATATTTCCTAAGCATGTACAAGATTGTTTATAGCAGTGCTGTTTGAAATAAAATACTAGGGGGAAAAAATTAATGTTCATCAAGAAGAAATGAATGAAAGCAGATACATATCTCACAAGGCAGACAACATGTCTCACTCTCCTAAATAAAATATTGAGTGAAAAAAAAAAAAACCATGTTTTTTTGTTTTAGAAAAACATGCAAGAAAACACTTCATTTCCATAAAGTGAAAAGTACATAAAATTTAAGTGTGCCACTTAGAGTTACATTATATAGTGATGAAGAAACACAGAGGAGTGATAGTTTTCAGAATTTTGGTTACCTCTGGTGGGAGGAGTAGAGCATGTTAGAAGAAGGGACCTGCAAAAAGGGATGTCCATTGTATTATTATTCTTTAAACTGCTCTGTGTCCAGAATCTTTTATCTTTGTGAGGGTGTTCCTAGGAACAATTACATCAAATGAGATAACAGAAGTAGTTTATTACAAGACTCTAGTTAATAATAGGAGAGCAAAGAAGTTTGAGTGTAGTGAATCTGATGAAGCCTTAGTGGGGGGAGGACGGTGAGGACCCCAGGCTAGGTAGCATGACACTCCCGCTCCCAGGCACCTGATCTGGAGACAGCCGGTGTTACGGGATCTGCCCTAGGGTAGGGAAACTAGGAACTAGGTAGGAAACTAGGCATTAGTCTGAGGACTAACAGAAGTTTTAAGAGGGCCTGAGTTTCTTCCACAGTAAATCTTTAGTGAATGAATTCAACTGAAAGAAGCCAAAAGGCTCATGTGGGAAATCTTTCTACTCCTTTCTCTCTGCTGGGCACAGATGGGTTAGCTGGCCTTCATTTCTGCCTACTCCTTTTCCCAAATGTCATCGAATACAAGCAATTGTGTTGTCAATTCAGCAAAGATGTGTTGATTTCCTGTCATATGGCTGTGCAGGGAGATGGGCAGGGAGTCTCAAAGATGAATGAGGCCTGGGTCCATCTGCAGAGTAACCCAGTGGGGACAGGGGGTGTGAGGAAAAGCCAGGAGGAAAAAAAGCAGTGCTAAGCTAGGTAATCATTCATCGATTCATGCATTCATTTAGCAGACTTTGACCTGTCAATCTTCGTGTTGGACCCTGGGCATAAAATGATTTAAATATGACATTGCCAAAGCCTTCCAAGACTCAGAATCTAGTTAAGGAGACAGACACTTAAACAAAAACTTATAACACAACTGGTAAATCCAGGGATAAGATTATTCAAAAATGTTATGGAAATAGAGAACAGTATCTGATGGGCTAAGGGAATAGACTTCAGAGGACCATTTGGAGTGAAACGTTAGACAATACTAATTAAACAAGTGAAGTATATGGGAACTGGATCCAGACAGCAGGGATGGTATGAAAAAGACACTGAGGCAAAAAAACAAAATAGCACCACTGTGACTTTACGTGTTGGAAATTGGTAGGGGTCAGGTCACCCCAGAGCTTGGCTTTCTGGAAGGAAGTTGGATTTTTATTTCTCATTTTTTAACTTTTTTAAGTTGAAATATAATTAACATATAGTGTTACATTAGTTTCAGGTGCAGGATATTTATTGTAACGGGGAAACCATGGAAAGAGTTGGTGATGAAGAATGACATAATGTGATCTGAATTTTACAATTACTACTCTGGAGACTAGTGTGGAGAATAGTTTTGAAGAGACCAGAGTGAAATCAAAGGAGTTACTGGAAGGCAGATAAGAACTATAGTTAGGGGTAAGATGGAGTTCCATTCTGGATACTTTGTGTTGGAGGGACTTGAGAGAAAAAAAAAAAAAAAAACAGGAAAAGTCAGATGGACGAGAAGTACTGAGTCAGATCTGATGATGGATATAGTCACAGAGATTCTAAACTGGTAGACAAAGGGAAACACTGTCTCCCTGTTGTGGGCTACGTGGGACCCCTTCCAGAATGCTGGACTGAAGGACCAAGAGGACAGAAGTAATAGTGGTTGGGGAAGCACATGGTCCGTGGGGATCCTGCATGCCTTTCTCAAGCTGGCAAATCTGGTGGAGGCACTTCTAATGGGTCCCCATTCTTAATTTCTTGCTCCCCCCACAGAGCATGGTTAGGAAAGAATGCCACATTTCTGACCTGGATGTAAATCAGAGGGAAGGTGGTTCACAGGAGATTTCAGTCCAAATAATAGGTCAGATCTTTTCAGGCTCCATAAAAAAAAGTCATAAAGATCAGTATCTACAAAAACCTGAATTCCATTTTCTACTAAAGGAAATGTGAAATCACCTGGGGCCCTTGTCAACCCCATTTTATTGGTGGACAGATGGGGAGAGAAGTGGATCATATCTCATTCCTTCAGTAGGGTATATAGAGCACAAGAATCAAAAAATCTTATGGCTACAGGGTATTTTGAGGTCAATTTACCTGACCTCCATAAGAAACTTGTCATAAATCTTCTCCAGGAGCACTTCAAGAAAGAATTCCTTCGGTGGTCCCGGTAGGGATCAGGACAAGCTAATGTTCTGCAGCCACTTTGGAAATGTGGAGGAGATGGGGTGAGTCCTTGGAGTAGCAACCAAATATAATGCATTGCATGATGTCAGTGACAAAAAATTTTATCCTGGCAATAAGTCCCTTCCAGTGTAAGCTGGGTTGCATGTGGGCTCAGCAAGAAGAAAAGGAAGAAAGATTGCAAATTAGGAAGAAGTTTAAAACAGGAAAACAGGAAATAAAGGGTGGTTATAGTAATATTCCACCTTTCCTACCTGCAAATGTGAGGATCATCTTCACAGACAATATATCATTTATATTAATGAACGTCTGTGAAATATTTACACATTTAATCCTCTACAAATCATCATTGGATGGCTGGGTGGCTCAGTCCAGTTAAGTGTCTGACGCTTGGTTTTGGTTTAGGTCATGATCTCAGGGTCATGAGATCAAGCATGTGGCTCCATGCTCAGCACAGAGTCTGCTTGAAATTCTCTCTCCCTCTTCTTCCCCCTCTGCTCCATTCCCTGCTCATGCTCTCTCTCTTAAATGAATAAATAAGTGAAAAATCTTTTTGAAAAATCCTCTACAAATCATCATTCAACCCACATCATATCTGTTAAAACTAAGATCCAGAAAAGGTAACTGACTTGCCCAAGTTCACCCAGTTAGTAAGCAGGAGGGTATAGAAGTAAAACATGGTTTTCCTTATGGTATAATTTCTTCCAGAAAAGGGGCCCACTTATTATTGAGAATGTATCTCCTGAATTATTTACTTTTGTGTTAAAATATATGTAACCTAAAATCTGCCATTTCATCCATTTTTTAAAAGATTTTATTTATTTATTTATTTGACAGAGAGCAATCACAAGTAGGCAGAGAGGTAAGCAGAGAGAACGGGAGAAGCAGACTCCCTGCTGAGCAGAGAGCCCAATGCAGGGCTCGATCCCAGGACCCTGGGATCATGACCTGAGCTGAAGGCAGAGGCTTAACCCACTGAGCCACCCATGTGCCCCTCATCTATTTTTTTTTAAAGATTTTATTTATTTATTTGTCAGAGAGAGAGTGAGTGAGAGCGAGCACAGGCAGACAGAGTGGAAGGAAGAGTCAGAGGGAGAAGCAGGCTCCCTGCGGAGCAAGGAGCCCGATGTGGGACTCAATCCCAGGACGCTGGGATCATGACCTGAGCCGAAGGCAGCTGCTTAACCAACTGAGCCACCCAGGTGTCCCTATTTTTAAGTATATCATTTGATGGTATGAATTCTATTCATAATGTTTTACAGTTAGCAGCACTATATCCTTCCAAAATGTTCATCTCCCCAGAACAACAATTCTATATCCATTGAACAATAGCCTCCACTCTGCTTTCTCTCCTGATTTTGTCTATTCTAGATATTTCAGAGAAATGGAATCAGATGATATTTGTGGATTTGTCTGGATTATTTCAACTAGCATGGTGTTTCAAAATTCATCCATTTTCAGCATGTTTCAGAACATCATTCAGTTTTAATGGGTGAATAATATTCCACTGAGCACATATATCAGTCTTGGTGAACAGCGGGAGGACTTCCACTATCTGGATATTGTATGTAATACAGCAGTGAACACTGGTAGACAAGTATCTGTTGGAACTCCAGTTTTCATTATTTTGGTTCTGCTTCTCAGAATGGATTTGCTGGGTCTTATAGCCTATGTTTAGCTTCCTCAGGAACCACTGAATGGTTTCCCAGGCTGCCTGTGCCATTTTGTAGTCTCAGCAACAATATAGGGGTTCAAGTTTCTCTACATCTACTCATTTTGGGTGTTTGTTTGTTTGTTGCCCTCCTGGTAGGTGCAGTGTGGTTCCTCATTGTGGTTTTGATTTGCATTTCCCTAATGACCAAGGGCATTGATTATCTTTACATGTGCTTATTGGCCATCATATGTCTTCTTTAGAGAACTGTCTATTCAAGTCCTTTGCCCATTTTCAAACTGGATTGTTTATTTGTTGTTGAATTATGGGAGTTCTTTTAGATATTCTAAATATTAACTCTTTGTCAGATACGATTGCAAACAGTTTCTCCCATTCCATGGGTTGCCTTTTCACTCTGTCAGCAGTGTCCTTTGATGCACAAAAGTTTTTAATTTTGATGAAGTCCTATTTATTTACTTATTTTTGCTGCCTCTGCTTTTGGTGCCATGTCCAAGAAATCATTGCTAAACCCAATGTCCTGAAGCTTTTCTCCTGTTTTTGGTTTGTTTGTTTGTTTGTTTGTTTTCCCTAAGAGTATTACAGTTATAGCTCTTATATTTAGGTTTTGGATCCATCTTGAGTTAATTGCTTACATATCATAAGGTAAGGATTTTTAGCTTTCTCTGGTGCTAGGAAAACTAGGCATTTTCAAATATGTTCTCTCTCTTCCAGAATGGTGGCACAAAGAGCATTACAAACATATTCTCTAGTGATATAGTAGCAGCTATTAACAAAATAATGTTAAAAACACCATTTAAAATCTCTGGAAATGCTTGTCAGAGCATACAGCAAATGAAGAAACATTTATCCAAGCAAAACTATTTAATCACAGAACAGTGAGAGTCTATGATAGTTAAGCCACAACCCACTCCCCAGCTCAGTTCTTTGTAGGCTGCTGTGGCCAAGAAGATGGGACTCCTTCTCCTTCTGTTTCCCAGTCTAAAGCTACAGTATTTCCCTGGTAGATGGTAGAGCAGATCACCTGCATTTCTCAGCACCACCCAAGGTTAGTGCTGCAGAGAATAAATTCCAGTGAGGGTGGCTGAGGAGTTGGAGGTTCCCTTCCTCCACCAAGATGCCAATTATCACCTATACAATGGGGCATAGAGGTAGAAAAGTCTAATCATACGAGCTGATCTTTCTTCCATCCCTAATAAATTAATTACTTACTTGATAGAAACTTCCTTCCAACTCTCAACTCTACTTCTATCTACCACCTGCTAGTTTCTTTCCAAAGAAAGCTTTAAATTCCCAAGTTCAAATACATAAGGACCAGGAAGTCCTAAATTTTTTGCCAATTTCTGAGGTAGAAGATCAGATATATTGTAATTATAATCTGTCATTCTTACCCCATTTCTAATGACCAACCCTTCCTCCCAGGACAGTATCTGAGAAATCTTTCTTTAACACACTTTTTTGGAGGAAGTAGGTGTTTTTCCACAGCCAGCTAAGGACAAAATTCAGCCAGGCAATGAAGTATGTGACTCAGTCCAATGGAGGCAAGGCTGAAAATACAGGACCGCTTCACTGTCACCCAGTCACAGATGGCCAGACTGAAGGAAAGGAACAGCTGTGTTATGAGGTGAGCAGAGACGAGTAAGCATCCCAACACATCCATCCCACGGTGCATGTGCACATCTGGTACTGATTCCCCACTTCCCTTTCAGGGAAGCATGAGTGCGTGTGCGCACATAAATGTGTGCACACACGCATGCGTGTGTGAGTGTGGGAATAAGAGCTATCTAAGCAGGTGAGAAGTTCCAGCAAGCAGGCCATGGAGGAGACATGTAGACAACTGGGACAAGATGAAGTGGTACCAGTGAAGAGGAGGCTGCTAATAAGAGAGCTCTCCCAAAGCCATGGCTGAAGGAAGAGGGCGCATCACACCTTTCCTCTTCACCTTTCACAAGCCATAAATGTTTACTTTTTTAAAGAGTTTTGAGGCCTGAACTTCTGACCCAAATTTGTGCAGTTAGGTGAATCTGCCTCTAATTAGAGCTCAACTGCCTCCTCCAGATGGTGGAATTTTGGCTCTTCCTCGAAGTCCTCTTTGGGAGCTGATTCTCTGTAATACTTCACCTCTGATTTGTTCTAGAGTAAGCCTCATTCCCCTCTCCCCCATTGAGCTTCTTGCCATCTATACACCCTCTACTTTCCTCACTCCTGTTTCTTCTCCTTCACCCTTCATCCCTTTTCTCCCTCAGGTCCCCAGCTCTGCTGGTTGCACGTCCTTGAGCTCCATGTCTCTGACAGACCTCCCCTCCCTCTCTTCTTCCCCACTCACCATCCTCACGGCCGTCTCAGGGTTTTGTGTTCTATGGTCAGCTGAAGGCACAATTTGGGCTTAAAGAGGAGAAGGATGCTGAGCTCCTGGTTCTAGTTCCATTCTCCAGACAATCCTGCTAGCTTGCACACCACTAACTGTCAGAGGCCTGAGGATGCATTGCCCTCTAGAATTTCACAGACCAGCATCATTATGCTTTGGGACACAGTATGAGCATTTCTTGGTTTCAGTTCTAAGACCATCTTACCTCATCAAAGTATCACTGACCCCTAATGGGAATAACATCTGTTGGTGTAAGGTCACCCTTTATGGAGTGTGAAAGGAAGAAGCAAGGAAAGACTGGCACCAAGCAACAGTCCCGCTCCCCAGGCCACCCTGTGCTTCTACTTCTCATCTTTCAACACCCACCATGGCTTCTATGCCACTGCCTTTGAAGTTTCATCTGCCTAGGATTGTGGCCCTGACTAGAATATGAGCATAACATGCATTATGGTCCTGTGAATAATCAGCATTATTCCTAATGCCAGAAGACACAGGACTGAGCGGTGACCTGCACAAGCAGTACCCATGTCAACCACGGACATGCCATTTCCAGTCTGTCAGCCTCATTTTCTACACCTGCAAAAATGTGACTATTACAAGAATCTTGGAAGTTCGTGAATGTTCCTTAAGTACCTAGCTTTCTATGAATCAAAGTTTAGGATGTAATCATAAGCATCTTTTTTTTTTTTTCTTTTGAACATCTTCCCAGAGTTTTATGGTGCTGACACAGGATATGTCTGCTCTTTTATTAAAGAAATGACAATCTTTAAGCAAGTAACACATTCATAAATCCACATGGAAGAGGCAATAGGAAAAGAAAAAAAAAAAAAAACTAACAGTCTTGGGAAGAAGTAGCCCATTGTTCTCGGAGTTTCCAGGCCCATAGGACAAGTACACAACCAACGGGCCCAGAGGCTCTCTCTTTGCCCCATCGACAAAGCCTGGAGATGCTGTATGTAGATGCCACCAAGGGACATCCAGATCCTTCTCTGGCTTTAAGTCCTAGGAAAGTCAGAAAAGAAGATCTATGTGAGGGGTAGGCAACAAGGATGTACCTTCATAAATTTTTATGAAAATGTTCCAGTATATTTTTTATATAACTAGATATATATGAATAACATAAAAGAAGATCAAAGGCATCTCAGGTCCTCCCCCTCTGTCTCCCTCCCTTTCTCCTGCCACCTTTCTCTGTCTTTCCAAGGTAGCACTTCCATAGGCACTTGTTTTAGTAAGATCTAATTAGGTTTTTCTACTGGGATGGGGTAAAGAGATGCTAAGATTGGGACACGCAGTCCTCAGCCCTGAGGAGGTATAGCAGGACCCCTGGCTCTCTGTTGTCACCTGTCACCTTCTGATGGAACCCCTGCAAGTTCTGACCCAGCCTCCAATCCAGTCTTCTCTGTGAAGTGTCCCTGAAATGAGTCTCCCAGCTCCCTTCTCCCTTACCCCCAGGACCGCGCTTCCGGTCCAAACTGAATCTGCCTTCTCCTTCCTCATTTCTGATGTGTGTAAGATCTGATTCTATCATCTTCCCTTAGAAGCATCTCTGATGTTTGCCAGAGCCACAAAAAAGAGCTCAAGGCCATTTGGTCTCATCCCCTGTCACCACACCCCACAGGTGATCCAGCAGCCCCAATAGTCGGGAAGGTATGCTCTCCACTGTTGAAAGCTCAAGGTGCATGTATTAGCTGGGGTCACCACCTGCCTTCATGGTTTTCACACCATCAGCCTCCTGGCCCCATTGAACAAGTCACATCTCCGTCCTGTGGAGGAGAAATTTTAAGCACAGTCTGTCATCTCTCAGAGGTCTGTCCATTCCCAGCACCTTTCAAGTCTGCATATCACATTTTTACTCCTTCTTTCGCAGGTCAGCCCCCTCCACACACACTTTCAATGTAAAGATGGTGATTTGGGGGTTGCCTGTGGGCACAAGGCCTTGGGAGGTGGTGCCCTCCCTGCACATTCTAGCGCCTCCTTCCCAGAGGCCTGAGGGCTACAGCTACAAGCTGGTCTCCTCTGTAAAGCAGGTACATGTACAAAAAATGCTCTCAATGGCATTCAGCAGCAACTTAGATGACTACCAATTAGGCCCAGTAATTTTTTTCTCATTTTTATAATTTTAAATCTTTCTGTGGAGTCTGGTAATTATCTGAGATTTACCTGAGAATTCTGTAATATAGTTGGGGTTTCTTTCTTGAGTAAGAAAAATATTACTATATGATCCCATACCACCTGTAATGGTTAATGTTATGAGCTAACTTGGCTAGGCCACAGTATCCTGATATTTGGCCAAGTGCCAGGCTGGATGTTGCTGTGAAGGCTCTCTTTATATGAGATTGACATGTAAATCAGCAGACTTTGAGGAAAGCAGATTGCCCTCCACAACATGAGTGGGCCCCATCCAATCAGTTGAAGGCCTTAAGATTAAAACCTGGACTTTTCCAAGGAAGAGTGAATTCTGCCTCAAAACAGAGCTTCAACATCACCTCTTCCCTGGGCCTTCAGTCTGCTAGCCTGCCCTGCAGATTCTGAACTTGCAGGCTCGCATGACCTGAGTCCTCAAAATAAATCTGTTTCTCTCTCTCTCTCTCTCTCGGTCTTTTTTCATACCTAGATATCCAAACGATTGCTTCTGTTTCCCTGGAGAATCCTAATATACTACCCTTTGGAAAACACTTGAATTACACTTAAAAAGTATGTACCTATCTTTTTCTTTTAACTGGATGCATTATAAAGTTACCTTCTCTTTTGGTTAATTGTATATTAACTATATTGGTTAATTGTATATTAACTAACTTCTCTCCTAGCACTCTCTCCCCCTCATTCTTCTTATTCCCTTGAACCCTGTAAAAGAGCGGAAGCTCCAGTAGGACCACTGCCAGTGGCTTATTACACAAGCCTAGTGGCTCCATTGTCTTCTACCTTTATACCTGGCTTTGGAAGCCTAGCTCCCTCTCTTCATTCAACTCTCAGCTTAAAGTTTACCTCCTTAGGACTTGCTTGACCACTGTCTTTAAAGCAGCCATCACATCACCTCCCATAGTCCTAGTTCTCAATTCTGCCTGCTCATGTGATTGGTGGATCGACTGTAGTGGTTTCCATGCCCACCTTGTTTCTGCTTCTATATGTAGAACTTTCCTGGGGCCCATGTGTGGGAGGAAACTATGGATGTATTTATCAAACAGACATTTATGGAGCACCAAGTGTGTTTCTGGTATCACTTTAGAGTGTCTGTTCACATACCCAAAGCTCTAGGAGAACATAGATGCAGGAAAGGTGTTTAATAAAGTTCCACACCCACTCATGATGCACACAGTCAGCGATCTCAGGAGAAAGGGAAGAGCCTCATTCTGATAGAGTACCCACAGAACTCTACAGAAAACATAATCCTTTAGGTCACTCATCAGAAAACTTTTTTTCTGAGGTTGGGAATAAGACAAGACTTCTGTCTGTCATCACTTCAGTTGAACCTTATGATAGATGCTGGCATGATGGGGATGAGAAGTCAGCATGGTGGGCACTTGGAGGGGAGAGAGATATGCCTGGAAGGACATATTCTTACAGAGTTCTATAAAGGCTGTTTCTTGATCTGATTTGATTAAAACCATGATCCCTTTGTGGAAATTCTTTGAAAATACGCTTAGGATTTGTGCCCATTTTCACATGAACATTGTAACTCAAAGGATTGACTTGAAAATAATGGAAACAGTTTGAATATCCATCAACAGGCAAATGGACAAGTGAAGATAAATACATATCACAATAATTTATTCCACAGTTTAAAAAGAAAGGAGATCTGTAAGTAGTGACTCGAAAAAAAAAAAAAATCCTCCGAGACCTATTAGCAAAGAAGAAGGTGAACCAAGGAACAATATGTACCACATGATTGCCTTTCATGATAGGTGCAAAGACTAAAGTAAGAGAAAAGATTTAGAAAGGAAGTAGGCTGTGGTGGGACAAAGGAAAATTTTACTTTTTACCCTATTCTTATATTATTCAGTGTGTTTATAACAAAACTACATTCATGTTTTACTTACATAAAATAAGTGTCATTATTTTCGAAATGGTTGTAGAGGAGAGCCTAGACCCATTTCACAGAACTGCATGGGGCGGGGTGCCTGGGGAGCTGAAGGAGGGGAGGGAAGCAGGGGGGTCAGAGCTCCGGCTCCAGCAGGACCTTCCGGTAGCCAGGGGACTTGGGCAGGTGGCTTGAACACTGATTTGGTGGTCTCGTCAGAAAGGAGGAAGTAGAAGACAATGATCTGAATGACCCACTTTTGCAGTGCAGCTGGCTTTCTCCACCTTTCCACTGCCTCCTGCCCCCGGGGCTCCCATCTGTGTGGGACCCTGTGCAGGTGTGTGTGGGAGAATCAGACTGCTGAGCTCAACTTTGACTTTCGGTCCCTGTTTATGCTATCCTAAAGCCAAGACAAGGCTCTGATCTTGTGGAGCCCGGCTTTAAGAGGTGTTGCCTGCGAACTCTGGGTGGGAATGGGAGCTGGTCCCTGCACACCGTTCTGGGGCGGGGTACCCCCAGATCTTCATTTTGCTGACAATGTTTCCAGATAAAGTTACTGTTTGTCCTTCCGAGCCTGAATGGAGAGACAAAGTCTGACACCTTAACTCTTAACAGAGTGGAACTGCAACTAAACAGCAAGGAACAGATTCAAGTTTAAAAATAAACAGTCTACACAGACCACCCTTCAGGGCTACCTCTTGGTGAGTTAGCTGGGTGACAGCTCCGCCAGCCGCCTGCAGAACACCTACCTGCCAGGGTCCCTAACTGCTCAGACAGAGAGAGAACACATCTCCCTCCAGAATGGATCTGCTCAGCCGATGTTGCAGCTTCATTTGTAATCTAGCTAGTGTTTATCTAATCTTTTTCCTCTCAGCTCCCCTTGGCAGACAGTTCCAAGCCCACCCTCCCCTCCAGCACCCCAGACGGCGTGAGCCTCCCTTCCCACGGCTGCTGGGGGCTGCGTGCGCAACCTTAGCTACAGCTGAGATAGATAAATGTCATCTCGGGGAGCAGAAGCCCCTGCAGAAGTCAGCAGGGGCCATAAAGGAGCAGACGCCTCCCCCAAAAGCCACACACCGCTCTCCTCAGGCCAAGCCTCGGTAAATTGTCAAAAGGGATCACTACCTCTCCTTCAGACGGGTCCTCGCTAATCCTTTATTGGGGATTTAATTGGCACCACCTTGGGAGCGCCTTGTGTTTATAAAATGATATACAACTCCAGACATTCATTAGCACTGTCCGTGTCTTTGGAATGATAAATAGCGGGAAGGCTGGGTCAAAATGCTTCTGGAGCTAATCCCAAATTAACTTTTCTGTACCCTGCCAAAAAGAAATATGAGAGCAATGAAGGTTTTATGATAGCCCCTAATCTCACGATTAAACAATCGGCTGAAAAAAAAAAAAAAAATGGGACCATGCTTTATGTTTTAATTGCGACTTAGGACCAAAATAAACACCAGAGTCTCGGAGCTCTTTCGGTGACTGGGCCGGACGCACCCACACTTGACCGCTCTGCCGGGCGCCACACACCATGGGCTGTGTGCTGCATCCATCACCGGGGCACGCTCTGCTCTGCACTGGGGGGGCATCTGTGCATTTATTTTTGGATCAGTCTAAATGGGCTGTCTCCGAGGCTGTGTTCACAGGTCCTCGTCACTCCAACAGTACCCCGAATGAAACCATTCGAATTCTACGGGTAATTGACTTAAGGTTGAGCCTTGCCTCCAAGACAGTAACTCCGTTCTGCTAGGAGGACACCCCCCAGGCTGGAGAAAACGTGAAAAGAAACGGGAGGCCCCTCCGGATGGCCACGGAGGAGGGGGAGGAAAGGTAGGAAGGGCTCTTGTTTGCACTCTGGAGAGTTGTGTAAACTAGAGCTTAACTTCTCCTTCAGACCACCCACTTTTATCTCTTTAGAAAAACATTAGCACGGTTGAAATGCCCGGAGTTGCTGAGGAGACCACTCTGGAGTGAGTGAGGGAGCGGGGGGGCTCCCATCTTCCACTTCCATTAACAGAAGGAGGCACGAGGGGACTTGCGATGCCCCGAAGCGATTGCCCAAACAGTTCACATAAATATTTAAATATTGAATCCTTAGGGCAAATCACTCTTTTCCTTTTACTTCTTCTTAAATTAAATTCAAGTGACGCATGTTGACAGCCCGAGTTCCTAAGAACTTTGGAATCTATTTCACCGGCCTGTGAAATATCTCTTGCCTTTTGCTGTCTTTATCAATATTCGGGTTTTTAAGGATTTTTTTCTTTGAAAAAGAAGTCTACATGGTGGGCGTGCTTTTGACCATCGGGGCGGTGATGTGGGAAAGCCACAGTTGCCCCTGTCCATGGCACAGGTACTGCCGTGGGTCCCCCCAGGTGACGTCACCATTCTGTGAACACCAGCTCTTATGTCTATCTGGATGGGGGGGTCGGCCGCATCAGCAGCTCTGTTTCCCGGGACACCTGGAGACTGTCCATCTGGAAAGATCTAAGCCTGCCCCTATGCCTCTATGCCTTCTTGTGTTTGTGGTCTGAGGTTCTGGAGGCTTTTCCCTCCCAGATAATCGCTTCACCAGAGGAATCCGCGCAGCGGTCCTACCTCCTCCGGTCCCTGGGCAGCTGTCAATGTGATATACACTGAACACTGATCATCCTGACCCACTTCCGGGGACCACTTCATATATTCAAACCCAGACCTCTGCCACAGCACTTCGTGTGTTTTTCTAAGATGATAAACTCTATCCCCCTTTCCACTGGAAATGACTCAGCCCTCCAGTCCCCTTCCTGACCCTGGCTACCCAAAGTACTGATGATGTCCAGGCTGGAGGCATGGCAGAGAGAGAGAGAGTCAGAGAAGTAGAATTTAAATTCACCCAGAATTCACCCATCAAAATATCTATCAGTAAATTAGTTCAAGATTAGCATCTATGAGAATGATCTTGGAGAAATAAAAGTTCCTTAGCAATTCCACAGTGGGATGGGGAAAGAGAATAAGGTCTTTGCCATCATAGGTCAGCCTAATCTGAGCAGGGAGTATTGTGGGGGCAAAGCTAGGCTGCGGGAACTAGGTTGGAGCAAGGGACCCAGCTGCCGTCAAGTGTCCCTGTGAGAATTGGGGTCTGTTGGCAGGAATGTGGATCTAGTCTCCACTTCCACCCTGGCTGCGACATCTTGGGTAGCTGCTTAACTTCCACGGATACCAGCTGGAGATAAGGACACCTTCGCAGGAATTTGTGTTGATAACTAAGAAGATGTATGTGAACATTGTTTGGTGAGCCCTGAACAGCAGCTCTCAGAAGGAGGTGAGGAGAAGGTTGGGAAGGGCACCCGGAGGCAGGACTGATCGTAATGTCTACAGGGCTGCGGGGCGCGGCTTCCATCAGTGCTGGTGAGAGTCACAGAGCCCCCCTCAACAGTGCTGCTCGAACGTTAGCATGCATTTAAATCTCCCAGAGGCTGGGGAGAGGGCTTGTTAAAGGGTTCGCAACCAGAACCCATCCCCGGGATTCTCATTCAATAGGTCTGGATGAACATCTGACAAGGTATATTTCCAACAAGCTTTCTGGAGATGCTGATGCTGCTGGCAGAGGACCACACTTTGAGAACCACAATTACCTGCCTGCTGTCTGCCTGATAGCGCATGTGCCCTATGCCCTTCCCCCGCATTTCCTAATCAAACAATGCTTATTTGTGGAAAGGCTATCATTATAAACAATGTTTAATAAAAATGATATTCTCTAGGATGTCTTGTTCTTGAGCTGAGCTCCATGCCGACTTCAAATGATAAGCATTCAAGGGCTCTCCTCCAAGATGATCTTTTTATTTATAATTCATATCTTATTTGATTGACTTTCAAGAAAATGTAAAATAGTGGTGATAGTAACTCTCCTATTCTCTTTCCTTATTTTAGTTTTAAGAACTATATAATAAGTTACTTGTAAAAATATGTTTGCTAGAGTGAATAGCCAAAAAATAACTTCCTTCTTACCTTTCTAGTTCCCGCCCCCCAGGACTTTTTTTTCTTTTTTTTAGAATGAAACAATGTTTGTTGGTTTTCATCATATTATCTCAGCATCTTTTTGTTTATTTACGTTCTGTTTTTTACATCTTGATATTAACCTTTTGTTCTTGAGAAACACCATGCTTGGTCCTGGTGAATGACAAAGGACAAATGCCATGTATTATAGGATTCAGGTTATTTTTTGTTGTTAAGATTTTCTTGCATCTCTAGTAGACACTTGAAAATCACGGACTATGTCTGAGAGTATCATAGATCCCTATACTGTCTGTGCAAAGTACAGCAAAGAGACACTTATGGATTTTATCATTTATTCATCAGCAATGTCAGTATGACTTCTTGGCTTATAAATCATACATGAATTTTACAGTGTTTGTTCATTTAGGGATACATTCTCATAATACAGACATGGCCGTTGTCCTTGTCTTAGTTGCTGAAAGCAGACCCTGAGGTGAGGATTTGGCTATAGGTGAGGTGTCAGATGGGGTGCCTGGGTGGCTCAGTCGGTGATCTTGATTTTGGCTCAGGTCATGATCTCAGGGTCCTGGGATCGAGTCCCACATCGGGCTCTCTGCTCGGCAGGGAGCCTGCTTCCTCCTCTCTCTCTCAGCCTGCCTCTCTGCTTACTTGTGATCTCTCTCTGTCAAATAAATAAATAAATCTTTAAAAAAAAATCTTCTTTCTCTCCCCTCCCTCTAGGCACCCCCAATCTCTCAAATAAATAAATTGTAAAATAAATAAATAAATAAATTATCTGAGACATGATCCCAGGTAGCAGCGGCAAGACTCAGAGAAAGCAAAAAAGCTGGGGAAGGGGGTACTAAGGCTTGAGGTATTGGTGTGCACAACCAGGACAGTTAATCCGGCCAGAAGCCCTCTCAGAAACATATAGAACATTTCAGGGAAGGGTCCTGCAGAGAGGTGGAGAAGCAAGTTGGGTGCTCACTGCTTGAGGCTGCCCTGGCGGCATGAAATCCAGCTTCTCTGTTCTGTCTGTGCTACAGACAGGCTGATGGAGAGCCCAGGACCTTGGCACCAGAGGCTCTCCAGGGAAAGCCGCACCATGATGTGGCAGCTGCTGCCAGAGATGAGCCCAGGAGATGCATAGCAACATCAAATCAAATTGTCTGCTACCACCAGCATTCCCAAGCTGGCTTTTTCAAGGTTTAATTCCCCATTTTACGAGAGAGCTTTGCATCAGTGAAAGCACTCGTTAAGCATTCCCCAACCAGCTTCTGCCAAATTGTCTACAGACTCTACGGTAGAGAGTTCAGGTCAATGATGCAAAAGAAGAGAAAATTTAATGGAGAAAGTAGCCAGTTCTTGCCATGCCTTCATTCCTAACATCCTGATGTTCTGCCCCTGCCCACAGGTCTCTTTAAAATAGCTCCCATTTCCCCCAGAGTCAGCACTCCCCATGTGTGCTGCTCCTAACACAGCCTGTCCCAGACCCTCAACCAGCGCAGAGCCCCACTGTGCTTAGAGAAGCAACTTCCCTCCGGCCACTGCTAACCCTGCCGGGTCCCTGAGCTTCTCCTCCCAGGTAGGGTGAGGAATGGAATAATATCAGGAAAGAAAATGCAGCTTCAGTAACATACATTACTTCATAATGAACCTGGCTACAGATTTAACAGCTGAGACTTTGGAATCCTGCGAGTATGTCCCCAAAGCGCCAGGGACACATTCTCCCTGTCCCCAGAAGCCCTTTGTAGCTCTGGAAACTTAGAAGATGCTACCCAAACATTAACTCTGGGTACTAATCAGCCTTCCTGGGGGTGCCCGGTGCATGCCTTTGTGTGTGAGGCATGGGCTCCAGATTATTTTTCTCTTGGTCCCATGTTTGTAGAGTAATGCCCAACACAGAGAGCATCATGAAAACAGTCCCTGCAATACCTGCCAGTTAGCCTGCATATTTACATGGCTTTTCCCCTCACCACTGGAGGGCTCAGTATCAACCTCTCAAAAAGGCTTCGCTGTCCACCTTCCTTACAAATAGCAAACCGTACTCTAGACACTCCCTTTCTCCTATCTCTGCTGTATTTCTTCAATAGCATTCATCACTGTAGCAGACTATGTGTTTTGCTCACCCGTGGCCTGTCTGTCCTCTCTGATATATGAACTCTACCTAGATGGATATTTTCTGCTAGTTAGGGTCATTGTTGAAGTGACAATGCATAAGGCAAGGTTTGGAACCTACGAACACTGCCTAGTTTTTGTAAAATAAAGAAAAGCGTAAATAAACGAATGATTAAAAACTTACTGTCATCTGTGCACTAGACTATGATCACATTTTCCCAGCTGAGGCTAAGAGACATAGATATAGAAAATGCCAGAGGGGCGCCTGGGTGGCTCAGTGGATTAAGCCGCTGCCTTCGGCTCAGGTCATGATCTCAGTGTCCTGGGATCGAGCCCCGCATCGGGCTCTTTGCTCAGCGGGAGCCTGCTTCTCTCTCTCTCTCTCTCTGCCTGACTCTCTGCCGACTTGTGATCTCTCTGTCAAATAAATAAATAAAATCTTTAAAAAAAAAAAAAAAAGAAAATGCCAGAAAACCCTTGCGAGGTTAAAGCAGCAAGTTGTATATAAGTTAGAATGAGGTTCAAGACCAATTAAATAATCACGGAGTGTTAAACTCTTCTTGTGATCCAAGACAAAGGCTAGAAAAGATAAAACAATCAACTCTCCCCAAAGAAATGTGTCCCTGGGGGATAGCATCTAGAAACCTGGACCTCTGGTGCTCTGCTCAGTGTTCATTACAGGAAACCCCACCTTGAGAAGTCATAGGGGCTCCTTCCTTCCCCAGAACACAGCGAGGGGTTCAAACTGACATGGTCCAGCTGAACCACGAGATTTAGCCCGGGGAGATTCTTGCAGGCCTTCCAGGGTCTATGGAAGTTTGGACAAAAATTTTTTGCCAAGTCCTTGTCTACGTAACCAAAGGTTCAGAGAGAGGTCTCAGTTTGCCCCACCTTTCCCACAACTCCTTTGCTGAGAATGCCCTGCCTGCCCCGAATCTGCTTGACAACCCCACACTTCCAGCAGCTGCTCTGTGGATGAGAATACTGGGGGGCTCCTGCACAGTCCACAGCTCCCCAGCTTCTCCTAAGCTGGGTCACATATGCTCAGAATCTCTGCACAGCAGCGGGTTCCTCCAGTCAGCCCAGAGAGCCAAAGCCTGGGAACTGAAATTAGATTAGCAAATTGATAATCACTGTCTGAATTAAATCTAAAAAAGTGACATTTGCAAAACAGGGTAAGTATTGGCGCAATCCATATTCATGCTCAGAACCAACAAGGCGCCTGCAGATCTCCGGCAGCGCTCATAAGTCAGGAGGCAGACATGCTCTCTTCATTTTTTTTTTTCATTATTTCTTCACTTAAACAAAAATTGTGTTTCCATCTGTATCAGAGTGAAATTTTAGAAAGAGAGTTCCAGAATGCAGAGTTGAGGCCAAACCTCACCATTTCATAGCAGCATTGCCATTTCTTCCTATAAATGACTAATATTTGCAGAGCTCTGCCTAAGTGCAGGAAAGATCCTGCTGCACATTGATTTTCTTCTCTCACAGTCCGGGAAGGAGCTAGGGCAGGAATTCACATTATTAGGTGGAGGAATCCCTCTTACAAGGAGAATAAACCGGAATCTCTGAGTGATAAGTGACTGGCCCAGAGCCACCCAGCACAACCCCTCATTCAGTAGCTCTGAGTGACCCCATGGATAACATGCATCCCCGCCCCAGCACCTGGGTGTGCGGCACCTGGCCCTTCTCAGACTGTCCCCAGACCTCTTGTTGGTTCTCTGTCTCCTTGCAACCACGTCATCTTGCATTTTGACCTCTGCTCATAGGTCTATAACTGATTCTGAGTCTAAGCCAGGGCACACCTGCAGACCCAGAAAAGTGGGGGGACCATGCAGCTATGGAGAGCACCTCTCCGTGCAGCCACCAAGTGAGGGTGTTGGCTCCAGATGCTGCTGGCTTCAGGTCTCCAGAGAAATCAGCAATGCTTCAACTCCTTCTCTTTTTTTCCCTCTGAAAAACAAAAGGTATTAATAATACATGTGAATCTCTGAAGTTCTCCAAATCACGGAAGGGAACGTCAAGATCGTCCGACCACCTGGCTTCTAATAGTGCAGACATAGGATAGTCTACAGTGTCACCACCCCCAAGGAGAAGTTAACAGAACCCTTCTGGTCCTTGCCAAGTTGAGGTGGACATCCTTCTATATCCAGAAAGCGAGCCAGTCGCTCAGTGTTTCTAGAAGTTTCCACCTACAGTTACCATGGTTGGTGGGACCAGGTGGAGGAAGGCGTAGAACTGGACTTGATCCTGCAAGCAGCCTGGGGCCAGGGAGCATGTGGGGAGGTTCAAGGTGCTGGGCCTGAGAGAATGTCAGAGCATGCGTGCCTCTGTGATGATGCTGAGGGCCATCTCTGGATGGTGAGCCCCACAGGACTGGTTCTCTGCCTAGAAATCTGCAGGCAGCCCTCAGAGCCTGCCTAAGCAATGCTGAAGCTCCCCTGGAAGGCCTGCTTGAACATGCTTGGCCTGTGTGTGGGGGCAGTGTATGTCCCACCCCAGATTGCTCTGATTCTCTCCTCACCAGCCCATCACCCAATGCCCATGCACAGTGTTCCTCATCGAGCATCCCTACTCTTGATGCCCTGATCCCCTAGGCTCTCAGCTTTGCTCATGATGATCCCAGCCCCAGTCCTCTTCCCTGCAGGGGAGCTGAGCTGGAGAACAACCAGTCAACAGGCCTGGGAGGTGCTGGGGTCCAGCAAAAGGGGTTCTGGTCCTCTCGCTGGTTCTGATCTTGCTTCATTCTACTCCTCAGGTTCTGGGAAGACATTAGCAAGAAGCTCGGCAGTGCACACAGCTCTGTAGGCAGTGCTGACCCTTGGTCCTCAGAGCTGGCATGGACACGAGCCTTCAGGCAGGGAGACAGGCTACTTCACATGAGGGCAGGCCCCAGGATACTTCAAGGGTCTTGTTACCAGCACACAGGATTTCTAGAGCCCACACTAGAAGCTGAGCCCGTGCTTGACATAGTGGGGGCTGCTAAAACAAATTGGGGCATCTGAGTTAAGCAGTTAAGTATCCAACTTCTGACCTTGACTCAGGTCTCGATCAAGCCCTGTGCTGGGCTCCCTGCTGGGCATAGAGTTTACTTAAAGCAAACAAACAACAACAACAACCAAAACAAAACAAAACAAAAACAAAAGCAAAAACAAAACAAAAACAAAAACAAAAACAAACAAACAAAAAAAACCCAGCAAACAAAAAAACGGAACAAATCTCCATAGTCCCTGGCCACCGTCCCCGGCACAGGACTCCAGGACAGCTACTGGTAGCATTCACTGTGCCCTGCCAGCCTGCCCGTGTCAGATACAGTGGTGCAGGGACAGTTGCGAAGTGTCCGGCTCTGATGTCAGATAGGCAGTGCTCGCTCCTCTCTTACCTCGCTCCCTCTCTGGCAGTGGGATCTGGAGCAAGTCACCAAAACCCCATCTGAGTGTCAGTTCCCCAGCCTATGTGAACCTCATCAGGCAGCTGTGGAAATTAAAGGAGCTGTGTGTGTAAATAGCGTGCCCACCCAAGGCCTGGCACAGCACATGCAGACCCCAGAAGACAACGTTTTACTGCTCTTGTCCTCGTTGTGATTGCCAGCTGGCCCGATTCTCTGACAGGAGACCTAGATTTTCAGATGCCAAGGACCAGGCCTCTTTTCCCTCCTTCCTTGGCTAGGGTGCCCAAGCAGAAGGGTCTCAGTGGGCACCACAGTGCCCTGCTGGGACACTTCTTCAAGAGTGGGGTGCCTGCTCCTCAGCCGCCTGGCTGCTGCTGGCCAGAGCTCATACCTCCACGTGCCGGAAAGCAACTGTCTGTCTCAAGGTCTTGCATTTGCCTTCACTGTCTGGTTACCAGGTCAGAGGTATGGAGACCCAGCCCCTGTGCTCAAGGTGGTGCAACTTTCAAAGACTACACTGGTTCCAGTGTTCCCTGTGGGCTCAGCAAGTCCCCTGCTGCATCGAAATTTATACCTCTGCCCAGTCTAGCTTCTCTCGCTCCCAAGCTATCCCCCAAAGCCTCCTTCCCTAGTCTGTGTCTAGACCCTGACATCATGTTGCATATTAGATTCCCAAATCTTAGCATCTTAAAACTGAAAGCTTGTACCCTTTGATCAGTAATTCCTCATTTCCTGGTCTAGGACAAACATCTTCTCATTAGTTTCTCTAGAACCGTGAGAAAGAACAGAGTTCCTGATCTAGAGGAAAGAGAACTAGGGACAGGATGAGAAAGAACTCTTGTCGTCTCTCCATTCTCAAAATGTTGAACGTCATGCCCACGAGCTGGCTGATTCTCTCCCAGCCCTGACCTTGGAGCAGAAATCAGTCTCCCTCGGGGCCAGTCTCTCAAATTGGACAGGTCTAGGTGCAGCCTCAGCATGGTGGTCCTCCCATTCCCTCCACCGATCTCTAGCATGACACCCCAAGATGAGTGAAGGAGAACCTGATGCTGTGTGCTGTCCCCATCCCAGGTACCCGAAAGATCCTCGATGCTGCTGGCAATCATCCTCTTGGAATCAGGATAATAAACTGGACTTGACTTTTCTGCGGAAAGATGTGCCTCTGTGAACTTGGAAGCTGCCTTGGAGGGTTCTGTCTTTTACCACCCAATGGAAACCCAGGGATGGCTTCTGTAGTGGTAGAGCTCTTTGAGGCCTCTAGGCCCCTTTCCCTGATGTCCATGGCAAGATAGCTGCCAAAGCTGGTAACTAGGGAGGGTCAGATAGCACAGCAAGAAAGCAGGAACATCAAAAAAGCATGAGGGCAGGGGTTCTAGGTCCTCTGAGATGGAGCAACATGCCCCGCGTTGGGAGCGGAGGCACCCGGAGGCCAGGTGGTGAAGGTGATGTGTGAACTCTATTCTGTTCACCAAGCCCGGAGACTTTTGAAAAGAGAAGCTGCCTGGTCACCTCTCCTATTTGGAAAGACCATGTGGAGCACAGGTCTATAGCAGTGATGGCAGCTGGGGGTGGGGGAAAAGGGAGACCAAAAGCACAGATCTGTTTATGAGTCTGGTGCAACCATTCAGGGGACACACCCTAGAGACCACAATACTTCCTGCTTAGTTAGACAGAGCCACACACTGTGTCCACCCTTCGACAGGGCGCTGCCTTGAGAATGTGGGCTCTTCCTGTCCTTTCCACTTTGGAGGTTGCTCGGTGGAGATGTGGGTTGTGAAAATTCTATATTTTCTGAATGTCTCAGAAGACAATAAGATGTGTCTCTTGGTGGAATGATCAGAGTCCACACAGAAATCAGACCTGGAGGATATTCTTTTTCCAGGGAGTACATGGTTTCTTGGAGTCCAGAATGCAATGCTATTTGAGAGACCACATTTCTGCCAACATTTCCAGCACAGGGACTTGCCACTGTGATGTTTCTCCTCTTCCTGGAATTAGAGCTGGTGCCCTTAGTCAGGATTCTTTCACTTACAAGTGTCAGAATCTTAAATCAAATGACCAAATAACAAAAGGAATGTAATGTCTCTTAGAACATGAAAAATTAGGCTTTAGGCATAGCTAGATCCAGGCACTGGCATCATCATGAATCTCCCTCTCAATTCTGCTTTCAATCTCTATGGTTCCAGAATCAAGGACTTCAGACTTATATCTAACTGATTTAGCAACAACAACCAACAAGAACTTCTCTTCTGACTCTTAATCTCACAAAACAAATTGAGAGTTGCTGGGGGAAGGGAGTGGAAGGAGATGGTGGTTAGTTTATGGACATTGGGGAGGGTATGTGCTATAGTGAGTGCTGTGAAATGTTTAAGCTTGACAATTCACAGACCTGTACCCCTGGGGCAAATAATACATTATATGTTAATAAAAATTATTAATAAAGAAAAGAACTTCTAAGAATTCTCACAAAAGTGCCATGTTGAATTTCATTCCAACCATATAACCATGACTCCATTCTTAAATAAGTCGCTGTGATCAGAGAGATGAACTATACTGATTAGTTACTCCTGGAGCTGGGGGACAGGTAGGCGGGGAGGGGAGGGAGGCAAGAAGCCCATGTGGTTAGAGATTAGGAAACAAAGTCCTGCCTCAAAGGAAAACTAATATGCTATGAACAAAAGGGAAGATAATGAGCTCTAGGCAAATGAAACAAATGGCCACCATATTCATCCTGGAAATTCCCATCCCTTCACGGACTGAGGGAGCTTTGAAACCTTGATTCTTTCAACCCCCTGTTCTCTCCACTGAGCCTAAACTCTCTTTCTTCCTTATCTCTTTGGTTCAACTTCCTAATGGCATTTTTAAACGTTGGGCTTATTTTAAGCAAATATAATCCATGGGACCATTAACAACTTTGGAGCTAGAATCACATTTGCCGCTTATTTGCTGCTCTGTTCCCATTTCCCAGGATTCTGTAACCTTTCACACAGACATGCTACATTAAAGGTGTTCAGTTTATAATGTTTTTCTCGGACCAATATGCCTTGTTTTGATAAATAGAAGGGGGGAAAAGAGCATCCTGTCCTGTATCCACACCCATTCTCCTGCCTAAATTCATTTAGGCGCATAAGCAGGGAAGGCATGCTAGTCAGCGAAACCCTCAAGAGACAGTCCAATCTTAATAGCCACTCCCATTTGGGATGGCGGACATATATGTAGAGACTTCTGACATGACCCCAAAAGTCACATCCTCGATGGTCCCTGTGGTTTCTACTGTCTCTGCAAAGCTTTATGTCTCACCAGGGAGACCTACCTCCTCTTCCCTCTGATGGCGACTCAAAGTCCAAAGAGGAGCTGGTATGTTGATGAACCCCCATCCGGGCCATTTACTATTTACATTTCTTGCTCCCATGGAGCAGCATCTCCACACACAAGACTTGAAATGATAAAACTACTATGTACCCTGGAATGTTGGCATCCCTTGGGAATAGCAGAACAGATGCTAAATTCACTCATGCCAGCGTCTACAGAACCAACAGCCCAGAGGGGCTGCCTGTGGACCCTTCTAGTCATAACTCAGAGCTGTTTGGAGGAAGCCTTAGAAGCAAGGACAGACATCCTTAACCAGAATATATCCTCTTCACTGAGAACCTGAGGAGCCGTGTGTGTGCGCGCGTGTGTGCGTGCGTGTGTGTGTGTGTGTGTGTGTGTGAGCTTCTTCCAGCAGGAACATCAGACACAGATGACCTGAGCCACAGAGTTGGAACAAAATTCCCAAATCTCACATGTGAGAGGGTTCTAAGGCTGACCTGACTGAAAGGAACTAGAACCAACCAGCCTTTCTTCCAGAAACATTTACAAGGCTGCCAGGGGCATTTTCAAGCACCAAGGGCACACAAAGCATCCACAGTCTTTGCCCCTCCAACCGATAGTCACCAGTGGAGAAACCGTTTGTGCACTGTGGGAGCGCAAAAGAGGGACTTAATCCCACGGTGGTGGGTGGTGGGGATGTGGTCAGTGAGGGGTTCCTGAAGCACATGGAGTGCTGGTGGGAGTCTGTGGAGTTGGAGTCACCACGCTGGGGGTGGGCGCAGGCTCAGGGGTGGGGTACATGACTGAGTCAGGAGATAACGCTATCTTCTGCACTCCTCTCCTCTCCTCAGATCCCTCTCCCCTTGGCCTTCTCAGTGTAGATAGAAGATAAGCTGGGGTCCGTGGTACACTTTAGGGCAGGCTCACACTCAGCAGTGGTACAGCCCTTTGGCTCTCTGGCCCTGTGTGTGTCACACTGAGGCCACTACTTTGCGAAAAGAACCCTGGTGATGGAGTCAGGAAGGCAACCCCGGCTCTGGCCTGTGCTTATGGTCTTGGACAAGCCATTTCCCTTCTCTAGCCTCACTGCCCCTCCTCTGTAGGGAAGGGGCTGAGCATCCTTCCCTCCTTATTCTGTGGTTTCACAATCAGTCTTCCAGTACCAGGGGCCAGGCTTTGTGCCAAATTAGATGTTTCTAATTACCCACTGCTGCAGAACTGGGAAGCAGCCACATCAGGGAGACAGGCTACTCGTCTGCCTCAAGCACGGATAAGAACGTCTTACTCTGAGGTCATTTGCAATCAGAACACTTGCTCCGAGCAAAAGAATTTTTCTTCCCTTGCTCAAACCAGCCATGACTATTCTAACCACATAGCAAACCTCAGCCCCTCTGGTTTCATGGAAGAGCTCTTATCTTTACAGAATATGCCAAATGATCTTTTGGTGTCTCTGGTTTCCAAGGACAGCTTGGCCAGTGGTCTCTGGGAATTAAAAGACATTTCTGGAGCTCAGACCAAACGTTTTTCCCTAGAGAGCAGAGGTGCTTTGTACATTTATAACCTCCTGGCCATCTCACGTGTTCAAGGAAGAAGCTAGCAGAGAACCAAGGAAATGAACATTTATTACTGTACTAGACATGGTGTCCTCAATTATGCATGTGGTCCCCACACGGAGGAGGAAACTGAGGAACGCTAAGTGATTTGTCCCAAGACAGACAGTTAGAATGTGATAGAATAAGGATTTGAACTTGGATCTATGCCAATATCCATATTCTTCCTATTCCCCCAAAGGTCTATGCCTCCCACGCCACCTACATGCTCAGGAAAAGAAAACGTCATTTCTTCCAAATCTCTGGGCACTCCCTGCTTTGGTAAAGCTACTTTGGTGCAGGATCCGTGCCTGCTCTAGGTCTTTTCCTTTTCTCTTTACCAACCTGGAGCTCACGTCTCTCCAGCGAAGATCAACCAAAGTAGATATTCCTTCAACTGTCCAACTTCTGAATGCATTCATTTACCCATGTACACATGCACATGTGCATGCACACAGCCTCACACGTGGAAGGAAGGAAAGAGCCAATACACACACGAAGTACATAGCACCTTTCAGCTTACAAAGCAATTCCACAACTGTTACCACATCTAATCCTCAGATCAATTATGAAGGGAATGCCATTGCCTTTTTTTTAATACTTTTTTTAAACTTTCATTATGAAATAACTGTAGAGTCACAGGAAGTTTCAAGGATAGTACAGAGAGGTCCCCTGTACCCTTCACCCTGTTTCCCCCACTGGTTATATCTTATGTAACTATGGGACAGTATCAAAACTGACAAACTGACATTAGCAAAAAGTGTGCCTGGTCCTGTGGCAATTTGTCATGTGTGTAGAATCATGTAACCACCATGGCAGAAAGGCCAGTATTATACAATCATATACTACACGATTTCATTGACATAGTATTCCCTATTTAAAGATGAAGGGAGTTGAGGGAAATTGGAAAGGGAGGTGAACCATGAGAAACTATGGACTCTGAAAAACAATCTGAGGGTTTTGAAGGGGCGGGGGGTGGGAGGTTGGGGGAACCAGATGGTGGGTATTGGAGAGGGCACGGATTGCATGGAGCACTGAGTGTGGTGCAAAAACAATGAATACTGTTACACTGAAAATAAATTTTAAAATAAATAAACAAACAAATAAATAAATAAATAAATATGAAAGGTTAATGTTCAGGAAGGTGATGGGACTTGGTTATGGTCATGCAGCTGATGTGTGGCAGTTGAAGCTGGGCCACAGCTCCAGTTAAATGTACTAGATTACTCTAAGGGGAACTTTAGGGACAGGAAGTGACTCAGAAGAGAGATCTCAGAAGTGCAATGAAAATTCTCAAAGCCAAGTTGATTTCTCTGAAAGCAACAGAATTGCCATTGCGAGACCATCGCCCTCCTGTCCTGCCTCCAGTCCGCATCTGGGAAGGGTCCGCCCCTCGCCTGGCAGCTCCCAGGGGCGACTCCACCCAACGAGAGAGGGAAGCAAGGGCTGACTTTGAATAGCGAGTTCTCCTGTGCAGTCCGGGATGACCGTGGCTCCTTCTGTGGTTGTCGTTTCAAGGAAGCCTCACCGAGGTCTCAGCTCTGGATTCCAGCTCAGCCACCCCCACAAGCTCCTAGAGAGGCTTGTCATAAAAGAGTAAGCAATCAGGCATTTCCTGAGCATTTCTCCCAAGTGCTGAGCTTTTTTACAAGGGAGGAATGTGTGCTCAGAGCTCTCGATTGCCTAAGAATCCTGCAAATGTGATTTGACCAAGCCGGTATTCTTGGCATATGACCTTTAAGGGAGGAAATTTCCTGCCATCATTGGCCCAATTCAGGCATTCATCATTTCTGCTTGGATGATTAGAAATTTTCCTAGTAGTTTTTCTGTTCTAAATCTTATCCTGCTCCAATCTTTCTTGCCCTCATATTTCTGGAATCGTGATTGTATTGACAATAACCGATGTGTCAGGCACTGCAGTAAGCACTTCAGATCACGGGTATCATTTATCCCCTACAAAGATCCTACAAGGTAGATCGTCCTGTTCTCCCTATTGTGTAGATAAGAAACACTCTTAAAGAGGTTTCCACAACAGCCTGGGGGACATTGAGTGCGCAGAAAGGCTATAAGAATGCTGACCCAACTGACTACCAACCACCACCTCTCACTTCCAAAACTCAAATCTAACCTTGTTATTGCCCTGTTTAAAGGTTAGGGTAGACTCTCCTCTCTCTGCTTTTCTCCGCCAAACACAACTATAAGCCCTATGAATTGACACAAAATGAAAAGATGTTCAACTTCGGTGGCCATTAGAGAAATTCAAATAAAAACAGAAATGAGATGTGACTACATACCTATCATAATGGGAAAATGAAAGGTAATGATATTACCTAACACTGGTAAGAGTGTAGAGAAACTGGTGTTCACTCTTTCCTTGTTGGCAGGAATGTAAAACATGCAGCCACTCAGGAAAGGAGTATGAAAGTTTCTTATAAAACTAAACATGTAACTACCATACAACCCAGCAATTGAACTCTTGAGCATTTATCCCAGAAAAATGAAAAGCTAAGTGTGTGTGAAAATCTATATATGAATGTTCACAGTAGATTTTTTTCATAATAGCCAAAAGCTGGAAAAAACCCAGATGACCCCCTCCAATGGGTGAATGGTCAAACAAACCATGATACACCCATACCATGTATATTAGGCAGGGGTCTCCAGAGAAATAATAGTATATATAATATATATACTATTATTTATATTATATATATACACTATATATATTATTATATTGTATTATATTATTGTGTGTATATGTAATATAATAATATATATAACATATAGTTATAGTATGTAATAATATATGATATATAATAATATGTGTTATATAATATATACATGAAAATAAAGAGAGAGTAATTATTCTAAGGAATAGGCCCATGTGATTTGGGAGGCTAGCAAGCCCCAAGATCTGTAGGGACTTTCAGCAAGCTGGAAACCCAAGAGAGCTGATGGTTGGGTTCCAAGCCTGCAGGCTTCAAACTCAGTGTATCTGATGTTGTAGTCCCAGTTAAAAAAATCAGCTGGCTGTAGACCCAGGAAGAGCTGATGTGTCTCAGTTTAAGTTCAAAAGCAGGAAAAAAGTCATCATCCCCATTTGAAGGCCATCAGGCAGAAGGATTTCCCTTTTACTTGGGGAAGGGTCAGGCTTTTCATTCTATTCAGGTCTTCAACTGATTAAATGGGGCCCACCCACATTACAGACAACAGTCTGCTTTACTCAGTCTACCAATTTTAATGTTAATCTTATCTAAAAACACCCAAAAAGACATACCCTGAATAATGTTCGACCAGATATTTGGGCACCTCATGGCCCAATCAAATTTTACGCAGAAAGGTAACCATCACACAATGAAAAACTCAGCAAGGAAAAGGAAAGAACTCTTCATACATAACAGCTTGGGTGAAGCTCCAGGGAATTATGCTGAGTGAAATGAAACATGGTCTCAAAATATTACATACTGTATGATTCCATTCATTCGACATTCTTGAAGTGACAAAACTCTACAGATGTAGAACAGATGAGGGGTTGCTGAGGGTTAAGATCGATTCATACTGGGGACAAGAGTTAATAGGTGTAGTTATAAACGAGTAATTCGAAAGATGTCTGTCTCTGATCGGACTATTTTGGATCTTGACTGTCATAGTGGAAACAAGAACTTACATCTGTGATAAAATTGCATTGAACTAAATACTCCTTCCCCAGACACACATGAGTACATGGAAAATAGCAATCTGAGTAGAACTGGTGCATTGCGTTAATGTTAAAATTATAATTTAGATATCACACTATGATTTTGCAGGATATAAATCCTTGGAGGAAATTGGGTGAAGAGTATATAGCATCTTTCTGTACTATTTCTTACAACTGCATGTGGGACTATAATTATCTCAAAATAAAGGGTTAATTAAAAATGAATTAGTAGCAAAAAGAATAAATCTGTAATAATTGGCCAAGTATTCAGGATTTGGCCCTGAGCTGAGATTCAGTCTCCTTCCTTGAGAACGTGGTCACACCAAACGAAGACTCCAAAACCAAGGAAGAAGGGAGGATGGATACTGGGTGCACAAACAGAAGTATCTGCTACAACTTAGTTCTACTCCTTCTCCCCAGACTTATCCCTTCTTTCCTCAGACTAGACAATCCAATTGTCAATTGGATATTCCCATCTGAAAAGACAACCATGTCAAGTTTAAGACGTCATTAACGGGACTCCTCTTCATTCCCAAATTTTCCTTTCCCAATTGTTTTTCTCTAAATTAACTAGAGGTGTCACCTTGCCCTTGTTAGTACTCTAGGAAATGTTTCCTTCCATATGCCTCCTTCTGTGCTCTAATCAACCATCTCCCTGTGCCTCACATTTAACCAGACACCTCTAAACCCATCTCACTCCCTAACCATGTATTTTGTCTCTGTAACTCCTACTTCTCTCTTGGCTGTCTGCCTAGCTGCATGCTTGAGTCCCACATGTCACCATGTACATCCTGGCAAAGGTGCTAGCCCATTTCATTTCACTCATCTGTTTCTTCTCTAGACTGTAGGACTTAAAGCCAAGAGTCTCAGCCTTGGTTACACATAGAAATCACCTGGAGAGCTTTAAAATATAGTAATGTCTTGGCCTGCCACCAGACTTTTTTTCTGGTTTAAGTGGTCCCATGAGTAGCCTGGGCATTGGAATATTTAAAAGCTCTCCCTGGTGATTCCTATGTGTAGCCAGTTTTGAGAAGCACTGTTCTAAAGCTTCCAAGTCTATCTCTCTACCATCGTATCCCCATATCCAAAACAGAGCCTCACACGTATTAAGTACACAGATCGTAGAAAACTCACTCATTGACTGAATGAGACCAGTGAAACTGATCACTGTCTTCCTGGAAATCCTTAGGTCACGGTGTCTGTGAACCTCCCGAGATAGAGGACGACTCATGTCCGAGAGGAGTGGAGCTCACCACCACTGTGGGTGCAGCCAGGCCACTCTGGGAGCTGGACCACCCTGCCCTGCTCCCTGCACCTTGGCGTGAGTCACCTGTATGCGTGGGCAGAGGCACCAGAGGGCTGGGCTAGCTGACACCCCTTTCTTTTATGCCCTGAAGCACTGCCAACCAAGCCACCAGAACTTGGGCTTGGCAAATTAAACTTTTTCCTTCAGGGCATGAGCCAGGATGTCCGATTCAAGTGATTTGCAAATGGAATCTACATTCTACAGATACCAGTACACGTACATACACTGTGTTTCTACCAGCTCTGCAGACCCAGCAGCAAAATGAAAGCCTTGATGCTGAACAACATCAAGTCACCAATAACTGGAAACGTGTGCACGGCTTCTTTTTGCCCAAGCCTTGCTTACTCGAGGCAGATGTTCTTATTGTCTCAAGTCATTCAGAAAAACCATTTAAAGAGGCAGACAGGAAGGTCAGGTTATTTCCTCCCATAGAAATTCGTTGAAATGTACTTTCTGGATGGACAGAGTTGAGATCATTTGACAGGGAGCCCAGAATAGCAGATTTTTAGAGCTCTGAAACATGACTGAGCCAAGGGACCTCATTCTACATCTGAAGATCCTTAGGCAGGAATGGAAAGGAGTTACATGTTCAAGGTTGAGGGTTAAATGCCTATTTCCTGGCAGAAGCAGGAATAGAAGCCATCATAATGGGAATAGCACTAAAGAAGTGGTTGCAAGCTCTTAGCACTTTTCAACAAATAAATAACCACCATTCATGTATCCATGCATTCAAAAGCTTTCACTGCACACCTACTATCGACTTAATATAACACGAGGCACCAGGGATTCAGAGATGAAAAGTGGAATCCTGCCTTTAGGGAGGAGGAGGAAAAAAAAAATGAAATAAAACAGAGTAGTAATGGTGTGATAGTGGCAAGTGTACGGTGCCACTGGGGCATGGTGGAGAGACCCCTAAGGCAGGCATGGAGGTTGGACAGGAGGATCCAGAAAACCTGAATAACTGGACACGAGGAGTGCATGGGAATTGAGGAAAAGGAAAGAATGTAAATGGCTAAGGCTTGGGGGGTGCCTGGGTAGTTCAGTGGGTTAAGCCACTGCCTTCGGCTTGGGTGGTGATATCAGGTTCCTGGGATCGAGCCCCACATCGGGCTCTCTGCTCAGCGGGGAGCCTGCTTCCCCCTGCCTCTCTGCCTACTTGTGATCTCTCTCTCTCTCTCTGTCAAATTAAAAAAAAAAAATGGGGCTAAGGCTTGGGAGAGGCAAAGCCAAGAAACAAGTACTAATAAAAAAAAGGCATATGTAAATCCCTTTTTCACTTTAAAGTTGAGAAAACATTTCTAAATACGTACGATTCAAAATTCAGAATCAACACCAGAAAAGACTGGTAAATCCAATTATGTTAATCTACCAAAATAAGAGATATCATAAGCAAGGTGAAAAGACAAGATAAACTCGGGTGAATATGCCTGGGCTTGCACAGGTAAGATGCACTGGGCCTGGTAAAAAGCTTGAATTTATTCTCTAAACAATGAGAAGCCACTGAAGGTCAGTAAGCCCTGAAGCACCCACAAACCAAAGCCAGATTTTCTGACTCTTCCACATTTTACAGGTATCTCCCCTGAAGAGCACCAGCGACACGACAGAGTCACTTATCAGAATCGTGGGGAAATATTTCTTGTGCCTGGGCCCTATTTCCAGAAACTCTGGCCTCATTGGTCTGGAGTGGGCCCCAAGCTGCCCGTTTTTGGTTGTCATTTTGGTTGTTGCTGGCTAAGTGATTTTAACATGTCCCCACCATGAAAACCTCTGACCAACTGAGCTTCCAGTAGCCTGAGAAGTGCTCTTTGTCTTCGAGGATTTCTCAGATCACTTGATTGTCTTTTTTAACTTTCTTTATTGCATTCTGGCAAAGAGGGGATCTGCGCTCCCAGGTACCTGTCTACCCGGAGAGCTATTGTAACACGAAGTCCCTGCTTTCTTGGCATCCAGTATTTTCCAGTAGGACCACTTGGTCTAGAGGCTCAGAAGTGTGGTGTTGGCAGATAACAGAGAGGGGTTAACATGTCAACAGCAGAAATAATGAGGTCAGGAGACTCCCCACATGCACTGGGAGAGAGAAGAGTTACCTTCTTTTTGTCTTAAGAATCCCATATTTCATCTCAATGGATAGGATTTTCTTAAATGATGCTTTTAAAACTTTCTCTTTGAAGATAAAGTATCTGCAGGTTTTAGGGAGGGAGAAATCAAAATGTTATGTAATGTATCTTCCAATCTCTGTGTCCAGAAGAGTTCAAGGACCAGGAAGTGACAGGAGAAGGAGCACCCAGGCCCTGGCTCTCCCTTCCCGCCCTGGGCCACTCCTGTGGGCCACCTGCTGACTCCACACCCTGCTCCCCAGGTCTGTGGCATGCCCCACCTTCTCGGAGCTCCTGACCGTGAACATGCCTTGAGGGTGCACTCAGGACTCCTGTGCCCAGCAGTCCTGCCTTCTCCATGCGGATCTGGTCCTTCCCTTTCAGGGATGGTCCCAATGGCCAGCCTCACTACACAGAGCTGTCAGCTGTCCTGCAACAGTTGAATGTATCCAGGTGCTTCTTGGCAAGTGGTCCACATTCAACAAGAGTTAGGTTTCCTTCCTTGCCCCTCCATCACTGCCCACACTCAGTCATAACCAAAATCCTATATGATCTAGCCCCCAAGAGGCCCCCCAAACCATCCCACTCTCTCCACCGGCACTCCTACCCTCGAGCCCGGTGGTGGAAGTAGCCGGCCTGGCGCAGGCTATTAGACAGCCTGATGAATTTAAAAACAAGAATAAAACAAGCTTAAAGTCACCAGCAGTTCTTGATGTCAGTGATAAAACACTCCTCTCCCCACAAAACCTTTCATTAGTTTATGTTCTAAAAAATTGAGGCAGTCACTTTTGATTTTAACAATGTATCTGCAGGCTTCAAAATAGCAATTTTATTACATATGTTTTTATAGCCATCGTATTTTCTATGGAACTTCGTTTGGAAACTTCCAGTTATGGGGTTGGTCTTTGACCAGCTAGATGTGGTTGGCCACATGGGTCCATTTCAAGAGAAGGCTTGTAACAATTTAAAACCATCTGAGCTGGCTGTCTGTTTGTTTCTCAAATGTTGTTTCAATCCGTACTCCTGAGTTTCAATGATAGGTTCAAAGCACATGATGATAGCCCAGTGATGTTAGGCCAGAGGAAACAGACCTTGAGTTATTTCATTTCTGTCATTTGTGTCCTTAATGTGGTCCCTGGGAATGTTTATCTGTTCGTAAAATTTTAAAAAAATGAAACAAGAGTATAAAGTATGAGATTTAACATTTTTGCTTGATAAGGGCAAACTTTAGCTCATAAAATATTTTATTGCATTTAAAAAATGTATTTAAAATGGACAGATGTTATTTTTAAATTGTTAATCGCTTGAAAACTAATGACAAGATCAAGAAAAGAATGAGTATCGCTAATTATGACACGATTATTGCTAAAAACTGCTTTTTCATACAGAGGAAGTAGGATGTTCAAACCTGCCCCATGCTGGACATCAAACACTGGAGTCCACCTCAGAACTGACCCTCCCAGCTAACAGCAGTGACCTCCTCGCCAACCCTTGTGCTTCCCCTCACTCGCCTTGAATGCTTCCTTCATGTCACTCCTAGCATAATACTACTCCTGAAAGTCTAATTTTGTTTCCTCTATGCAAGTTCTGTCCTCTTTCTTTTGAGGTCCCTCAAAATGTGGCCTGACATCCCTGAAAAAAGAGTAGAAACAAGGCTGGCCATTGGGACCATCCCTGAAAGGGAAGGACCAGATCCGCATGGAGAAGGCAGGACTGCTGGGCACAGGAGTCCTGCGTGCACCCTCAAGGCCAGGCCCCCAGAGCTGCCACAGGGTTGAGGGAGGTGGCTGGGGTACCAATGTGGAGAGGGGCGTGGGAGCTCGCTCATGGCTAGTGTGGGCACTGACAGGGCAGGGAGGTCCTGAGAGGGGCCCTGTGCCTGGCCAGTCTTGCATTTAAGGGGAAAAAAGGTGGGGGTTCAGGTGTGACACAGCCTGAGGTGACATCTCAGCTCCAGATTCACCAACCAGTAGGAATCTGGAAACTTCACCCCTTCTGCCTATTTCATACCTGCTCTTAGGGGTATGATAGACCATAATAGACACCAAACGTGTGTGGTGCTGGAACACACGCTCCTTACCAATAGTTGTTAAGGAGTCACTGCTCCCTGGGCAAGGATGGGATATAAAGTTCCTAAGACCCCCGTCCTTCCTTGAGGAGCCTGAGTGTGGACGGGCCAGGTCTTGGTAGCATGGGGAACTGAAAGGGTGAGAAAGCCCAGCGGGTGGACAGCGGAGCTGGGTTGGATTTCTGCCGGTGCCACGTACTGATCCATTGGCAGGCAAGGGACTTGTCCTCTCCGGGCATCGGATGTCTCTCCTCTGTGGGAAAACAATTGGTCCAAATGTAACATCCACTTCTGAAGGACCAGGTGTAACGTCCAGGAGCCCCAGTCACACGCCCTGTGTTCCAGCTGCACAGCAGTGTTCACCGTTCTCCGTCACACCACACACTCAGTCCTCCTGACCTTGCCATAGCAAAGCCCTTCTGTCCTTGTGCTCTGTTATTTTTACCATTATTTGGGTACATGTCAATGTCCCCCTGGGCTGAGTGAGCCCACCAGGAAAGGATGTTCCTTATTTACTGGTGTACCAGCTGGTATAGCCCAGAACCGGCTGGGTGGTGGGTGCATTCGGTAAATAGTGGACTCAGTGGTGCATCAGAATAGAATATTTCAGAGTATTATGAGGACAGCTTCACATGAAAATCACTTCAGTCAATATTTAAGCTTGTTGTGTTTACCTCCTAAAGTAACTGTCTTTGAGACTTCAAAGGACTCTTCCCACTGTGCTGTGCCACCCTGAGAGTAAACTCCCAGGGTAAGCTAAACATTAACTCCACTTCCTAATGCTTACAGCTCTTCTAGCAGTTCTTTCTTTTGACATCCATTTCCATGCTTGTCTCCGTGCTTGCCTCCCTGGGCCTGAATTTTACCTTCTTGTCCAGGGTCAGTCTCCCCTGGCCACTGTCCTTCCCAGCACTATCGGTAGAATTGGTCCTCACCCAGGGGCTAGCCCACCCCGCCCAGGTGAGCAACACAACACTGTGGCTAACCTGACTCAGCATGAGTCCCTCTTATGGGCCACTGCCTGTACATTGGGCCATAAGCTTGGCTGCCTTAGATATTTGAAATAAATGGAAAGCCCAAAGTCCTGTAAGGAGAATCTGGAGGCATATTTGCTTGGCTATTCTGTCATTGTCTAGGACCAGAAAGGGCCTGGGTGCTGGGCCCCTAATAAATGATAATTAGTGCAGGAGGCAGTTAGGACAAAGAAAGGCTCCATCAGCAACAGTCCTGGTGAACAGGACATGAGACACTCAAGAGTAAGCTTTAAGTGCACTGGCAGAGCCTCGCTGAGGGGTACCTGGTCTGCCCCGGCGCACTGAGCCCACACTGTGTGCTGCACAATGATCTGGAGGGAGGCACTGAAATAAGACCACAGGTGCCTTTGGGCACATCGTTGATAAGACAGGCTCTGCTCAGAGATGCCTGGGTGGCTCAGTTGGTTAAGTGTCTGCCTTCAGCTCAAGTCATGATCCCTGGGTCCTGGGATCGAGTTCCACATTGACACCTTGCTGAACAGGAAGTCAGCTTCTCCCTCTGCTTGCTGCTCCTCCTGTTTGTGCTCTCTCTGACAAATAAATAAAATCTAAAAAAAAAAAAATGCTCTGCTCAGCAGTCCAGCCTGAGCCCCGTACACAACACTCGACGGGGGGCAAGTTACCGGAAGGCCAGGCCCCCAGAGCTGGTCCAGACACCTTGCACCCAGCTGTGTCATGTCACAAGTGAGGAAACTGAGCAAAGGGGTCCTGCAAACACAGCAGAAGCCGGGTCAGACAGAGGCCTGTGTGGCCTAACACCAGCACACACCCCGGCAATACCCGGATGGCAGCGCTGAGAGCAGCTGAGCTTACAGACCATGGACGAATATCAGAAGGGCTTCTACACGCCTCTGCCAAGCGATGTAGGCATCTGGAAAGAATTGCAGTCTGGGCTGGAAACCTTGTTGAGAACGACATTTTCCTGTAATATCCGGCTTTCTAAATAGGCACATCATGGTGATTCTGAGTCTGATTTCAAGGTCCAAAATTTGTTTAAATTCACACTGACTTGCAAAGAAGGGAAAAAAATACATCATGGGAGCGGGCAGACAGTTCAGGTCTGTCCAGCCTGTCCCCAGGCAGGGTCAGACATTAGGCAGAGCGGATGCCCCAGGCCTCCAGGGAAAGGGACAGGACTTTGGTGGCGCTCCTGATGGGAGTGCTTTCACCAGCCCAGCACCAACCAAATCACCCGGCATTTATAGGCAAACACAGGGCTGAGTCTTCCCTCCCTCCTTCGCTGAAGGGCTTGCTCTGGTTTCCTTTCCTTTCCAAGAAGAAGCAGAGGGAGAGCAACTCTATAACCAAAGAAGCTTCCATCCCTAAGGGATGGAT